>NC_081417.1:125029662-125351741 GCF_949786415.1 Peromyscus eremicus | reverse complement strand
TAAATTAAGAAGTATGTCTACATTATCTCTATATGCTTGGCACTTTTCTCAAAGAAGATATGTCATAAATACCATTTGAACTTTTCTTAAAATGAAGTTTTCAGAAATATTTATGGGATACAAACAGAACTTGTGAGGAAAGTATTAAGCAGCTGTGTGTCTCACTATCATCTATTTTTTCCCACCTCAGTACTAAAGTATAGGAGTCACATAGAAATGAAAATGATACAGAATCATAAGACTAGGAAAATCACAACAGTGATTCTCGACTATGTACCTTCTGTGTTTCAAGTTCTAAATTAGTGATATGCAAGTATTTATAATCTCTTTTCATTTTTCCAGCAATGTGTTAAGATTATAATATTACATTTATATTATCAACTTTTAGCTTTAATCACCACAACAAAATGACTAAGAAAATTAACCTAATGGAGGAAAATTATTCATTATTTTGAGAATTTCATACATGAGAAATGTATTTACATCATTTTCACCCTTCCCTCTCCCCGTCCACTCCTACTACCCCTCCCCACCTAATATAAGACCTCTTCTTCAAATATAATGGAGAAAAAGATATCTCTTTGTCTGCGGTTTGGAGGACCTTGTGAAATTTTTTCCACTTTTGCTGGAATGTCCACTAGTGTTATCACTATGCAATTCTTCTATAGACAACCTATTGCTGAGATCTCATATATGCAGCTTCCCTGTAAGATCTAGAAGACACTATCTAGAATCAGGCATCCTAGTCCTCTGGCTCTTAAAATCTCTTTACCCCCTCTTGCATGACTTTCCCTGAGTTTAATATGTAGGGGTTTCATTGTAGATGTACCAAATGTTGCTGGGCACCCCCACAGTCATGTTTCTACATTTTGATAAGTAGTGGGTCTCTCTAATAGTCCCCTTCCATTGCAAAATTTAATGACAAGCATGGGAAAACCCTTTACAGTTGCTGGCCAGAACCTGAAGTTAAGATCCTATTACAGAGGACACCACACACTTTGGACACAGGACTTGGAGGAATAAATAAATCAGAAACTAACCTGTAAATTTCCTTCCAAAGGACTAGCTCACATAATATCAGAATGTGCTATGGAAGCTGCCAAGGGAAAAAACAATCAGCAATTCTATCGAGCCAGAAGCCCATGAACCACAGCAATGATCATCCCAGCAAGATATCTCCAATGATGTAATAGTGGCAATTTTATCAGGGGGTAACCAACAGCTGTCTAATCAAACATAAGGCCCACTCAATGGGAAGGAATTCATGTCCTGTACTACAAACCTAGCCAGTTACCCATGGCTAGAGAGGTCATAGACTCTATTGTGAATTTATTACTGCCATTTTACTAAACCAATACAATCTCTTACTGTGCTCTAAATATGTAATTTGTATACCCATAGATAAGGAATTATTTATTTAACTACATTTCAGAGGTTTTAGCATGTAGTAGCTGGCTATTCTCTCTTAGGCCTGTAGCAAGTAGAATCATTATGGTAGAAGTGAAAAATACCTCATGAAGCAGAGGGAACAAGAGAGCAAGGAGCAAGGGACAAGATACACTGCTGTGGGATGTTCTGTATGGCAAATGTATTGCTGGTTAGTCAATAAATAAAACACTGATTGGCCATTGGCTAGGCAGGAAGTGTAGGCAGGACAAGGAGGAGAATAAAGCTGGGAAGTGGAAGGCTGAGTCAGAGAGACACTGCCAGCCACCACAATGAGAAACAGCATGTGAAGATGCCGGTAAGCCATGAGCCACGTGGCAAGGTATAGATTAATAGAAATGGATTAATTTAAGCTAGAAAAACAGTTAGCAAGAAGCCTGCCACGGCCATACAGTTTGTAACCAATATAAGTCTCTGTGTTTACTTGGTCGGGTTTGAGTGTCTGTGGGGCTGGCAGGTGAAAGAGATTTGTCCTAACTGTGGGCCAGGCAGGAAAACTCAAGCTACAAATGGCGTCCAACATGGTGGCAAGAGTTTCCACCTAAAAACTGAGAAAAAAGATTCTAAAACAGAGCTAAAAACAGTTCCTAATTGTCTCTCTCAAATGAGCGGCCGGTGCGGGTTTGAGCTACTTGTGGGTTCCTAGCGTGTGCTCGACCTGCAGTATGGCGGGAATGAGGCCTCTGCGAGTGGCACATTAAGCTGCATGGTGGATTTAGCCTTTGCTAGTACAAAACAAAAAAAGAGGTTTTTGGGCTACACACTGCTTCGCTAAAAGCATAGACCCCCGATAGCTCCCAGAGCTGGCGGTAAACCACAGACATGTTGGGAAGCTGAGGTGGGCGGAGCCAGCAGCCACAGCTGCTGCAGTTTAAAGCAACAGATTCACAATAAGACAGATTCAGATGTAATAGTTTAAATGTGTGTAAAATATACGTAGGCTTGAAAGAGACAAAAAAGGTGATATATACAGTTATATAAACAAATACATAGTTTTAAAAAATAAAGTCTTTAAAGAGACAGTAAAATTAATATAAAAAATAAGCCACTTAAAGATGAATATTACACAGAGAATCTGGATTGTGTTGTCTTTGGGATTCTTAACTACAGAGAAATATTTGATTGTAAAAGAAGCTGAGTTAAACCAATATGTATATTTTAAAGGTACCTTGACTTCAAAATTTGGATATAAGGATATGTTGCTTTGGAAAAGAGTCTCTGCTTTTGTTCCCACAGAAAGCCAGAGGCTATGGATTTGTTCAAGATTAAGATACATCAGGTTTGACCAGCCAAGACCCCCTGAAAGGTCTCCGATGACACCATGGCCCAGATGATTCAACATCCAGAATGGTTTCAAGGCAACTGGCTCAGACGATACAGCCTTACGGACTACTCTATGATCCTAAAATTTTCTTTGTGTCCCCATAAGATACAGCGCCCCCCTCCAGCAGGAAGTAGTAAGAGAAGCTATGCCCAAATTCCCAAATTATATGTAATTTTACTTTGTTAAGGTTAAAACCTTCCTTTTTGAAAAAAAAAGGGGGGGAAGTGCTGTGGGATGTTCTGTATGGTAAATGTGTTGCTGATTAGTCAATAAATAAAACACTGATTGGTCATTGGCTAGGCAGGAAGTGTAGGTGGGACAAGGAGGAGAATAAAGCTGGGAAGTGGAAGGCTGAGTCAGAGAGACACTGCCAGCCACCACAATGAGAAACAGCATGTGAAGATGCTGGTAAGCCACGAGCCATGTGGCGAGGTATAGATTAGTAGAAATGGATTAATTTAAGCTGTAAGAACAGTTAGCAAGAAGCCTGCCACGGCCATACAGTTTGTAACTAATATAAGTCTCTGTGTTTACTTGGTCGGGTTTGAGTGTCTGTGGGGCTGGCAGGTGAAAGAGATTTGTCCTGACTGTGGGCCAGGTGGGAAAACTCAAGCTACAATACACTCTTCAAAACATTTCTCCTATAACTTACTTGCTCCAACTAGGCTCTACTTCCCAATAGCTTGTTCAGCTATGAACTGACAAATGGATCAATTGACTGGTGATGCTAGCATCCTCTCAATAGCACCACCAGCTGGAGATCAAGCCTTCCAGATCATAAGATGATAAAATTGCTTTTAGAAATGTCAAGTAACTTACTTATGGACAGTGAGCTACTAACTAACCAAAGGTTCAAACCTATGACTGTTTGACATTAACTACTGTGCTCTTTGGTCTTAATACAGGAAGGAACCTAACCTTCAGTTGGTGGAGAACTATGAAAGGTCTGAAATTTTTACCTACCTTCCAAAGGAACAAAATAGTCTGTCACAGTTTCATAGATACTGGTGAATATACAAGTCTCCTGAGTCATAGCATCAACAATAACTAAAAGATCAGTTTTTAAATTGGTTCCCTGAGACCCACTTTCCATAGAACATTGTAAAGAGTGTCACATGGTGGATAAATACAGAATGGGCTATGATACTTGTGAATAGCCCAAATTATTTAAACTTGACAGTAAGCAACACTATACAGGGCTTTAGAGGGAAACAAGTACATATCTTCCTGGGATGCTCACTATTCAAATATAATGAAAGATAGTTTGAAATTAAGATACATATACCCTTGCCTGTGAAACATAGGCAATATAAGATGTGCATACATTGTCTCTCAACACAAGCTTTCTTTCCAGTCACTTGGTAAATAATTCTAGTTTCAATACTGTGCCTTTTCTGAAGATCATCAATCTAATCATATGGCAATTGTGCTATTAAAGAGTTCATCAGAGGATACTTAAAAATAATAAATGACATGAAGTTGGGTATAAGCCTCAATATTTTTCTAAGGCTCTGAGATTAGCTGAATGTTATTTAAGTAGAATCACCTATAAAACTCCTTCCAAGAAGATTCTGGATGCCTGCCATAACACCTTCATTCAATATTCAGTTAACATGTATTTAAGTTTGTCTTCCCTTGCATACCTCCTACAAGGACAAGTGGACCAATCAGACTTTTTTCTTAAGCCAGAAAACTCATTTTATTTCCTAAAAGCCACAAGATGAAAACCACAGCAGGCCCAAGAAACACAATCAGATGGTCGAGAGTTAAGTAAAGAAATGATCTACCACAAAATTTTATCTGGCTGGAGTGTAATTAAATAGAAATACCCAACATATAATGAAATTTAGAGTTATAGACCTGGTATCTGATTAAAGGGACTGTGTTGTCCAGAAACTTATTATGATAAAATTTTCTGTAAGAAAATAACAATAAAATTTCTTTATACATCTGCTCATAGTACTTACAAATACATATAGAATGTGATATCATTAGTTAATTTTCATTAAGAAGAGGAAACAGGCTTAATGAGATTCTGTCTAATGGAAAGTGGTCCATTCAGGACTCTGGCTAAGTTGTTTGTGTCCTACCACTCCACACACTAAAACATGTATGTAAAAAGAAAAGAGAACTACAAACATAAGAAGGTAAGGTAAAGGTATTTTTTGAAGTCAGAAAAAAATGAAAGAAGACAAGCATTTGAGTAAAACATGGTTATAGGTTATACCTTGTATGAAAGTATGTCACAGCCAGGAATCATGTTTGTCATTATTATACTCCAAAGGCTTATTACAGAGTCAAAACATCAAATTAATAGTTGAGCATAAGATAAATATTTGGTAGAACTGAGCTTTCTAAGTCATTACAAATCAATAGTTTTCTAAAAATAGCTGAATGACTAACATTGGTATATTGTTTTAAGGAAACACTTTATAGAACCACATGCATACCACTTAGATAAATGAAGATACGACTGTGGATGACTTTGTTTCAACTTCATTTACTTGATGAGGGTTAATAGTGGTCCTCTTATGGGTTGCACAGTTTTAGAACACTACAGCTAACTAATTAAAAATTTCTTAATTTAAAAAGTAATTTCAGCCAGGCGGTGGTGGCGCACGCCTTTAATCCCAGCACTCGGGAGGCAGAGTCAGGCGGATCTCTGTGAGTTCGAGGCCAGCCTGGTCTCCAAAGCGAATTCCAGGAAAGGCACAAAGCTACACAGAGAAACCCTGTCTCGAAAAACCAAAAAAAAAAAAAAAAAAAAAAAGTAATTTCAGCAAAAATCAAGTTTCTTGGGTCCTAGATAAGAAAAATTCATTAAAAATGTCATAAATTTTTAGCAATAAGCTTCTTTTCAATATCTATGTCCACATCATCATCTGGTTTTATTTACCACTCATTTCTAAGTCCTTCACCCTCTAAATAGTTCTTGCTAGGTTTGCTTCAAGAAGCTGGGGACTTTCTGAGACAATGGTCTCCAGATGGGGTTGATTTCAAATAGCCTCATCTTTCAATTTCTTGTTGAGCTACATCCATTCTCCCACCACAAATGAAGAAAAGACAATAGCCAGCTAAAGTGTGCACACCTTTAATCCCAGCACTTGGAAGGCAGAGGCAGGCTGATCTCTGTGAGTTTGAGGCCAGCCTAGTCTACATAGTGAGTTCTAGGACAGCCAGAGCTCCATAATGAGAAAGGAAGGAAAGAAGGAAGGGAAGAAGGAATGAAGGAAGGAAGGAAAGACAATAAGTATATAATTACTAGTCAAACTTGAAAAGCTTCAGAAATCAATTCTGAATACTGTCCTAAAGTTTATGATACACTTAATATTTTTAATATACTAAGGGTATCCCATGGCAACAGTTGATAATCAGAAACATTACAATCAAAACATCAGTGTTTCTATAGCAAAATATGTTAATATTCATACTAAGTGGATTGAATAAAGAATATTACACCCTATTTAAACATGTCAGATTTTTGCCTACACATTAGTTTAATAAGGTTTACAAATCTACCATTTATAAATTTCAGATTTAAAAACAAGGGACTCCATCCCTACATTAACTAAACCATCAGAGGTTCACCCAATCACAGTAAACGCAACATTCCTACTTCCAGACACCAAGGCATCTGTGCCTATGACTTCATCTAAGTCTCCCTTCTTCTTCAAAGCCTTTCTGAGCTTGAAATCTGCCTAAAATTAAACTCTATCCATATCAGTGGCAAGGGTTAGTTATGAGTTATTATTTATGTAAAGAAAATAATACTTAGCCCAGAAGGACTATAGACAATAAGTACCTGCTGACATTTTCACAAAACATATGGAATCCATGTTTTTATATAGTAAATATAGGGATCAATCTACCAAACTATGTTAACTTGAATATTCATTGACTTACAATTAATACCCAAGTACCTTAAATGTTCTCTGTGATGTGAGCAGACCTTTCCACCTCTTTTTATTCAACTTGTACTAAAACCATTCAAGGCCCTTCAGTTTGTCTCCCTGTTCTGCAACTGTCTGATTCTTTAATTTTCCCATTCCCCTTTTCTCCTTTAACAATTTGAGTTTACTCATGGTAATATAGTTGATGGCCATGAACAAAGGAAGTGAGAATAAACTGCCTGGATTTAATAAAATTTGGTCTGTATGTTGTAATGGTTAATTTCACCTGTCAAATGATGATTTCTAGAATCATTTGGTAGGTGTCTCTGATAATACCTGTAGGAAAATATCTGATTTGGTTAATTGAGGTGGAAAGTCTTACCCATTATGGGTGGCATAATTCCCTAGGCAGGAATCTTAGACTTTATAAACTGAGAAAGTCAGCTGAGTATAAGCATTCCTCACTCTTTTTCCTGACTAGGATGCAATGATTAGCCGATTCAAGTTCCTGTTGCCCTTGACTTTACTGTCATAATGGTCTTCACTCTTGAACTGGGAGATGAAATAAGCCCTCATTCCCTTGAATTGCTTTTGACAAAGTTTTTTTTTTTTTATCACAGCAACAGAAAAGTAACTAGGGCATATAGCATTGAGTATATTATTTATACTTAGTTATTGACCTTAAGCCATAGGATTTGTGTGACTACCCTCTTAGATCTACAGTCTGTAACATGAAGATAACTTTAACTCATGTTATGCAAATTAGCAAATATGTGGAAAACATATATTTCACCTGTTCATTAAATATTATCAATTAATTAACTAATTAATTAAATGGATATTTATTGCATTCCATGTATCATGCATGCTCAAAACACCTAGGAACACAATGTTGGACAAGGAAGACCTGTCCCTTGCTTTCAGTGCTCACAGGTAGTGCTGCTGTATCATGGAAAACTCTAGATAACTTCCCCCTCCTTTCTCAAACCCAGTTATTATCTTAATTTCTTCAAAACCAATAGGATGTATATAACATCCCAATTCTCTCAAAGGAATATTTATCACATTAATTCTACTAGTTTATTAACTTTTTTTGGTTGTGAGCTCTAGAGAGCAGGCTATATATTTATCTGCCATCAGTGCCTATAAGACAGCAAAAGCTTAAGTGTCATCTAATTAATACATAGTTGGATTAAAAGAAAGAAGGAAAGAAGGTTGGGAAAAAGGGAGTAAAGGGAGAGAAGGAATGGGAGAGGAAAAGTAAGGAGGTGAGATAGGAAGTAAGAAAATCTTTTCATTTCTCTTGATTCATAAAGTAATTCTATGATTCACTGTATTAGAAAACTATATGATGTGTGTTGCATAAGCGTGATCAAACAAAGCTGAAAAACTATACACTTGTCTAAAGATATTGTACTATCTTATGTTTACATTACACATATGATAATTACTGGCATTTATAAATGCATATTTATTAAAATTAAATTTTTATCAATACATAAAAACATAAGATCGTATATATAGTTAAATAATAGTGATGTTTGTTTACTTATATACCTTTCAAGTTGCTTAAATCATTTGCTCAAACATTTGTCATAGAAAGCAAAAATATTCGAAATCTTCTCTCCTACACTTTTAAGATGTATATTATATAACTGTTAGCTATACTCACATGAGTACACAATGGCATCACAGAACTTCTTGCTGCCAAGTAACTGTAATTCAGTGCCCATTAATCAACCTTTTCTGTACTTCCCAGCCCCATTTCCCCAGACTCTGGTAGTCACTATTCTACCTCAACTTCTATGAGACCAACCCTTTTCAGTTCTAAATTCACATGAGACACACAATACTTGTCTACCTGTGTGTGACTTATTTTATGTGACGTAAGATTCTCTAGATGCATCTATGTTGGTACAAATGTAAAAAAATATTTTTTATAACTGTTGTACATATATACTATATTTTTCTTATCAACTCATCTGCTGATGGACACTTACGATATTTTCTTTTCTTTGCTGTTATGAATAGTACTGCAATATGAGAGTACAAATGTCATTTTGACAGACTGATTCTACTTCCTTTGGATGTATGCCTGGATGGGGGATTGCTGGATCATATGGTAGTTTTATTTTTAGTTTATAGAGGAAAGTTTTCTTATAGGAAGATCTAAGCAGAAAATCATCATGGCCATCGCCTTCCTATTCACATACATACTGAATATAAAATGATGAAAACTTGTAGATAATAGTAAAATTGTTAGGCCTGTTTATCTATCTATCTATCTATCTATCTATCTATCTATCTATCTATCTATAGAGAGAACTGAATGTATATAAGGTAGGTAATAAATTATATATAGGTAAGTAGGTTAAATATAAATATATATATATATCACCAATTATATATTTGCTATCTTTATATTATAAACTGTATTATTCAATAAAGCATAAAGCCAGTAGAAATCCATGATGTGGCCGGGCGTTGGTGGCGCACGCCTTTAATCCCAGCACTCGGGAGGCAGAGCCAGGCGGATCTCTGTGAGTTCGAGGCCAGTCTGGGCTACCAAGTGAGTTCCAGGAAAAGGCACAAAGCTACACAGAGAAACCCTGTCTCGAAAAACCAAAAAAAAAAAAAAAAAAAAAAATAGAAATCCATGATGCACGGGTTTGGCCATATGCTTTAGCATAATATAACAACATTACCCCTTTATCCAACATTGGCATGTATCATTGAAAAAGATTAAAATTTATTATCTAATGAAGTACTCAAGACTTTCATGTGACAGTATCCAGATTGGTACATAGAAGCACATCTACTATAGATGAAAATGAGAGTTTCAGGGCTAGGGAGACGTCTTAGTGTGTAACAGCAGTTTCTGTGCAAGCATGGAGCCCTGAGTTCAAATACTCAGCACCTACATAAAACCTGAGAATGGCTAACCATGCCTCTAAGCCCAGCATTGAGGAAAAGAGACAGGGAGTAATCTCAGGAGCTTGATGGCCAGCTAGATTAGCCAAAAGAGTGAACTTTGTATTGACTGAGAAATCTTACTTTTAAGGCCTCCCGGGATACCTGTGTAGAGAATCCCAATTGGCCTCAGTGGTTTCCTCTGACCTTTAGGACTTCCTCACACTTGTATCTATCATGTACCAAGCTGTGCTGCCAAGTTGAGATGTATGGCCCTTTTGAAATATGGCAAGAGCCATTGTATGTGTATGGCTGAACCAGGGAAAATATTTCCCTAGGTAGAAATTTGGGGGCAAGGAATCCTTGAATATGCAGTCCTTACTCATGCACAATTTTTGTTTTTTGCACTCTGCTTCCAAATGAACATTTTTCAAAAGAATTTTCAGTTTTATATGCTGAAACATTGGCCAGTGGGTGGTTTCTTGCTCCCAAGGCACCTTTATTGTGAGTTCAGTGTTTTTCCTTAACTGTGTTAATCTTTTATTCAATTATATACACTTAGTAGGTATCTGGCCTTGTCTATCCTGTCCACAACTTTAACCACATACATACTCCTTTCCTTAGCAAACTACACATTTTCAAATCTTTCTGGTCGACTTTGTAATTTGAATTCTTTCTGTTTATCTTGCCAAAAGAAGCCAGCTTATTGCTGCTACACCCAGAATGCTATACTGTCTTGAAATGCCCTCCACCAAATAAATCATCTCATTACTTTTAAATTCATAGTCTCGTCAATATTTGTTTACAAAAACACAATAGCTGCTTTGCCCAAGTGTACTATGAACTGCTTCTAACCCAGTTCCCAACAGGTTCCTTGTCCCTCTTAGAAACCTCACGATGAACCTGACCGTTGTGATCTACATTTCTATCACCATTGATCTCCATAAGTCACGCTAGAATGGTCCAGTAAGCTCTCATTAAAGCATTCCAGGACTTCACTAGTCCTCACTCTAACAAATTCTTTCACATTCCTTAAATAAACCAATTAAATAATGTTTTGTGATTCATTGATTTAGTTAGTCTAATATTTTCCATACAGATAGGCCTTAATAAATGTTAGGTGAATGAATGGATAAAAAAAAATGAGTAAGCTAAGTCAGTTTTAACAGTGTTGATGGGCATCATATGACAGGCTGCTAAAATATTGAGGCCTAGTTTTCTCATATATAAATGAAGGAGTTAAATAGATAAGGTTTGTTTTGGCTCCATATGTGAGAAAGACATGATTAGATAAGCTTTTTATGTAAAGACAGGGGTGTATGTCATGCTACCTCCTAGGAGCTACTTTTGGAGTAGCTCTCAAATTCTTTCTGAAAGAACCATTTTCTTTATGGCTCATTTCTAATGAAGTAGTGCAACCTACGTTATTAAACTTTGGCTGCTTTAGAGTTAATGCTAGAACTTTTTATTAATTTTGTTCATTGACAACTGTCTTTAATATGCATTCTGATTATTCTCCCCTCATTACCCTTTATTTCCTACTCATCACTATAACCTCAACCTCACCATCCCTCCCAGTCTCTTTCCTGGAATCATACCTTGTTTTTTTAACGAGCCATTTATTAATTCAGGGACATCTGTGTAACTATTTCATTGGAACTATCCATTGGAAAAATGGGCCTGCCAATGGTCAGCCACGGGTGGAGGAAGGGCTCAGGGGGCCCTCCCTCTCACTGTTGAAATATTTGCTACTGTTAGATTCAGAGAGATGGGAGAATAAGTACCTTCAGCTGTATAGTCATTAGAATGTTTTCCACTTGTTCATTTCATTTCTTTTTACTGACACAACTACACTATATTTGCAAATATTCACCCCTTCTCTCCTCTCCAACTCCTTCAATGTCTCCTGACATTCTGCTCTTCAATTCTTTACTTCTTCTTCTATAATTATTGTTTTCTCCACCCTACCCTCTCTCTTCCCTCCTTCCCTCCCTTCTCCTTCCTCTCTCTTCCCCTGCTCTCCTTTCCTCTCTCTCTCCTCACAGACACACACACACTACGTCCAATTAGTGTTGCCTCACACGGATGGAGCAAAATTTCCTAAGCCCCTACTCCCAGATGAAGTGCTGGACTTTTTCCCCTAAATGAAACATCAAATCTCTTCTATCACATTAATTTATATTGGTAGTGTGGGGGAAGCATTTGCTACTGTACACATGTGAAGACAGAGGCCAATTTGGGGAAGTCTGTTCCTTCTCTCCACTATGTGAGCTCTGAGCAACAAACTAAGGTTTGGCAGGGAGCACTTTTACTCAGCCATCTTGCCCTCACTAGACACTTTTCTCTTTATAAAAGACAGATTTGAGGGAAGTTCAGGCTGTCAGCTTACAGACGTCTTTCATTCCTTCTTAACACATGTGATTCCACTGAGATTTTAAGTACTGAAGTAATAGACAACTAAACTGAAGAAAGGAGCTGTGTGCTGACAATAACATAGAAATAATGTCAAAACATTCAAAATCTTACAATATTCAAAAAAAGGTCCAAAATTATTCAAGTATGTCAAAGTATTCAAAGCTTACAATAATGCTTACTGTTTAATCTTTGTAAGTCTATTAGTTTTTGGTATTGATTCTATGTTTTCTAAGCACTAAGCTTAGTGATACAAACTTTTACTGATATTGATACATTTATAACATTCTAGGCTTTTGTATCTATTGTTAAGTTGGTTACAAACATCTTTTCAGCTTCTTACTGCTTTTCATAAATGCTGTAACAAATAAGAAGTATAATATTTTAGGCTAAAATTGTAAAAGGTGGAGAAGCATCATAAAAGAGAGTATGTTTTGAAACAAGATACCTATATTAAAATGCCACTTCCAACTCTGTGTAGTCTTGGTCTAGTAACTGAATCACTTTACTTGTAACATGGTTATAATAAAATGACCAATGTACTATGAAAATATTAAACATGTTAATCACACATACAATATCACTTGATATTGTGAAGTTCTCATTTAATGGTTATGATAGCTTAAATTTTAACTTGATGCAATCTAAAATCACATGGAAAAGGAGTTTCAGTGAGGGATTGTCTGTCTTCACTAGCTTGGCCTGTGGGTGATTGTCTTAATTAAATTGATTGATGTGGGAAGACTCAGCCTACTATAGTTGTCACTATTCCCTAGGCAAAGAGTCCTAAAGTGCATGAGACTAGAGAAATTGCTGAGCACAAGCAACAAAGTGAGCATGTACACATTAATTTCTCTCTGCTCTCAGGTATGGGAATGATATGAATAGCTATTTTAAGTTCTGTTGCATTGGCTTCCTTACCTGGTGGCCTGTAAGTTAATAAACCCTTCTCCTCCTAATCTTTTTTTTTTGGTTAGGGTATTTTATCACAGTAACATAATGAAAGTAGAGCAGTGTTCCTGGTGATTTGACTAGATTTCCTTCTATTATTATACTTCAGTTTCATCATCATATTCCTTTTCTCAAAATGATCCTGCCAATAATTCTAACAATGAACACATATTCATATGGCACAAGAAGAACTAGCACTTTTCATAAGGATCCAAATAAACAGTTTAGGTTTATAGGGTATAAAGTTCCCGAACTACTGAATTCTATTCAACAATCTGGTGGCTGGCTGCTGGTGAGTACTATTGGACTACATGCATTCTAACAGGACCTAAAGACTCTGAAAAGTCAGAAGGGATCATGGAAAGGAGCAATAAAGTATACAGACTGCCTGAGGTTCTTCCTAGACCTGGTTGAGGTTTCTAGGACATGAAATGGGAATGTCACAGGTTCCAGAAAGGTGATTTAAAGAAAAGTCATGCTCCATTTCTTTCTTCCTTCCTTCATTTCTTTCTTTTTTTTGTTTTTTTGGTTTTTTTTAAGTATGTTGTCTTGTCAGTGTTCTATTGCTGTGAAGAGACATCATGCACAAACAACTCTTAGAAAAGAAGGCATTTAATTGGACCTTGCTTGCATTTTCCGAAGGTTAGCCCATTATTGGCATGACCAAAACATGGTGTCATGCAGGTAGACATGGTAGTAGAAGAGTTGAGAGGTCTATTTCCGGATCCACAGGCAGCAGGAAGGACAGAACACTAGGCCTGGCTTAAGCATTTGAAATCCCCAAGCCCAGCCTCAGTGACATACTTCCTCCAAGAAGTCCATACCTAATCCTACAAGACCACATCTCCTAATAGTACCACTCCCTGGTGACCAGGCACTCAAATCTACAAGGCTATGGGGCCATTCTTATTCAAACCACCACATATGTTTAAATTAAAGTAAACAACAAGAGCCTGGTTTAAACAGGGGTTGGGGGATGTTAAGAGTGAACAGATGACTTGGAAAGAGTTAAAAGAGAATTGGCTTGGTTGAAGGTCCCATTTTGAAGCATAGCACCAGAAACTTGCCTGGTAAGAGAATCAGCAGCAAAACTATCTCCTTTCCTTCTCTAAGAATGGGGAGGCAGTGTTCATTACAGAGTGGCCAGTCTGAAGGAGATATTGCTATGATATCTGTTTATGTCTGAAGCAGTAGAAACTGAAAAGGAAACAACTTATCTGAGGGAAAAGATAACAGAAGAAATTGTTCTCAGACTCACCCTACCTGCTTCCAGGGTCTTGTTCTTCTAATTTCAGAGCCACCAAATCCTTCAAGCAAATATTAGAGTTTTTTACTTTACAGATAAGAAAGCCTATGCTTGCATAAGTTAAGTTATTAAGTTTATAAATAATATCAATTGTTATTAAGAGCTTGTTTGGAGATTCTAGCAAGGTATATATGGTTACCCATATACCTTTGACGGAAAACTTTCAGAAAAGGTTATCCTTATCATGTATGGAAGTAAGGTACAGCTCCAGGAGGGATGCACATGGAGTGGTAAGGGAGGAAGAGGACACCCAATAAGCTATGCTGTGGATTATGCTCATTGTTAATAAAAAAGCTGACTAGCTAGTAGCTGCACTGGAAGTTAGGTGAGAAAGCAAAACTGAGAATGCTGGAAAGGAGAAGGGCATTCATAGTCAGGAGTCCACAGCCAGACCAGGAGGAAGCAAGATGAGAATGTTGTACTGAGAAAAGGTACCAAGCCATGTGGCTAAACATAGATAAGAAGTATGGGTTAATTAAAGTGTAAGAGCTAGTCAGTAATAAGCCTTAGCTACCGACCAAGGATTTAAAAGTAATATTAATCCTCTGAGTTAATTATTTGGGAAGCAGCTGCTGGGTATTTAGGAGTTGCTGGCAGGACAGAAACTTTTGCCTATAGGTAGCCATATCAGCCAAATTAATCCTGGTAATCAACTGTAGATAGAGATTGCAAACAGATCACCCTCATATATAGAATGGGATTAAAATTCTAGTATCTTGTTTTCTAGTTAAATGCAGTCTGTCTCCTTAAGTCCTTTTTCATGCCTGAATTAAAATGATTTTCTGATATCACTTGCTACGAATATTGCCAAGGCATCAGTAAAATATTTGAACTTGGAATTATTTATAAATGTCACCACAAACATCCTGACATGAAAGGAAATCTGTGCTTCTGAGTATATAGCTGACAAAGGGGGATGAAAAGGAGAAACTCTGTGACATCATGAACTTGGAGCACTCTTTTAAGGTTTCAAAGAACCAGGAAATCAGATTAGCATCTACACTAGAAGCTTTAGTTTAAATATTTGAGGAAAACTAACTTATGCGTGTGTGTTCTCTGTGTGTGTTCTCTGTGTGTGTTGGGGGGTGTTTACACATACACTCACTTGTATGTTACACGCACATGCGCGCACACATGTGCCACAAATTGACTTTAAGTATCTGCCTCTATTTCTCTCCACCCTATTTTTTGAGATAGAAACTCACATGGAACCAGAAGCTTACTGTCTAGTGAGTCCCTGGGATATACCTGACTTCTTTCCTCTAACATGGGGGTTACAGGCGAACACTACATGCCCAGCTTCTTGTGTGGGTACTGGAGATCTGAACTCAGGTCCACATGTACGCACATCAGGCACATTACCTAATGAGCCATCTCTAAGCCCTGAACTCCGTACTTTTTAATACTTCATTAGTGTGGATTCCATGAAAACATAATTTAATTTATAATTCTGAAAACTGTAGAAATCCCAAGTGCTGAAAGCAGTGTAAGCAAGTAAATAGAGAGTCACTGTTTGAATCATTGACAGCATTCCCTGCTGGGCTGTTTCCTAGATTGTTTCTATCAATTTTATCCAGTTAAATATATTCGGTGTGTCTTAAAAAAACAAAACAAACAAAAAACAAATCTGTTTTTGGTGCTGCTCCATAATAAATCCAACCTTTTTCTGATTTTTTTTGGAATAAAACAATATTATTCTTTACATGGAAGTGGACAGAGATACTAGCATATGGGCAATAGTGTTCATACAGCAAAATTAATTTGATTATCATCTAACCTTAAATTGCTGGATTGTGAGATACCAGGGTATTTGACCAATATCCAACTATAAAATATTAATTATCCGAGCTTCACAATTCTGTTACAGAAGAAAATGAAAGCCCCAACTGCCAAATTTTCACAAAAGAAAAAGATCAGTTATGGTGAGAATAACATTTTAATATACATATATATATATATATATATATATATATATATATATATATGTGTGTGTGTGTGTGTGGTGTGTGTGTGTGTGTGTGTGTGTGTGTGTGTGTGTGTGATAAAGTGGCTTACAATTCCACAACCTTACTAATAGTAAAAGAGATACACTGGAGAATGTTAAGGAATGAATTAAGTATGCTGAATTTGATATGTACCACACCCTGTTCTGGGTGCTACACATACCTTTACTGCTTATAATAAATCTTTTCCTTTCTTATAGATAAGTAAAATCAAGCTTGGCAATATCTACAGGGCATTCTGTTGAGTATGAACTGAAAAGGAGCAGACTAGATTTAGGTAATTCAGTTGTAATACTGGTACAATGACCTGGAAAGATGGCAATATCATAAAGGAAATTGCTTGGAAATCAGCAGCAAGAAGAAAACAGAGCTAGGATTATAAATTCAAAGTCAGTATTCTTTATATTATAGCTTTTAAGCTAAGATTTTAGACTTAAACTCTATTATCCTACAAAGATCCCCATCTTTCTGCAATAATGGTTCCAAATTTTCCTTTATTCTACAGATGAAATCCTCTATCCTTAAGAATATAGCAGTGTCCACCTTAAAGATCTGAGATAATGGAGGAGAGAGAGACATTGAATAAAGTACAGCATGAAAATCCTAAACTGACCAGTGACATGAGGAAAGATTCCAATAACATGCCGAGTCATGAAGAATGAGTGGTAGGGAGGATAGATTCTTAGGAGTACTAAGGAAAGAAGAAAAGGCATTCTTTGATGAGATGTGAAAAGGCTATAAGAAAATAACAGAATCTAGTACTCATTGCAATAGTTGGTCAAAGCTGGTCATATACAATTGACATGAAAGATAGAAAGAAAAGTGGAGAGGAAGGCAGAAGCAAGTTTGAATAAGGACTTGACAGAAATTTGAACTTGAGTGTGACTGAGGTCATTGAGTAAGGCTGTAAGGAGCAGTAATAATACAGTATAAATAATATAAATTATTTTATTACATAATATATATTTAAGATGGTTATTTGATATGCATATAATTTTGTCTTTTATTACAGATAAAATCATATTTACATACTAAGATTGATCTACTACTTCATTTTCCAATAAAGAGCTAAAATTAGACTAAATATTTAATATTATAGGACACAAAGTGTGTTCATTGTTTTCTACACCTGATTTATATTTTGATTTTATAATCATCAAAAATGAGAATTCCTGTTTGTATAAATACATAGTACAAAATGACAAAATTATATCCAGAATCACTTAAGAAATTGTTGTACATTCCACCCTAATCTCAAGCCAAAATCCACTGAGTGACTTTTTATGAAACTTGAATTAACAATTCTTATTTTTAAAATTTAGCAAAAATTTTAAAATTAGCAAATTTTCAAATGAAACATTATTATACAATACAATCAAGAGATGATACTAATTGATATTTGCATGTAGAAAAATAATGATAGGATGTGGTTTACCTGAAAGAAACTACACCCTACCTCTGCCACCTTACCCTCACCTAGAGAGCAGTTACTTCAGAGCCATTCTACCTGACATTTTTATCTTATTTAGCTGACAGACTACCTCCTCAGTACAATGGACTACAAACTACCCAAGAAAATTTCAAGATGGCTAGCTGAGATGATCCAGCCTCACAGACTACTCTAGCCAGGACTTGAGATAAGCCCTGTGTTTTCCCATTAGGCAGAGACTGGACAATAAATGATATAGCTACCTCTCTCAGGACTTAACAATTAACCCAAATTTTTCTTTCCAGGATCCCCTAAAGATGTCATCACCACCAGACAGCAGGAAGTAATTTTAAGAACATGACGCCCATATTCCTAAGAGGTAGGATGTTTGGTTTTAGGTTGTTCAGTGGGTTATGGATATTTGTTATTGTTTAAGGTGGTTGGTTACATGTTGTTATTGGTAATGGTTTTAAAAAAAAGCTAAACAAAGTCGATTAGATTCAGGGTTCTTGTTTTGAAAAAAAAGAAAAAAAGAAAAAGTGGGGATATAGAAATGGTAGGATAAAGGGTAGATTATTGAATCTACTCTGAAAAGTAAAAAGGGAGATATAGATATGATAGGATAAAGTATAGATTATTGAATATACTTTTAAAACACAACTACTTGTCTAAAATACTTTACATTGATATGAATCTTTGATACAAACTTGAGATTATTTTTGTTAGAACATACTGTACATACATTTCTACTTTTATTCAAGGTATTGTACCTATACAACTCATTGAACAATAGAATGCAAATTTCTAGTCCTTGAAAGTTCTTATTACAAACTATTTAGGATATAAAGAAATGCAAGTTAGTAGTCATTACAATCAAATTTGTAGTCATATTAGGTATGTTTTCAAGGTCAAACAGACATATATTTTAGATAGACAGGTTGTTTTCAGACACTTCAGAGATCTACAGAATATGACATTTAAGATGTTTTAATAACATAAGTTCTTTTTTTAATGACAATGAGACATGTCTGCCCATGGCAGCACCAATCTACTTCCAAGAAGATGATGGGCATTGAAGAAACTCCATATGGAGTTTGCTCTCTTTGTGGCAAAAGTTAGCCACTGGGCAAGAAACTGCCCTTTCCTCAACTGCTGACAGTATGCTATCCAAATTGGACAAGCAGGACATACAAAAAAAGTGGGTGCCAAACTTTGCCAAAACAAGATAGGCCAGCCCTTCAGAATATACTGCTTCACAGAAAAGTCTGTCAGATATTCTAGATCCTAAGGCCAAAGATGGATGCCCCAACCTTACAGAGGAACCGTGGGTGACTGTCCAGGCAGCCAGTTGTTTCTATCATTTCTCACATTTTTTGGAAGTCATTTGCATGCCCTTCCTACTAACTCAGGCAATATTATTTCCTTCTCAAGTCTCTGATGGAGTTGAAGCCTTTATAGTTATAGTTATAGTATTCCTGTTACCAGATTCAAAAAAGAAACTAAAAAGGTATAAAGTGTATAAGGCTGAGAGACATTAAAAGATAGTTTTGGTAATGCAAGTTAGAATAGAAAGTGAATTAGATACAATATTTAGGACTCACCAAGATATGATAGATATGAAGTATTTTCTCTGAATTTCTCAATTGTTAATGAACTAAACATTGTTGATGTATTTATTGCCTTATATATTCTATATAGTTATTGTACTTATTGTATACAGTTTTTCTTGTATTAGTATATTTTAGACAAAAAGGGGGAAATGTGGTGACATTTTGTTTGTACTCTAACAAATAAATCTTGCTTGGAGATCAGAGTGCAGAGCTAGCCACTAGTTAACCACAGAAGCCAGGCAGTGGAGGCACACACCTTTAATCCCAGCACTTGGGATCTCATGGATTTAATTCCAGCTCTAGGAAGGAGGAAACACAAAATGATATAGCTGTACAGAAAGAGGAATATAAGGCAGGCAGAGACAGGAGCTCATCCCCTTTCAGGCTGAGGAGTTGGCAAGATAAGGAGTGGCTGTGGCTTTTGCCCCTATATCTGACTCTGGGTTTCTATTAAGACCAATTAGAATTAGTTTTACAGTAGAAAGACAATAAAACATACATATTCCATAATTAAACTATTGGTTAATTTCTGTAAGAACTGAAAATATGCTATGCACAATGAAATTGCTTCAATTTATTGCATACAATAATCTAAAAGCTGAGTTGAGGTACTTCAGGTAGCATTACCAGTATTGCATAGTAGTTCTGGAGATCTTTGCTTAGTTAGCTGACAGACAAATGTAGAGGGTATGCCTATTCCACCTTGTTCTTTACTCAATTCATCTTTTCTGGACCTGCTGACTACAGACCCCAACTTACCACCAAATTTTTGGTTGAAGACCCACATAATCTATTACAAAATGCAAGAGCTGTCTCTAGATTTTTCAAAAAACATGGCTATGCAGCCTCACATTGATTCATCATTGACTTCTTACTTTTCAATTTAGGGTCGAGTGATCCTTCTCTGTCTACCCACGTCAGTTCCTTCTCAAAACTGTTTCTGACATTTCTCGAGATTTTCCAACAGTTATATAAAGACTAATAACTTAAACCAATCCCATCTGCTCCTATTATAACTTGGATCTTAAAGGTAACCCCCAAAGATCCATGTACTTTGGGGCTTGGTTCTTAGTTTGGCATATTGGGAGTTGGTAAAAGGTTTAATAAATGGTAGAGATTAGTGGGAGAGCATAGTCATTGGGAGATGTCCTTAAGGATGATGGTGCAATCTCAGACCTCTCCTCTTTCTCTCTTTTCATGTTCCAGGCAGAAGGTGGATGGCTTTGCTCCATCAGACACTTCCACCATACTCTCAACATAATGGAAACAACTGGACATGCATCAAAACCTTCAAAACTGAGAAAAATAACCTTTTTCTCTTTAAGTGTGTCACTTCAGGTATTTGTTATGATCACAGAAAACCAACAAATACATAAAATTGGTAACAAGAAGGAGAATCATGTGAATAGCCTTTAGAATTATTGCTGGAATTGTTAGGAAAGTTTAAAGAAGAAAAAGGTTAAAATGCTATAGAGTTTTAATGTAATTTTGGTGAGAACATGGAAGGACAGGATGTTGACAGAAAGGCAGACAAAAAAAGAACTTCTTAGGACCTTATTGACAACTGGACTAGAGGTTTGTATTGTTACACCAGGGCATCAAATTGGGAATAGTTTGTCCATGTCCTGAGATTTCGTGAAAGGCTGGATTTAAAAGTGGTGGAGTAGTTTATCTGGCAGGTAAATTTGAAGCACACAAGTATTCAGGTAGTCAGCATGAATATAACTATCTGCTTTTAGACAAACTTAAGAGTGACAGTCAGAAATAAAGAAGAACAAAACAGAATGATTTGGAAATTTTTCAGTGTGTCCACAAAAGAAATGCGTTCAGGAATTCAAGTGGATAAGAGATTACCACCTTTAAAGGAAAAGAGAGAGAATATAAACACTTGGCAAAAGGACAATAGGCTAGATAGTACAGGCCATCACAAGCCCAAAGATAAAAAAATTTCTATAAAAACTTTCCAGAGCAGAGTCTCTGGAGAAAAGGAGTGCTGGGTACTTTATGAAGCCAAAATCACCTGTGGAATTTGTTTCCTGTACTCAGCTGGCAAACTAGTCAGCTTTTTTTAGTGGGCCCAGGTACAGGAGGCATTGACCCCTGGGGTTAACCAAGTGATCTGGTTTTACAAGCATGCAGAATTCAAGAGTAATAGGAGCATGTAGGTTTCCGTGGCAATTTCAAGGGAATGACTGACAGGCCAAGCAGTGTATTGTAGTGTTGGAGTTCCTGAGAACACCTAACAGGGGCTATGAGAGTGAATTTGAAACTGCAATGGAGAAATTGAGCACTAGAAGTGCTAGAGTCAGAAAATTCAGCTATGGAAAGTTGCAGCTTGAGAAGCCAGTCTAGGTCACTAAGAGAGAGAGCTACAGTCAGAAATGCTATAGGAACATGACATCTGAGTCCTGTAAGAGCACCACTGCAGGACTTTGACGCTCAAATACAGGACTATGATTGATGTTTACCCTGCTGATGTTAAGTCTTGCATTTGTCAGTTCCCTCCCTGCCATCTTCCTTTTCTCCCATTCAGAAGACATGATTAGGATGTGCTATTATGTATTTGAAGTATGTAACTTTCATTTTGTTCTTATAGGGGCTACTAGCTGAGTTTTCCTTGAGTCAAATAGGAAACATGGAAAAGAAAACTGTATAGCAACATGAACTTTCATTTTGAAGGAAAGATCGAATGGTTAAGACATTGACCGAAGGCACTGTGCATTGTTTGTTAGACGTGAGTATTTGGGGTATCAGGAATGAACTTTTAGAGTTTATATCTAGAAAGACACAAAGATCCAGGTATGAAAGGCTTTGGCACCATTGTATTCTTAGGAAATGGTAGAAATCTTGGGTGATGAGGCCTAGTTTTAATTTATTAGTTATATATTCTTGAAGGGAATTAGAAGATTATCTATATTTATCTCTATCTCTATCTCTCTTTCTCATCTCTATCACTATCTCTCTCTGTTGTAGCCATGATATGAACAGCTTGACTCTATCGTGTGTCTATGTCATGTTGTACTGGACAATTGGTCAGGGATTAAAATGTCAAAAATTATGAGAAAAAATAACTTTTCTCTTTATAAATTTATTCTCAGGATAGATATGGAATGCAGTAATGAAAAGATGATTTGATATACCCTCCATACTCAAAACAATGTTGTCTCTCACAGTACCCAGACTGACACAACCATCCCAAGAAATGATAATGATGGACACGACTGGCAAGGGTTCTGTTCTTGGGGTTAGAATGTCTTAGAAGCATGATATTAAGAAGAATGTAAACTTCAGCATCGCACAAGGATTCAAATCTAGGTACTGGTAATTACTAAATATTTACAACCTTGTACATGTTCTGTCTCACTGTTCTCATCTCTATAAATACAATGCTTTCACCTCAGAGAGTTAGTATACCACAATAAAATCTATGCCAAGGGCCTAACTCAGTGTGTGACCAAAGTAATGACTAAATCAACAGACATGTTCAGTGCTTTGTCATACTAAAGTACAAGCTCTTATGAACTCTCAGGCATGAAAAGTGGAATATAATATCAACTGAGCTTTTTCAGACTCTGATCTCCCCGACTATTGCAGTTTCTTTGATAACAACTATTTCAAGTGCTTGGGATAAGAAATAATAGGTACTACACTATAATCTAATCTATCTAATCTCAAAGGCTGAGATTGTTTTAAAGAAACACTTTAATATCAAATGCAGGAATTTTTTTTTCAAAAAAAGGTAAACCAGTCAATCATGGGCTAGTCACTGAACTGAATATATCTAACTCTGACCCTTGAGGAGAGGATTTCATAGTGTGAGCCAGAGTCCCATTGCCTAAGATGCATTTTTGTTTGGAGAAATACCTCTACAGCTAAGCTAGTAATATAGCTAAGACTCAAAACAGGTAATAATAAAGAAATTACATTTTAGTTTCTCAGTCATACTAGCCATGTATAAGAACTCAGTAGCAGCATACACTTAGTGACTACACTCTAGCATCATTCCCATGTTTGTTTCACATCTCAGATAATGTACTTACCAACTATATATAAAAATATGCATAGAAAAATATGAGGTGGAACTTCACTAGGATGATAATATTGATTCTCTCTCTGCAGAAGAATCTCTACAAGTGATTTAGAATTAGTTATTTTTCTTTGGAATGCTCATTTCTAAAAATGCTTCCTGAGATAATATTATTTTTTAATTCTGTAAAATATACACTGCTGAGTGGGTATACCTAGTCATTGGGGATCAAAAGTGGCACTAACCCAAGAACAGATTACTTCTTTTGGAATTGTTGTCTAGTGAGATCCCATAGATTCCAAACATTAGAAGCTACTGATGTTGCTTTTGGTGACCTTCTAGACAGTAATACCCTATTTCTGAAGATACCACATACCTGAATCACAGAACATAGGGAAATAAGATTTGTACTGAACTGGAAGTGACATCCCTACTGACTTGGCTAGAGTTTCAATTGCTGCAACAAAACATCATGACCAAAAAGCAAGTTGGAGAGGAAACAGTTTATTGGGCTTACATTTCCCCATCACTATTCAGCACCAACAGAAGGCAGGACTAGAACTCAAGCAAGGCAGGAATCTGGATTCAGGAACTGATGCAAAGGCCATGGAGCAGGGCTGTTTACTGGCTTGCTCCTCTTGGCTTGTTTAGCCCACTTTCTTATAAAACCCAGGACCACCAGCACAGGGATGGCACCAACTACAATGGTTGTGCCCTCCCCCATGAATCTCCAATTAAGAAAATGCCCTACAGGATTGCCTACAACTCAGTCTTATAGAGGCTTTTTCTTAGTTGAGGTTACCTCCTCTCAGATGACTTTAGCATGTGTCAAGTTGATCTAAAACTATCCAGCACAATGTGTATGGGTATTTTCTTGCATACATGTATACTCATGGTGTCTGTGGAGGCCAGAAGTGGGAATAAGATGCCCTGGAACCATCAGGATCTGATGCAGGAGCCATGGATGAGTACTACTGTTGGCTTGCTTTACATGGCTTGCTCAGCCTGCTTTCTTGTTGACTCTAGGACCACCAGCCCAGGGATGGTACAACCCACAATGGGCTAGGCCTTCCCCCACTGATCTCTAATTAAGAAAATGTCTTACACTCGGATCTTATGAAGGCGTTTTCTCAATTGAAGTTCCTTCCTCTCTGATGACTCTAGCTTGTGTCAAATTGACATAAAACCAGCCAGGACAGCTACTGTCTAGTTTTCAAAGTGCTGAAAGGTGCTATTCATGCTACTTGAGGAGGAAAGAAATCTTAATCATGTCCAGTTGTGAACTCTTTAATCTACCATAATGACTGGACAGGTAAGACATGCCTATTAGTGCAGTAACGACACAAACATCAGAGGAGTAACAAACTACTTCCTAAATGGATTTAAGTCCTCACTCCACAAGATAAAATCCATACCTAGCAGCATTATCTATCCAAGAACCTATGGCTAGACAGATCACAGGCCAAAGGGAGGTATAACTAGAAGTTTTCCTATGTCCCACCTGGCCCTGAGGTCCCGCAGCCGCTTATAAAATAATCACCCAGAAAAAAAAAATGGTAAGTCAATCTTACTCAAATGGAAGGTAATACATCCAAGAATATTTAGGCAGCACAATTTTGGGCGGGCACAAAGTTGGGTGGATAGGAATGTGAGTGTGGATCTGAGAAGAGCTGAGAATAGGGTGTGAATATTATCAAAACAGGTTATACAATACAAAACTCCGAAAGAACTAATAAATAATTTGTTTTCAATTTTTAAAAAAGTGACGCTGAGAGTAAAATAAAGTTTCTCTGAGTTACAGATGAAAGGGTGTCTCCCTCCCCTGGAATGCTACACTTCCTGTCTGGTGTCTGTGCTATGGCAGCAGCAAAAGCAGCCACCATTGATTTTTTTTTTTTTTTTTTTTTTTTTTTTTGGTAGCAGCATAGCTTCCACATGAAGAGAATGACCTCTGGGTTGATTAAGAATTGAAAAATGTTGAATTTATGCTATAAATTTTGGCTCAAGCTGAAGAGGCACTAATGTGATTGGAAGTCCTGCAGCAACTGTTGGAGGTAAGAAATGGATCTGAAATTTATTTTCAACAGTTTTCCTTTATCCATTGGGAGAATTCCAGTTTTTTAAACTGAGCAGCTTCTCTAAAGCAGAGATCCCATCCCTTAGTGGCTACGACTTCATATTCTAGAAACACTTTGAATGAACATTTTAATACTTAATTGAAACACAACCCACCTTTCTTTCCCTAGTGAGGAAGGGAAAGGGAGGAAAAATAGAGCAGGGTGGGGGAAGTTTCTTATTTTGAGAATTTTCATGTCAAAGATATATTTGGCGCAAGCAATTCATTGTATGTCAGGATAACCTTCTCTCCACTCCTACATCCCTTAAAATTCAGTAAGTACAGTGTTTTGTTTCAAAGTTCATTTTAGCATTGTGCTGTCAAGGAGCAGTTTCATTTATATCTGCTAACTCTGCACTTCAATTCCCTAATGGTTATTGGGTATTTTTTGTCATTCTGGTCTTTCTGCTTAATGATTACTTTACAAAGAATGGAACTGCTTCAAGCAAAAAAGAAAACTTAGGACAAGATATCATTCTTGCCTATTTCTCCAAACAGTATTCATCTTCCATAGTGGCATAAGAATAAACGCTAGATACAAGTAACCCTGTAAGCTGAGCCACAATAGAGATGGATTTGCTATTGTAGAAGTACTGTTTGCTGTGACCTTAATAAACATCCTATGGGGTAAATTTTTTCTGTTCTCATATATTTTTCTTATTCAGTACATTTATATATTATAAAAATCATCATTCCAGTACAGTTATGGCTTTTAAATTGAAAATAGATTCTTCTTTCACACAATATATCCTGACCAGTTTTGCCTCCTTCTATACCTCCCAGCTACCCACTCCACCACCCCTCCACTCCAAATCAATTCCCCCTTTGTTTCTTCTTCAGAAAAAAGAAGGCCTTCAAGAGACAACAGCCAAATTGGACAAAACAAGACACAATAAGATAAGGTAAAAGCCCTCCTACTGAGGCTGGACAAGGCAACTCAATAGAAGAAAAAGTCTTAAGACCAGGCAAAAGATCAGAGATATACCCACTCCCATTGCTAAGAGTCCCACAAAAGCCGGGCGGTAGTGGCGCACGCCTTTAATCCCAGCACTTGGGAGGCAGAGCCAGGCGGATCTCTGTGAGTTCAAGGCCAGCCTGGGCTACCAAGTGAGTCCCAGGAAAGGCGCAAAGCTACACAGAGAAACCCTGTCTCGAAAAACCAAAAAAAAAAAAAAAAAAAAAAAAAAAAAGAGAGTCCCACAAAAATACCAAGCTGAGATTATAACATATAAACAAATGACCTAGTGCAAACTCATGCAGACTCAGTGATTGCCACTTCAGTCTCTCTGAGCTCATATGAGCCCTGCTTAGTTGATTCAGAGAGCCATGCTCCCCTGGTGTCATCCATCCTCTCTGACGTCAACGCTCTTTCCTCCCCCTCTTCCATAGGGTTCCCCCAATCTACTAGGGGAGAAACCTGATGGAGACCTCCAACTTAGACTCTCTCTCCATATAATGTCTGACTGTGGGTCTTGGTACCCACTCCCATCTACTGCCAGAGGAAGCCTCTCTGATGACAACTTTGAAAGAAAAAGGAATAGTCTTCTACTTAAAAGCAATATATCCTTAAAGAAAATTTACCGTCCCTTTATTAAACAGTTATTAACTGTCAATAGCTTCTCTGTTATGGGTGAGGGCTCATGGACCCCTCTTCAATCCATGATAAGATATTCACTGGCTTTAATTTTGTGAAGTTCTTATACAGCCAACCACAGCTGTTGTGAGTTCATGAGTACAGTGGTACTGCCATATCCAAAAGACATTCTTTCAGTGGCCCCACACCAGTAAGTATATGTGCAGCACACATTGGACTTGATGAATTATTTTTAAAAAGATGACACAAAACTGAAATGGATGGAGAGATGGTGGATATATCTGAAAAGAGTTAGGAAGATGAGTAGGAGGTACCTATGATCAAAATATATTATATTGAATTCTTAAATAATTAATGAAAATGTTATATTAAAATGATTATATTCTTAGTCATTTAATTCCTGGAAGACAGAATATATTTAGTAATTGACAAAGGAACTTATGGGACTCCCTGAAAACACTACAGCCAACAAATAAATGATCCACAAGAGGCAAAACGGAAATCCAGTTTAATACAACTTAGTTAGCTGGTGCTGGTTCAAACTTCTAGAGTATGACACTCAGCAGTTTATTTTAGCAATATTTAAGCACAGCACAATTTTGGAAAAAAAAGTTTCCTGATGATAGCTAGCTCAACCTACATGTACAACAAAGCCTAAGACATGTTTATATTGAAATTCTTTACAAATTACATATGACCTCTTCCAAATGGTAGAGTCCATTGACTCAGAAACAGTTCTCAAGATAAGGGGCTAGGGAGAATGACTGAGATAAACATAATAGCCTGTGGGAGTCAGGATTAGCCTGGCCCTATGATAACACAGATGTTACCTAGTACAAGTGATATATCTTATAAGCATGGGTTTTATAGACTGTGAAGCAATGCTTAAGATCTGGAGGGAGGGGGTTCTAGGATAAACAAACATAATTGTCTGGGGAATTCAGGTGAAGCCTGACCCTACAAACAACAAAAGCTCATCATGTTATAAACTATATCCATTTCCAGCATTCTGAGAGGAAAACAGGTAAACATCATCCTTAGAAGAGACAAGTCTGAATGTTTAACTTTCCTGGCTTCCCTAGTACTTATCTGTGTGCATAAGGACATCGTACCCTCTACAGGAATCAATATATGAATGAGAGAGAAGTAAAGAAAAGATAAAGAGGGCAGTAGAGAAAAGAAGGGATATTACATGCCTTGTAGGATTGTTCAAATCATAATAAGATACATTGTGCACCTATATCTGAATGTATTTGTCTACCTACCTACTTATGTATCTATTTATCTTTCTATGTACATACATACCTACATATTCATCCATCTATCTCATCAGTCTCTTCCAGCACAATCTCTTGAAACTATCTCATATACTTTGAATGAAGGCTAGCCAATTGTTCCCAGACACAAAAGTCTGTTCTTTTGTGCCTACAATGGTTGATTCTACATGCCAATTTTATTGGTTTAAGACATGTAGCTAGTAAAATATTTCTAAATATGTCTGAGAATACTTCCAGAAAAGGAAAGTCAGAATTTGAATTAGTTTGAGTGAAGAAAAGCCACCTTCACCAGTGTGAGCAGTCATCATCCAATCATCCAAGGACACAAATAGAACAAAAAGGTATAGGAATAGAGAATTCTCTCTTTCTAATAAATAAAACCACAAAAACTAACAACAACAAAAATGCAATAGTATCATTAAATCAAAAGAGGCAATTAAATCATTTTAGGACATTTCTTTATAAAGAAACAAAAATTTATAAGTGAAAAAACACATAGGAATATAATCTCTATATCTGGATGGTGGAACTCTTGAACCTCAGATTTTCCAGTCTCATGTAGGATTGGCTTTCCTGGTTTTTCATCTTTTACATAGTATAGTGTTGGAATTCTCATCCTCTAAAATCATGTTAGATGATTCCCATAGTAAATCTCCTACAAATGAATCTCTTTTTCCTTCATTTGTTCATTCCTTATTTCCTGCCTTTTCCCTCCTTCTTTCCTTCCTTTCTGCCTGCCTGCCTACCTACCTACCTACCTACCTACCTACCTATCTATTTCAGTTGTTTCTCTGGAGAACTCTAATGAATTCATCATCTTTATGAGTAAATATGACTCTTCCTCTACTAGTTAAAGCCCAAAATTTTGAAGGTTGATTCCTTCTTCCTCTTCTACTTACTAATCATAATTTATAGCTAATTATATCTTAAAATATATTTCTGAATCTGTCCCTTTCTATCCTCGGAATTTTAGGATACCATCATTTAAGGCCATGATTACTTTGAAGCATGCCCTCGTGGTTCTCCAGTTTCTTATTTTTCTGTCATAACCCATTTTCCACACTAGGTTTTGATATCTTCCTGTCTCTACCTTCTTACCTCTTTTCTCCCCTTCATCCCTCCCCTCTTGTCTAGTAAAGGTCTACAGTATCTTTCCATTGTGCTAATGTGTGTGTGTGTGTGTGTGTGTGTGTGTGTGTGTGTGTGTGTGTATGTGTGTGTATTACATCCTTGCTGTGGGATGGTCTGTATGTCAAGTGTGTTGTTTTGCTGATTGGTTGGTAAATAAAACACTGATTGGCCAGTAGTCAGGCAGGAGGAAGTATAGGCGGGACAAGGAGGAGAATAAAGCTGGGAAGTGGAAGGCTGAGTCATCAACCGCCACGATGACAAACAGCATGTGAAGATGCTGGTAAGCCACAAGCCATGTGGCAAGGTATAGATTAATGGAAATGGATTAATTTAAGCTACAAGAACAGTTAGCAAGAAGCCTGCCACAGCCATACAGTTTGTAAGCAATATAAGTCTCTGTGTTTACTTGGTTGGGTCTGAGCGGCTGTGGGACTGGCAGGTGATAGAGATTTGTCCTGACTGTGGGCCAGGCAGGAAAACTCTAGCTACACATCCTGGCCTCAGTTTCCCCTCTATCCTCTATTCCCAGTCCCTCCTTCCCACTCCCTCTGTTTCAAAACCACCTCCCAATCCACTTCTCCTCCTTTCTGTTTAGGAAAAGACAGGTCTCTCATGAGTATTAACAAAGCCTGGCATATCAAGTTGCAGGAAGACTAAGCACCTCCCCATGTATTGAGGCTGAGCAAAGTGCCCCAGTATGGGGAGTAGAGTCCCAAAATCCAGTAAAAGAGTCGGAGACAGCTCCTATTCCCACTGATAGGAGTCTCATAAGAGAACCAAGCTACACAACTATAACATATACACAGAGTGCCTAAGTCAGTCCCATGCAGGCTCCCTGGTTGTCTGTTCAGTCTCAGTGAGGCCCTGTGAGCTCATGTTAGTTGATTCTTTGAGTTTTCTGGAACTAACTTGCCTTTATAACCCAGCCTGTTCCATTTAATTTTCACCTATCACCTATTACACTTTTTATAAGTAATAACTACAAAAAAGTATTATTTTCTTCTAACATGTCATGTGTTCTCTCTTCCTATGGAATATTCAGATAAATTCTCCTATTTGGAACATCCTCCCACTCCTCCTCTTCATTGATCTGGTTACTTCTTTATATTATTCTCATGGAAACTTAAAGATCATTTCTTACAGAGTCCTTTGGCTGAACACTTCCATCCCTGAATTATTTGCTGTCATATAAATCATAGCCTCTTTGTCCCAGAATGAAGTTCTACATTTGTTAAGATTCCATGTATTGAGGCCCTAAGCTCCAATGTCAATGTATCTGGAGAGAAAGTCTCTACAGAAGGAATTAGTATCAAATGAGGTCATACTGGGCTCTTAAGGTCTAAGAAGACTGGTCTTCTTATAAGAAGAGCTTGCAGTGAGTTTACTTTCTGAGTTTTCACAAGGACAGGCCATAAGCATAGAAAAAGGTGGCCACATGTAAAGCTAGAGGAAAGTGTTCAAGAGGCCAAATTTCATGACAATTTGATCATGAATTCACATCCTTCAGAAGAACCTTGAGACAGTTTTGTGTTTTGTAATGAGAGCCAGAGAGGACTAATACACTCTACTTTGTCTGATGTGGTATTCAGTGTAAGTTCTGTCAGGAACCATCTGTGGTGCCTTGTTTTAGCACTGTAAGCTTTCACTTACCTTTAATAATCTGTGTCAACTTCTAGAAATATACTTAAAACAAATGCAACAAAAACATATTAGAAAAATATTTTAAACATAATATTTAATTAAAATATTTTAGTCAAATTATACTTGAGAAAACCTCACACAGTCAACAACAGCTAGTGCTTGATAGATACTCTCTAGCTCAACTTAGACTTTCCAAGTTTTTGATGATATGAAAGTGATGGGTATTTGGCAGAAACTGCTTAAATTTTGATCTTTCCTTTCCGAGCCGCCGCCAAGATGGCTGAAGTGGAGCAGAAGAAGAAGCGGACCTTCCGCAAGTTCACCTACCACGGCGTGGACCTGGACCAGCTGCTGGACATGTCCTAGGAGCAGCTGATGCAGCTCTACAGCGCCCGGAAGAGGTGACGCCTGAACCGCGGCCTGCTCAAGCGGCTGAGGAAGGCCAAGAAGGAGGCGCCGCCAATGGAGAAGCCCCAGGTGGTGAAGACGCACCTGCGGGACATGATCATCCTGCCCGAGATGGTGGGCAGCATGGTGGGCGTGTACAACGGCAAGACCTTCAACCAGGTGGAGATCAAGCCAGAGATAATCGGCCACTACCTGGGCGAGTTCTCCATCACCTACAAGCCAGTGAAGCATGGCCGGCCTGGCATCGGCGCCACCCACTCCTCGCGCTTATCCCCCTCAAGTAGCTGTGGCCAATAAAGACTCCTATTTGGTTAAAAAAAAAAAAAAAAAAAAGAAAGAAAAATTTGATCTTTCCCTGGGCTGGTGATGTGTAATATGATACTATGTCCCAATGCATATAAGGTACCCAGTTACACGTTGAGGAGTATCTATACATTTTGTTTTGTTTTTAAGAGTAGACTGTTTTCAGAATCATATAGAGACAGGAGTTCCCAAATTTATTTCCTTGCTGGGATGTCCCTCTCCAGTGCATCATCTCCATCCATTCTATTTACAGGTCACCCACAAACCCCATTTCTACTTGCCAAGGACCACTGCCTCCTCCCACGATCTCTTCTTACAATTGGCAAACATGTTTTTATTGGTTATGTCCACACACCCAATATACTTCAGAGGTGGTATAAAAAATGTGGTATAAAAAATACGCTTCTCATATTTGAAATTTGGCAAGCTTTGGATTAGAGAATAGTCTTGTGACTCAAAGGAAGCCTTTATGAAAAGGAAGAAAAGAATAAAAAGACAGTTAAAGCAAAGTCCTTATGGAAGCTGGAGGGAAGAGCATGGTTAACAGCAGCAGAGGTGGCTTAGCATGTGGTTCAACAATTTACATACTTTGCATCTTGAATATTCATCATAAGCCCAGAAAAAAACTTATATGTATTATCTTCCCATTGTACAGATGAAGAAACAGAATTTTAGGAAGGGTAAAATAACTGTGTAGTCACACTTGTAGAAACACAATGTAGATGGCCTTCCCCAGGACTGGAGTTATTGTCCTAGTGAACAATGTGGAGCATGTAAAATATCACTAATATAATTATATACAAAGAGAAGGCCTTTCTGACAGCTCTAATTTCCTCTGTGAAGAAAGATATGGAGAGTCGCCATTTGGAGAAGGGAACAGTATATTGAAGAAAGTCATACAGAGGTTAGATTAACTTAGGAATGCCAATACTAGTGGTTATCAGAAGTAGCTACCCAGAGAATTTCTGTTCTAACCTCATTTCTGTTGCTGTGATAAAGCATTCTCACCAAAAACAACTTAGAGGAGGAAGAGGTTTGTTTAGCTTATATTTTCAGGACATAGTCCATCATTGATGGAAGTCATAGGAGGAAGTCAAACGAGAACTTGACTTAGGTGAGAAAGGGGCTTAGCTTATACGTTCAGGCATAGTCATGCAATGATGGAAGCCAAGCGAGAACTTGACACAGACACTGTGGAGGAACTCTACTTGAAGGTTAGCTCATAGGCTCATCCATAGCTAGCATTCTTGTATGGTCCAGGACCCCTGCCCAAGGAATGGTAGTTAAAGAATGCTGAACAGACCCATAGATCTTCTGTAGCTAGAGGCTAAAGATAGTTAATATTTCCATCCTCCCTGCTTGGAACTTAGCTGGGTCTCTGAGAGTCCCTGCTGGGGAGTAGGTAAGGAAGTGGGGTGAATCTGAGAGGAATTGGAGGAATGAGTGAATATGATCAAAATATAGTATTTGAAATTCTCAAAGAACTAATGAAAAGTGAAAGGGAAAAGGAAGCAATTTTCAAACTATTTTAATTTCCTCTTTCCTTTTTATGAAGAAAGAAACAAATCTAAACATGTTTGCTATATTTTTTTCTGCCTTTCTGTCAGAATGTTTCAAAATACAACACTGCATTCAAAGATTACAGAAGACCCTCTCACACCCAAATTTTCACAAATATCTGTACATTTTAAAGCATTCTATTAGAAGAAAAGGGAGATTCAGTTAAGAAAATGCTTATTGATAAATCAAAGCCTATATCTGTGTAAGTAGTCCTCATAACAGCTACCATCCTTTAGTCAATCCCTTGTTCTTTGCCTAAACAACTATAACATATCAGCAATGTTGTCCAAAATCTGGCTAATGTAATCTTTCTAAGCAATACTGCCTGCTAAAAGTATCCATGAAGAACAGTAAACACTCCAGGAAAATGAGCTGAAATAACTAAAAACTATTAGAAGTTCAACAAATTATCACGAGAAAACTGTTCTAGAGACTTGATTATTTTGCAGTTGCTCTTATAATATCTCTTCCCTTTCTAATAGGACACAGATTTTACTGGTAATGGGAAAGGAAAGCTCAATAGCAACTTAAACCTACAGATCTGATCATCCTATTTAAATTAATGTGGCATTTAGTAAAATGTCCATTCTCCCAGACCTATTGATCTTACTTAGAAATATGATATAAAACAAAATGAAAGTAGAGATTTTTGTTCAAGAATATGTTCACTGAAGCATTGTTTAGAATACAGAAAATTGGCAGTAATTTCAATCATCAATCAAAGCTAGTGTACATAAATTATTAAATTAATATAAAATAAAATGGTGTTATTTCTATAGATTTCAAAAAGAATAAATGTTTATGTAATAATAGTAAATGATAACTCAGAATATAAAATAGTGCAGGTTACAGAAACTCAACTGTACAACTGTGATTTTAAATGTCTAGAATAGAAGTCCTAAAACAGTAATAAAAACTTTTCTCTAGGAAGATTATTGATAATATTTCCTTGTATCTGGATATTCATGTTTTCCATATTTTACTCAAAATGATACATATACAAACATGAACATATTAAATCAATGCAATGTTACTCTGTATATATGTGCAGGTTATAGTACACAAAATTCTCTTTAAAGGAACATTTTTGAATGAGATTAACATCTTAGTCTGTGAATTTTAAGTAAGCAGATTATTTCCCATAATGTATGTGGGGCCTCATCTAATTAGTTGAAGGCATGAACTGAACAAAACTTCAGTTTACACTAATAAAAGAAAAACTTGCTCCCCGCCCCCCTTTTGGTGTTTTTGAGACAGGGTTTCTCTGTGTAGCTCTGGCTGTCCTAGAACTAATTCTGTAGACTAGGCTGGCTTTGAACTCAGAGATCTGCCTGCCTCTGCCTCTCGAGTGCTCAGTACTGAGATTTGAGATGTGCACTACCACCACCACCACCACCACCCACAAAACGTGAACTGAACTTCTACCATTGGCTCTTCTTGGTCGTCAGCCTGTCAGTCCTCAGTGCAGATTTGGTACCTACCAGTCTCCTTGATTTTTATTTTTCACCTGCCCTACTTGTTCTGCTTCTTTAGAGAACCCAAATGCATATAGATATGTTGACAAGCAATAAGAAAGAGAAATTACAACTGAGATGATAGATCTCCAAGGCAAAGTGCTCCTTCTAAAGGAAATAGATGAGGTTAGTTATTCCATGACTCTTCATTAACCACAATATTGAAGAAACTAAAAGGAAAGGCAGCATATGTGTGTGTATTATGTACGTATATTGAATATATACTATTTGACATAGTATATATCCAATATTATATATTCAATATACATATATATTGCTTTAAGTCACTATAAACTCATGCCCCCAAAGCACTATGGCCCTCTTCGTCTCAGAAAGTGAAGGGCAGTCTGACAACAAGATGCAACGTATCAAAAAGAAAACATTGTACCATTATGTGTCTGCAATAGCTCAGGCCCTTGATTAATGTGCCTACAAATATCTGGCTGCAGACTTATACCATAAAATCGCCTCAGCCTATGCCTAGTTTGCATTGTATCAGGTTATAGACTCTCATGGGTCACATTCCCAACTCATGCTCACATTCGACTCTTGGTTTATTTTGGCTTATCAAACTGTGCTCCAGTTTTAGGATTATATTACTGTACTTGATTTCAGAGTTACAGCAGTAGGCAAGATAATGCTTTTTCCAAACACAGTCCTAAACCCTGATGATAACGTGAGGAGAGTTTATCAATATAACATTAATTTATGAACCAAAATATTGAGAAATAGCAAAAAGAAGAAAAATTGTAGATAAAATCTCTCCATTACTTGTAAAATGCAGAATAAATTTATCTTTGCTACTAACCTGCAACTGTAAAGCTCTTTGGAAGCTGTAAATACTTTGATATCTAGGTCTTTATCAATCTCACACTATCCTTGTGAGAACCTGAACATTCAGGAGAGTTTTCTTATAGTCAGATGGGGAATTGAGATGGGAAAAAGTTAATCAACAAACCCAGTGTCACATGTTCCAGGGGCCTAAACTCAATCCTCTCACTACAAATTCTTTCTTGTTCTGTCGATTATACCTCTCTCTGGTCCTTGTTCTACGTTCATTCCGGGCCTACTTTCTCATTTACTCTCCCAAACCATCTAAGTAATAAAATCAGTGTCAATATGTTCTGGTATAAATTACACATGGACCTTTCTAACACTGTTATACACCATGAAACATGGAGATCAAGTGGCTATATCTTAAAATTATTCAATTCATACCTAAAGAATATTTGGGGGAAGACAGTACTCAAATAGTGATATTCTGAGACCCTGAACAATGTCATGCAATCTACGTACAAACAAGAGAAAGAAAAGACAGACACCTTTAGAGAGAGCTGGGAGAAAGAAAAGAGAAAGAGTCTGGAAGCATATTCTTAGTATTTCTTTAGAGAATATAGGATCAGACACCCTGCAGAGGCCATAAATACGGATCAACTAGGAAGTAAGGAAGACAGAATAAAGGTATTTGGGAAATTCTTAGTAAAGCATAAGTCAGACAGGCCTCCATTTAAAATCTTACTGTAAGGATTAAGATCTTCACAGTATTCCTAAAGATTTTTAAATAGATGAATATTATTATCACCTAGCTATTTGTAAAATACAGTACCTATTTAAATAGTTACATGAAAAATCAGTAAAGAAACAAGAGAGGAGTCTGATAGAGTAGTTTGTGTCTATAATCCAATCACTTGGGAGACTGAGGCAGAAAGAGTGCTCATAAGTTTGAAGCAAGCTGAGCAATAGGGAAAGACATTTCATCAAACACTGGCCTTCCCTGAAAAACATTAATTTAAAAAACCCAAAATATTAGTATAACCAATAAGCACAACTTTCACTTCCTCTTAATAATGAAAGTTCCAATTTTCTTTAAAACTATTTCAACTTCTCTACACAACTTATAGTTCAAAATTTCAGACTAAAAATATACCAATCTCAGAGATTTAAATTCCAATTGGGAGAGTTCAAGTTTGACAGAGGCAGTGGATGAGCAGGAAAAAAGACAAGCAGTGCAATGAGGGCATTTCTTCCTAAAAGTAGGTTAACATCCTAGGCATTCTCTGAAGATGCCAGTGATGCTTGAGTCCTGAGATACAGGAAACTCATCCAGGAGTCCTAGGTCTTTCTGCAGTTCCTTCTATAATTCCTATTGAATCCAACTGTGCTTGAACCACTTTTAAATTCACAAGTTGGACCATGAGCACAGATGTACCTGTGCTACACATAGGGAGGGCAGAGCTGGCAGAGCCCCAGGATGGGGCCGTGTTGTGCTCAGTCGGCACATTCCCAAGCACGACTAGAAACTCGAATGCAGCAATCTATTTTCAGTTTCTGCTCATGCTGAAGACAATATGCTCTCAACTTTCTTCCCATGATATTTTCCTCCTACGGTTTTTAAAAACCAATTGCTGTTTAGATCAGCATAATTACAAGGTTCCAGTTTTGTCCTAACCTAGGTATTTAAGGGGCACAGGACAATTAATGAAAAAAGGTCAGGGAGCAGCTGCTTTATGCCAAAGTTAGTATAATATGTACTGTGTGTGTGTGTGTTTGTGTATGTATTTGTATGTGCACATGTATATATACATGTATACATACATATATTAACAATTTCATCAAGCGTGTAATGTGAGGTAAATTTATAAAAATTTTCTTCTCTGTCACGTGTTACTGCCAATTAATAAGAGGGTAAAATAATCTCAAAGTCACAAGAGATTTGGGTAATGGAGTTGAGACAGTGAGCAATGCTGGTATAACTATGTTCTAGCTCTCTTGTTACTTTTCTTACTAGTGAAAAAGTTTGAACATCCTGTAAAAACTGTCTCAGTGAGTAGAGTGCTTGCCACAAAAGGATAGGACCAAACTGGGTCTCCAAAACCCATGTATAAAACTGAGTAGCACACACCTGCAATCCCAGTACTGAGGAGTCAGACAAGAGAGCCCCAGGGACTTTCTGGCCAGTCAGCCTAGCCAATCACTGAGCTACAGATTGAGTGAGAAACATTGTATCAAAAATTATAGTGGAGAGCAATTGAAGAAGGCATCTGACATTGACCTCTGCTCTACACACACACACACACACACACACACACACACACACACACACACGCACGCGCACGCACATGCACACACACACTTGTATGTGCATACACACACATGAACATGTATACACAAATCCATGTGCATATGCACACATACGAACAGGCATACAAACAGATACAGACAGTCTAAACAGACCTCTTCATTGTCTTAGATGGTAGTTCACACACATACAAATGTGAACTGAACTAAATAATCCTTTAGAATCTCTGATGAGCTAGCTCTTCCACACCTTATGATAATAACTATGACAATGATGAACCCTCATTTCCTGTAATTTGCTCATTCACTCATATATCCAATCAAATATGCTAATTAGGTATCTATTATATGGTAGTTTTCTTTTCACAGACACATGTAGAGTAAGATCAAACTGATGCTTCTCAATCATTTAGGCCTCTATAAATGGAACATAGACTAAGTAGCTTACAAAAAAGAGAAATTTATTTATTGTAGCTTTTAAATGCTGGAAATCAAAGGTCAGAGTCTAGTAATGCTAGATACTGGTGAGAGATCTCAGGTTATATACAGCCATTTTTTTATATTCCAATGGCATAAAACTCCCAGGGTTCTGTTTACAAAGACATTACCCTACTCAAGAGAACCTCATGTTTATGACCTTATCATCTCCCAAATGTCCTGCTTCCAAACCCCATAACTCTTGAGGATTCAATTTCAATATCTGAAAGGAAGAAGAGGTATAAATATCCATCATATAAATGTCCCTGTTCACGCCCATACTAAAGCAGTTGGAAAGCTTTCTCACCATTAAGTTTCTAATCAAAAGAATGTCCTCCTTCTGTCTTCTCACTTGGCTAGCAGGAATTCAGAAAGGTGAGCTTAAAAACTACAAGACTATCTAAGAGAAAGTGTTATATTCAACAGGTAATAGTTTGCAGATAATAGTGAAGCCATAGATATTAAAAATGTAAATGAAAATAACAAAGAGATTGTGTGGTGAGATTAGGGTAGAAACTTAAGAAATTCTAACACTTAAAATGACACAAAAGAAAAGAAGCCTGAGAAGCACAATTGGAAAGTAAAGATTGAAAAATAAAGGGGAAATGAAGAGATAATATTGCCTACAAGAGCAGAGAGGAAGAAAAGTGATTGATAATGTCTGGAAGGCATGATCCATGGGTAGATAAAAGGTATCTCAAAGTTTGTCAGGAAAGTAAGTCCAGTTGAGCACTGGATGCAGATACCTGAGGACAGAGTGTTGGAGATTGAAGGTGGATGGAAGGTAGCTCTAGTGCACTTATGAGACTCTCAAGAATTTTGGTCATGAGAGGGACACAGCTGGAGTGTCCTTTCTTATCTCTCTGAGTAATATGATTTGATGATATTTGATAAGTAAAATAACCCAGAATAGAGTCCAGAGCTAAGCCATTTGCATGAATTCATGATTTACTGAATAAATATTTATTGGCTATTTACAAAATTCCAAGAACCAGTCATATAGCACTGAGTAAAATAGATGTGCCTTGCCCTCAAGTTATCTATGCTGTTTATGTGGCCTTAAGGACGAGAAAAAGACATTAATTAAACAAGAAGATTCCAATTTTCAACCACTAGAATGATTTACACACAAATATAAAGGAAGAGTTGTCCTCCTAGCAAATATGAAGTAGGCTTGATCTAATTGTTCAGTCCTTTGCTTATCCCTGAATGTGAAGCCTAGCTGCAAAGGATGAGGGAAAATTCAAAAGGCAAAAAAACAAAATCCCTCAAAACTCACAAGGATCTCTCTGTGGTTCTGACCTAGCACTGAGTATGTCTTCCCTGCTGAGAATAAAACTGGCTTCTCTTTTACTGGATCTAGCCAAGTGTGAGGCAGATTCGCAACCATAATCTTAGTGCCAGCCTGCAGCCACAACTGCAGTGTGTCTGATCTGAACAGGCTAGAATAAAATAACATCTGGATAATGCAGAGGCAGCACAATGGTATAAGGAAAGAAGTGTTAACTTTAGAATCAGGAATCCTAAATTCAAACCCCAGATCATACTCTGGGGAGGTCAAAAAAGTCACTTCTTATTTACCCCTTTAAATCTCACATTCCTCACCTGTAATTGAAGAAGGTAGTTAAACACTGGCCTGTACTATCAAGTGGCACTGGCAACCTGGGTATGGTGGTACACACCTTTAATTCCAGAACTTGAAAAGCAGAGGGAAGTGTACCTCTGTGAGTTCCAGAACAGCCAGGGAACATACTGAGACCCCCATCTCAAAAAAGCTATATGCAGTTTTGTGTGTGTGTGTGTGTGTGTGTGTGTGTGTGTGTGTGTGTGCATGCTATGTATAAGTTCATGGAGTATAGAATTATATTCAACCCACATTAATAGGATGGAAGGAATTAATTTCAATTTTAAGTTTTATTAGTTTATGAGTAAATGGAAACTATATGAGAAAAAATAAAATTGTACCATTCACTTTATTTTGATAAGATCTGTTTAAGTAATTATTAACCATGATTTAATACTAGAAATGGAATATTCTTTTTTTTTTTTTTTTTTATAATTTGGGTTTTTTTTTTTTTTAATTTTTATTTTGCAATACAATTCAGTTCTACATATCAGCCACAGATTCCCTTGTTCTCCCCCCTCCCGCCCCCCTCACCTTCCCCCCAGCCCGCCCCCCATTCCAATCTCCTCCAGGGCAAAGCCTTCCCCACAGACTGAGATCAACCTGGTGGACTCAGTCCAGGTAGGTCCAGTCCCCTCCTCCCATGCTGAGCCAAGGGACCCTGCATAGGCCCCAGGTTTCAAACAGCCAACTCATGCAATGAGCACAGGACCCGGTCCCACTGCCTGGATGCCTCCCAAACAGATCAGGCCAATCAACTGTCTCACCCACTCAGAGGGCCTGATCCAGTTGGTGACCCCTCAGCCATTGGTTCATATTTCATGTGTTTCCGTTTGTTTGGCTATTTGTCTCTGTGCTTTATCCAACCTTGGTCTCAACAATTCTCTCTCATATAAACCCTCCTCATTCTCGCTAATTGGACTCCCAGAGATCCACCTGGGGCCTAGTCATGGATCTCTGCCTCCAGGTCCATCAGTAGTTGGATGAGGTTTCTAGCATGACAATTAGGGTGTTTGGCCATCCCAACACCAGAGTAGGTCAGTTCGGATTGTCGCTCGACCATTGCCAGCAGTCTGTTGTGGGGGTATCTTTGTGGATTTCTGTGGGCCTCTCTAGCACTTTGTTTCTTCCTATTCTCATGTGGTCTTCATTTACCATGGTCTCCTATTCCTTGTTCTCCCTCTCTGTTTTTGATCCAGCTGGGATCTCCCACTCACCCAAGCTCTCTTTCCCTCGACCCTCGCCCTTCACTACCCCCACTCCTGTCCAGGCTGTTCATGTAGATCTCATTCCATTTCTCTGTCGTTGGGCGATCCCTGTGTCTTTCTTGGGGTCCTGTTTTCCAGGTAGCCTGCCTGGTGATGTGAGTAGCAGTCCAGTCATCCTTGTTCCACATCTAGTATCCTGTTATGAGTGAGTACATACCATGTTTGTCTTTCTGAGTCTGGGATACCTCACTCAGGATGATTTTTAGAAATGGAATATTCTAATCTGCAAAATTTAAAAGGTCATCATCAAAGTGTACCATAGCATCTTCATCTTAAATATTTTGAAGTATCATTATATAGAATGAGGAATGATGGTTATTGAGGCTAAGAAAAAATTTAATATATGTTCCCATGGATGTATATAATGAAATAAGCCCACACTGTTTACAATTTGTAAATTAAAATGTAAAGGAATATGATCAAATGATCTACAGCAAGCTTAATGCTCCAGTCTCCTTGTAGTTAATGACTTGAACACTACTACTCAAGAGCTAGCATCTCAAAGAAGCCATGAAAAATGTAGGGGTTGGAGATAGTTCAGTTCCAGACATACCAAAACTAGGCTGAATAACAAATTCACTACTTCCTTAACCTCTACCTATCTTAGACTCTTAATATATGTGATGAGATTGATAATAAGAGCATACATTTCATGGATTTAGATGAGGATTGGATGTATGTAACATATTTTAAATAGTATCTGGTGTATAGGAAGCACTCAACTAATTGCAGTTGTTATTGTAAGAGATCATTTAATTTAGCCTTATGAATTATCTATTTCTAGTTCAATATCTTCCTTTCTGGTGGATAAACTAAAAACTAGAATGATAAATGGTTTATATTAATTCATGTAAAAAGTTAACAGCAAGCTTGAAATCAGATTCAGTATTACCAATTCTATGTTCTTTCCTACTCCTTGAACAGCTCAACAACTATGCTTACCTCTTCTCTGATAAGTAGTACATTATTTCAGAGAAGATGGTCAAATCTACCTCAGAATCATTTGGTTTTCTTTTATTGTTCTTCATACTATAATTTGAAAGTCTTCAGTGAAAGAAATGAGTCTTGTGTTATGTAGTACCTAGTATAGTGCTACTAAATAAATATTCATCAATGTATCCTTATTATTCAATATAAGATCAAAAAAAAGTGCTTGAGATTAGTAACTAGAATAAAATTCAATAATGCATTACTTCTATATGTTCACTAATTGGAGATGATGTTCAAATAGAAAAACACTGAACTTTGTATTATAGAATCTGGATTATAAACTTGACTTGTTAATAAATAGGTGAACTTGGTCTGAAGTACCACTCAAATGTATGAGGAAAAAGAACATTGCATGTGGACAAAATAAAAAAGACAGTCTTTAAAGTGCACTTGGGATAAAGAAATTTAATTCTCTGAAAGCAAAGGAAAATGAGAGATGGATTATAAGGAGCTTAATGATCTGGAGAGTATTTTATAACTATCTCTTCAACAACTGTGAAAACCAAATTAGAGAGAGAAAGCCTAAAGGTCAGAAAAGTACTTCTCTGTTGTGGATTAAAGTATTGAGACTTAGAAAAAGAAGTTGGGTAGAAATAATTCGTTCAAAGTTAGCAGTAAAATCCACATTTAAAAGTAGATCATAGGATGCAAAATTCTATCTTTCTACTGCACCCCAATACCCCTCAGTAAAAAAAAAACTACACAGAGAAATATTATATGCACTTTGCCATTAAAAGAATATACTATATAGTTAAACTAGGTCATGCCTATATTAATCAATAAATCATATCAATAATACCAACCTTCTAATCAAATAAATTTTGATCATATAATTATAATATTCATTAAACAGAATAGAAAAAATATTTATCTTTTCCAAATATTGCCATATGCTATTATATATATATATATATATTAATTTATATACATATGCTTATATAACTATATGATCCATATGATAATTTATTTACACATATGGTAATAAAGTATAAATGACAATATAAATGTGAATCCGCACTTATACACATTTACATATCTGTATCTAAATCAAATGGAAAGTTATTCCACAGGTTTAAATTTGAAACACCAACTATAGTTTGGTGGGGATTTTCTAAATTTTGAGGCAATAACCTTGGTTCATATCCAAGTTCTACATCTTAGCAGCTATGTGATTCATCATGTATATTCTTCCAAGAAAAAAGTCACTATTTTCTCATTAGTAAAATATGAATAATTATGAGCTTGCTGTGGAGCCAGATGATATATATGTAAGCATGTGTTGTTTGGTTAAGAGTCCAGTCTCTGAACTAGTTCTGCTAGTTAAGGAATGAGACCTTAGGTAAAGTGTTTAGCTTTACTGAGCTCCAATCTCTTAATTGTTTTTACCCACTAAGGTTATTTAAAGACTTTTGGGAAGATCATGTGAAGTATATAGAATAGAATAGAATAGAATAGAATAGAATAGAATAGAATAGAATAGAATAGAATAGAATAGAATAGAATAGAATAGAATAGAAGGACGACCTCCTATGTGATAAAAATTCAGTGTGTTCACTATAATTTGTTCTTATATAGACATGTAGGGTAGTTGATTCACACTGAGATGCAACAGTTTACCACCTTCTTAAAAAAAAAAAGGAAGACAAAAAACATTGGGACATTGAATATGACAATTTAAATAATAAGGCTGAAAAGACTACAAAAGTCACAAATATAAAATACACTGCTCCATGACGAATTGATACACTCTAGCTAGTGTATTCACCCTATGCATAATGTGTTCTAAGTCCAGGCCATATACAGAGAGGTAGTAGTACAGCAGAAAAAAAAAATGAGTGGCATGTCTATCCTTTCAAGCCTAAGAAACGAGTGATTTGGTTATGACTAGAGATGTTACCTGGGGGAATACCATGCCATGAAGGAAAATGCTTTATGAATTCTACAATAGGAACAAGACAGTTGACTTTGAAAGGTAAAGGTTTGAACCACATAGTTCCTTAGTGTAAAGGGGCACAGGATGAGAATGATTAGAAAGAGACAGACATGAAGGCACCTTCAAAAGGAACTAATCCTACAGAGACTAGAAAAAATATAGTATAGGTTAGAGTCCCATCTAACCTCAAGCCTGAACTCTGAAGGGGCTTATATCCCTGAAATTCTAAATGTATAACACAATATTAATCTTTATGTGTTATGGGACAGAGTTAATTTACTATATCTGGAAAAAAATATATATGGGGGGGAGAGGGAGGGAGAGTGGTTACTTACTATATATACAGTTAACTAATATATATATTTTTTAGTTATATATGTAGTTAATTAATATTTGTTACTGTTTTATATAGAAAGACTGTATAGACTAACTGTATAGACTGACTATATATAGTTAACACACTTATATACATATGTTCTATATGTGTGCATATAGTTTTATATATGTATATATTTAACTTACTATATATGATATATCTGGAATAACGGATAACAGATGTAAATAAAATAAATCTGCTAAAAATGAAATAATCATTCACTAATACAAAAAAGTGCACTAATCTAAGGGAGAAGGCAATCAACTGAATTTGATCCTCATCAACTGAGGTTCACTTGCCAAAACTGCAAGAAAATAGGGAGAGTTGAGGAGGATGGTTGACCAGTTCAGTTTAAAAAGAGTGGAGAATCATAAATTGTGATAGCCTAAAATATACTTATGTAGGTATCCCTTCCAAGAACTTTTTAAGGATGGAAATGGAAATGGAGTTTTTGAAACTCATAATGAACTCCTTTCATCTCCTTGTAACTTTGTAATTCATTTGCATGATGCACCTTAAGTTAAAATAAATTGCTTTTTATGAGTCCTCATAGAACTGAGTTTTTATTTGACATGCAATCAACTACAAAAGCAATCTTACTACAGAAGGAAATTCAGTACATCAGTAGTTTAAAGCTCTATAAAGTAGAGCCTTTTATTGTTGCTTTAGAATTATGCATTTCACTTTAATTTTCTAAATGGTTCTTCTGTATAACATGGTCCACATTACAAAGTAAACTTTTTGGCTTTAGTTTGTTCTGTTAGACTCATGTGTGTACATGTAGAATGTAGCACCATAAAAGTCATTCCACGGATTGTTAGACTAGTTTCTTCTTACTTTTATCTAACTGGAATCCTATATCCTGAATAGACTCATTTCTGTAATTCTGCTTTTCCATCTACTTCTTAAGTCAAATCCATCTACAACAGGGACTACACTAAATTCAGGTGTTGGAAACAATCTAAATTGAAGAAAAAGCATTAAGGGAAATCAGCATTTAATGAAGACTTTCTATGACTTCAAACAGAGCTATGAGATTTTGCATTGATTCTCGTATTACTGCTTTCAATGGTTCTATGAAGCATAAATTGTTATAGATCAAGGTCATAGAAGCTCAGAAAGGTTTAGTAGCATGCCAGAAGTCTCAGTCATGCCTAGTGTCTTCATATCTGCAGTGGATCATGTTCTCCAACAGTCCCCAAACTCCTAAATTATATCAGAATCATAGATATCCCCTAGCTAGTGTTATCTGGTGCCTATAATGGTCTTTTCAAATCAATTTCCAGATTTTTATTTCAGGATTTTATCTAGAGATCTCTCCTCCAAAAGTGATGATTTCATCTCATGCTATCCTATTTCTCTCAAGAACAACTAGAGTTCAATTGTTGACTCTCAGAACTCTTACTCAAATATTCTGTGTTTGGTACATCTACCCATTAAGACATTGTGAATTATGAGTGCCTTCATTAGTACCCCAGAAACACACCTTCACACTTGGCAGGACAGCAGCAAGTATTGGCTGAGGCCACCACAACCATGGTCTTAACTCTATTACTTGCTTCCTTTGGGTTCCTTGTCTACTGTGACTATGTAGGTTTCACATGGTTCTTTACTGTAAATACTGAGTGACTTCTACTTTCAGGCTCTGCCTTTTTCCCCTTCACCAGTTACATTCTCATCTATACCTCCTTTTGTATATTTTATCTCAAGACAGGTCTCACCAAGTTGCTCAGGCTGGCTCTAAACTCACTCTGTGGCCCAGACAGGCATTTAACTTGTTATCCTCCTGTCTCAACCTCTCAAATATCTGGGACTGGATTACAGGCCCAGCTCTGGATTACACTTTTTCAACACTGTGAGATGCTTGGGAATGCAAAACATTTTAATTAACAGCATATTTCAAACAAATACATGGAATGTTTCTTTGTCTGCCTTTAGTACTTTTGTAGAATAAGATGCAAAGTTTAAACTAGAGTGCAGAGGAGCTGTCCCACATTAGACACAATTAGACCAGAGGAGAGCACAAATCATGCTATGTGACAAGTCAAACCTTCTTGGCTATGACTTGGCATAAAACTTGGACAATTTAAGGTTAGTGCCTTGGAAACAGCATTGGACTGACCATCAAATGGACATCTAAATTATGTCACAAATAGACTTGGCAGGTTTAGTCATTCCATTTTACTTCAGGCATTGTTACTGTCTTAGTGTTTTTCTACCTCTGTAACAAGGCACCATGACCAAGGCAATTTACAGAAGTAGGCATTCAATGGGGGCTTACTGTTTCAGAAAGTGACTCTCTAATCATCATGGCATGAACCATGACAGCAGGAAGGCAGGCAGGGCTGAAAACTTACATGTCAAAACAACAACCATGAGGCAGAAAGAAAGATAACTGGAAAGGTGTGAGCTTTTGAAACCTCAAGGCCTACCCCCCCAGTGACACACTTTCTCCAACAAGGCTACACCTCTTAATCCTTCCTAAACAGTTCTACCAACTAGGAACCAAGCATTAAAACATATAAGCCCTTTGAAGCCATTCCCATTCAAATATCACAGTTACAATTTGGCTATAGAATGTCCTCTACAGGCTCACACCTATCAACACTTGGTGATGACCCTGGATGGGAGAGGTTGTGGAATTTTCCTGATATAGGTTCTACCTGGCAAAAGTGAGTTAGTTGTCTGTTTATCTTAATACTGATGTATATAGTCTGTGATGAGCACTATAATAGTCATCCTAGAGGTATAAAGAATGAAACGCCTCTTCTTTCCTTGAGCTTCTAGTCAGTTACAAAACTGGACCAGATATAATAGCTCTGACAACCACAGAAACCAGAGAAATGGAGATGTAAGAAGTAGAGAGTACTGAAGGACTGAAGGACAGGCTCAGGGAGACAGCTTTTGTTATTTTGTCTTTTTTTTTTCAGAGCTGAGGACCAAACCCAGGGCCTTGTGCTTGATAGGCAAGCACTCCGCCACTGAGCTAAATCCCCAGTACCACAGTTTCAACAACGGCTATCAAGAATAAAGAAAATTTACAGAAGGAAAAAAATAAATAAGGTAAAACAGATACTAGAAGTAACCACAGCTAGTGTTTCCTGAACACTTCCTATACACCAGATAAGGTCATAAATACTGTGTGTCCTTTAGTCAGTTAATGCTGCAGTGTTGGTTTGTTCTTTGTGGTCTCACTTTGAAACTTCCGTTACTTTTTCATCTCTTGACTTTCTCGGCCATCTTTTCATCTTGAAATCCTAGATTTGTCTGCCAAGTTTCAAGATAAACATTAGTGGTCCTATTTTAACTTCCTTCCCTCCTGCCTTTCTCCTAAGCAGTGTTTGACGCCCACCCCACCTACAGTTCTATCGATATAGATTCCACATTTGGATGTACTATTCATTTTTCTCATATTTAAAAATGGTCCAAGAAATGTGTCTTTCATTCCAGTAACTCCTGTTTTGAAATATTTCTCTGAGCCAAGAACTTTATTTCTTCCTAAGAGAGGTTCTTATGCAGATAGACTTTATTCTTAAGTAACATGGAGATATTTACAAAAACCTCAGAGTTCTAGGGTACAGTAGAGCTTTAGACTTGCTGTAACAATTTAAACACCATGGGTGAAAATGTAAGAGATGATTAAATTTTCCATGTAATTACCTTCAATTTAAAATGTTCTTCAATAATCCTACAGAAAATACCTTTGAGCATTACAACAGATTTTTGTTGTTAATTTCATTGGGAGGGAGAAAAAAAGAAAGAGTAGCAAATTGTGCTTCTCTACACACGCTTAAAGTATGTGATTTCTTTGTCTTTACAAATAGATGGTGATACACTTTACAGAGTATCCCATTTCCAAGCTCTTTTTCTTTTTCATTTTGAATAAAGTTCTTAACTGGGTCATGCTGACTGCTTGACTTTCAACTTGTTAAAATAAAAACCTACTTCTTTGATTTTGAAAATTGGGCAATGCATTTATGATCAGAAGAATTGAATTAGTATGTATCAGTGTGATCCCAAAGTGCTACCAACCTCAGAACAGGGGATGATCAAAAGTCTAGTGTCACTCATTGGAATGTAGGATCTGGATATAAGTCCTTTGAGTCATAAGTTTTCTAAGAATATACTTTACTATTTCTTGTTTTTGCTAGAGTTCTTGTCCCTATATCAAACCACGTCTTTCCATTCTTCATATGGATAACCCTTAAAATTCCTTCAAAAGTAAATTTACATGCCATATCTTCTGGGAAGTCAATCCCAATTCTCACCCCTACCCATAAACTACAGTCTAAAGCTGTCATAAACCCCATTGATGTTTGTGACAGAAAAGTGACCATATATTATTACTGTGGCAAAAATATGATTACAAATTCCAATTCCTCTTAACCTCAGGCTAGGCCACATTCCACAGCTTTCCCTATAGCTGACTGACTCTAGTGACTGGGGTATTCATAAAAAAGATAGTCACTCTTCCTAGCTTTATCTTCAATGTTATCTCATTTCTAATTTTATGCAGAAGTCTAGATTTCCAACTTATTATGGAGCTGAGTTCCAGTAATATCCCACACATTATGATTATATGTGAAACAAACATTTATGTTTAGCCATTGAAGTTCTGGGGTTGTTTCTTTTAATGTATGCCAAATACTACTACAATCAGATGTTTACTACTATTTGTCTACCTCAAATAGCTTCTTAAAGTCAGAGTCTGAGCTTGATTTTTCTTTATTTTTACAACATTTAGCAGGATTCTGGCAAAGAATAAGCACTCAAGAAATAGTTAATAAATAGTACATAAATATGGTTAAGATTATTTGGAGCTTGCTGTAACCTAGTTATCAAAAGACAGGCAAAAGAAAACAATGGAACAGAAGATTAGGGGATTGCATGGTAACTAAGAACTTTTACATTAGAAATCTCCTAATCAAAAGATATCCACTCTTAACTAAGGAAACTAATACACATGGTTCCAAAGACAATTCAGTACCAAAACCCCTTAAGTAAGGTCTGTAGCTCATTATCAGATAAAAAATAGGCAAACCTGTATCTTCAACTAGAAATTACTTTTGACACTTTAAAAGAATAAGACACTGGCATTGACTAACACTGATTCCCATCCCAGATTCTTCTCTGCCTGTTTGTCATATGGAAGTTTCCTAAAATCTTGATATTCATGTGTGAATATGCCACCAACAATTCCTGGTCTGCTAAGAGACCTAAATCCCAGGATAAGAAGCTTTGTACCTCACAGGCAATGGTGACCAGATGGTGTCCCTTTTCAACAAGCTAAGGGAATTGGTGTCCACAGGACACATTTCCAGCCTGTCTCTAACACTTTAGCAGTTTATGAAATATAAACTCTAGATTTAAGAGTATTTCTGTATATGAAAAAACAAACAACCCAAGGGCCATAATCCTCACTTAAATGCTGGATATTTTCCCTTCCTCTTTCTTCCTCTTTTCATGATGGCCCTCATCAGGGGGTGGCCATTGTTAAGGAAGCTACATTAGTTCTGCCTCAGGCAGACCGAGAATGTTTTGTTTTGTCCTATTAAAGTGAAACCAAAAATTACCAGCAATTCTGCTGAGGAAGTAAGGAAAAGTAATTGTGAGAAATATCCAGGCAGCTCTGCCCGACAAAACAAATAATTATAGCACACTACAGAATTACATTTTAAATTAAGGGTACTTATTTTAATTGAATATCTGAACTGTTGTGTTTATTTAGAGAAAAAGTATGACAGAAATGAACTGCTGTCAGCTCCAGCAAAGCCCAGGATATTCATGGAAGATGATCTTTGTCAGGACTCTGTATTCTTTAGCTGGTGTGCCCAGTATTTTATAGTCTGTAACTTTACTTACAGTGTTCATTCCATGTGAAGATGGGATCACAGGCTTTCATGTCCCAATCCAAACATTGAGCAAAGCAGATGAGGCTTACGCAGTTAGGGGAGTGGTTAAAATAGGAAACTGAACGTTTTGTACCTAGGGTGGAGTTTGCTTCCCTGGTGGATATGAAAGCTGAGGAGAAAACGAAGACTTGACTGCAGGGGAAGAGAAAATGAGGAGTCAGCAGCCTGCAGGAGCAGGCCATGAACTAAGCAGAGAAGCCAAGTTACTATAAAATGATACTGCAGCTTCAGGGATGCCCTATTTTGCACAGGCCCCCTTTTTAAACACTTGGCATGGATCCAAGTAATGTGCTTAATAAATATTAATGATCAAATAGGATTAGAAATGTTCTACAACCATATTGTTTATTATTGGGGTAATCTGGATAGGGGTTTTCCACAAATTTCACAATAATCCTAATGTCTTGATTACATTACAATGATGAATCACAGTGCTGAAATAAACTTTTAAACATTATCAATACATGTTTGATCAACAATGCTAAGGATGGTCCAAATTTCTGTTTTCTCTTTAAAAAATGTTAGAGTATCATAGTCATATGAAGAAGTGATCAAAGACTTTACAGCACAAAATACACAGCAAAGATTTAGTATACATACATACTATGAAGTTATAAAATACCATAATGCCATTTTGAAATATTTTATAATGTTCCCAATTATTTAAAAATACTTCAAGTTGAGAGTAAGACAGCAGATGAAAAGCTGCCTCTGGGTGATGTGGTAAAAGAGATGAGGCAGGATAACAAACAATAGATTCTTCCTAAGAGAGAAAAATCAGAAAATCATCATTGGAAATCAGTGACTGGGAGACAGAACAACTGAGAAGTGTGAAGAAATGATAGCGGCACCAGAGAATGAAGTGAGCAGTGCAGGGCTCCAATTGGGCCCATCCCCTCCAGGGGAGAATGAGATGCCTCACATCCAAAGGTAATTCAGAGGCTCTGGTGAGTAGAGACCGGCAGCCATACCCATACAACAAGCTCACTGTTTTAGCAAGCCTCAAATCTAGTTGTGGCTTTGGTAACACACTGATTTCTCTAGTGTAATGGGTCAGCAGCCTAGAGGGGGCCTGTTTGTGTCATTCATCCTGTCTCAGAGAGTCATGGCTGGGCACCATTTTGAGAGGAAAAATATTATTTAAGACAGACACTTTTGGGGCCTGATAATGAGTAATAATCACTAGTCACAGGGCCTGAGGTCACACTGCTACAGTCACAGGGTAGAGTAGAGCCACAGAACGTAATTGTGGAGAGAACCAGATGCATCCATGACAAGAAGTTCAGGAGACAGGAGCTTCAGTTCATGTAGGGAAGGGCACAGTGATGACAGTGCTGTCTTTTGTGCCTAGGGGACAACTCCATCACCTGAAGATATGTGCAAACTCTAAAAATCCTATACTTGGGATTAATGGGTGACCTTAACTGCTGCTGATCTGAGTGTCAGCTACTACAGCCACCATAGAAATCAATACAGAAATTCCTCAAAAAATCTGAAAAAGAACTACCATTTAATTAAGCTGACTCCTGTGTATAATAGCAAAAGGACTCTAATTATGCAATTATCAGACATACTTGCACATTTATGTTTATTATTAAAATATTCACATAAGACAACATATAGAACCAGCCTACATAGATATTAAAAGATGAATGGATAAAGAAAATTTGATATGGGTTGGATGTGGTGGTGCACACCTTTAAATCCACTCAGGTGTACTCATGAGGCAGAGAGAGGCAAGTGGATCTCTGTGAGTTCTAAGCTACCCAGGTCTATATAGCAAGTTCAACACAAGTCATGGCTATGTAATGAGATATTTTCTAAAACAGATACAGCATGTGTGTGCCAGATATCTATGAAGGTAGGAAGAGCATGTCAGAGGCCCTGGAACTGGAGTTATATATGGTTGTGAGACACCATATGGGTGCTGGAATCGAACCAGGTCCTCTGGGAGAACAGCTAGTACTCTTGCTGCTGAGCCATCTCACCAGTCCCTAAATTTAATCTTTTATAAAGGTTTTAGGCAAAATTTCATTTGCTTGCAAAACACATATAAAAAAAGGGAGAAACAGAGTGCTAGGGAAATTCCCAGGGATCCACAAGGATGACCCCATCTTAGACTACTGGCAATAGTTGAAAGGGTGCCTGAACTGGCCTATTCTGATGATTAGATGGCTGAATACCCTAACTGTCATCATAGAGCCGTAATCCAGTGACTGATGGAAGCAGATGCAGAGATCCACAGCCAGGTGCCATGCCAAGCTCCAAAGTCCAATCAATGAGAGAGAGGAGGGATTCTATGAGCAAGGGACATCGAGATCATGATGGGAAAATGTACAGAGATGACCAGCCAAACTAATTGAAACACATGAACCGTGGACCAATAGATGAGGAGCCTCAATGGAACTGGATGAGGCCCTCTAGATAGATGGGACAGTTGTTTAGCTTGAACTGTTTAGGGGGCCCAAAGGTAGTGGGATCAGGACTCGTCCCTTGTGCATGAGTTGCCTTTTTGGAATCTAGTGCCTATGGGACACTTTGCATAGCCTTGGTGCAGGGAGGAGGAGCCTGGACTTGCCTCAACTGAATGTACTCCCCATGGGAGACCTTGCCTTGGAGGAGGTGGGGATGGGGGGGTGGGTTGGGAGGGAAGCCTGGATGGCAGGAGGAGGGAGGAGAGGGGAATCTGTGGTTGGTACGTAAAATGAATAGAAAAATCTCTTAATAATGAAAAAAAAAAGGGCAGGTAGTGTGTGTGTGTGTGTGTGTGTGTGTGTGTGTGTGTGTGTGTGTGTTTGTGTGTATGTGTGTGTGTTTGTGTGTGTGTGTGTGTGTGTATGTGTTTCATAGAGTTTTATTCAGCTTAAAGAAGAATGAAATTATGTCATGGGAAATGGATGGAACTGGAGCACACCATGTTAAGGGAAATAAACAAGGCTCATAAAGAAAAATATCAAATATTTTCTCTCAGAGTCTAGATTTAATATGTGCATGTATGTGTACATGTGCATGTGTGTGTGTGAGAGAGAGAGAGAGACACATAAAAGTAGACAGTGGACTATGTGGAAAGATGAAATCAAATAATGGGAGAATAAGAAAAGGTAAACAGGGAGTGGAGACAGGAAAGCATAATGGTGTACAAATATGTGTTAAGCACAATGACATACATGTGTGAAAATATCATGACAAAACCCATTATACTGAATGCTAATTTAGAAAATTAATAGAAAATAAAACACCTCAAATATTAATTGAAAATATGCAATCTATAATTTATTATTCTAACTCAGTACTAGTTTTCAGACCTAAGTTATTTTATTTACATTTTTGTCTTAATAATAAGCTCAAAGATCCATAAATTTGAATGCCTTCCTGTTCATACATTTATCACACTGTCACTGTCAAGGTCTAGTTCAGTAGTTCTCAATCTTCCTGATGCTGTGACCATTTAATACAGTTCCTCATGTTGTGGTGATCCCCAACCATAAAATGATTTCATTGCTACTTCATAATTGTAATTTTGCTACTGCTATGAATTGTAATATAAATATCTCCTCCCAGGCTGAGCAAAGTATCCCTGCATAAGCTCCAGGTTCCAAACAGCCAGCTCATGCACTAAGGACAGGTCCCAGTCCCAGTGCCTGGGTGCCTCCCAAACAATTCAAGCTAATCAACTGTCTCACTTATCCAGAGTGCCTGATCCAGTTGGGGGCGCCTCAGCTATTGGTTCATAGTTCACGTGTTTCCATTAGTTTGGCTATTTGTCCCTGTGCTTTTATCAATCTTGGTCTCAACAATTCTTGCTTATATAATCCCTCCACTTTCTCGCCAATTGGACTCCTAGAGACTGAATCTACAAGGTTGAGCTGAATCCCCAGGGGAGTCTTTGCCCTGGAGGAGACGGGAATGGGGGGGGTTGGCTGGGGGAAGGCGGGAGTGGGGAGGACAGGGGAACCCGTGGCTGATATGTAAAATTAAATTAAATTATAAAATAAAATTTTTTTTAAAAGATGGTAATATAAATATCTAATATGCAGGATATGTGATATGTGACCCACAGGTTGAGAACCACTGATCTAGTTCAACTTAAGAGCCCTTCTCTTCCCTCTCCCATCAAGTGAAAGAAAAGGAAACATGGAGTTTGGGAAGGAAGTTGGGTTGAAGTCAGCATAGGCAAAGCAGAATTATACAATGTAAAGCCTGCCTGTAGGACTTCTGTTAAAAGGAGTTGAGTATGAGTCACATTTTAAAAGATTTATTTTTATTATTTTTTATTTTATGTGTGTTCTGCCTGCATTCATGGTGGCATGCAACCTACACACAGTGACCACTGAAACCAGAAGATGGTGTCAGATGCCCTGGAGTTAGAGATGCTTATAAGATGCCATGTGAGTACTGGGAACTGAACCCAGGTTCTCTGCAAGGGCAGCACATGTTCTCACCTGCCCAGCCACTTCTCTAAGCCCCTTAATTTTTTAAATCAATTATTACATTAGCTGTTGCTTATTGCCCCAAGGAGACTAGGGTTTGTTGATGCCTCAAAAGCTCTTTAACTTCATTGACCCTCAATTTTATTTCTTAAAGATGGCAAAGAACAGATGAACTGTTAGAAAACAAAGTATAAGTTTTTAAAAGAAAGGTGTGAAGAATTTGGTTAGAGCTGTAGATGATAATTTTGATTGGCAACCTGATAGGATTGATTGATGACAAGGAAAATAATGGAGTCCACCTCTTAGTGTGCCTGTGAGGACATTTGTAGGGATGATCAGATAAGAGGAAAGATCCTTCCTGAATGTGGGTAGCACCTTTCAATAGCCTGGAGGCCCTGGACGGAACAGAGTGGAAAGAGGAGGAAACCTACTAATATAGTCAGTCGCTCTTCCTGTGGTTCCTGGCCTCCATGAGGAGAGGTGTTATAAATTCCAAACCTTCCCAGTCATGATGGTCTGATATCATGAGCCAAATGAGTTCTTTGTCTCAGATATCTATCATAGCATTAAAAGACTAATTAATATACCAATTGTAATAAAATAGGAATGAAATCCAGATATTTTGGGCCCAGGTATATGACTATTTCCATTATACCATGACGAAACACACACACACACACACACACACACACACAAACACAAAAAAAACCCACTTCTTAATTGTGCTACACTCATACTGATGGCAGGATTTAGAGTATCATGAAATGAAAATAAAAATGTTAACTTTATTTTCCCTCATAACTCCATACTAAAGGAAATGGCCCACATACCATTCCTAAAGGGAACAATCCATCCATGCCTTAGTTTGTGGGTTGACACTGCCATTAAGGTCAATGGGTTACAAAATGTGGCCAGCTTCAAGCCAACCAAGACTGATTTTATACTTTATAATTATTTTTCAAGTCTGTACCTTTCAGAAATATATGCTGAAATATAAATGGGATAAATGTTATATAAGGTTTGCTTTAAAGTAATTTAGTGGGGAAAGGATTTTAAGGAGGGTATACTAGTAAAAATAAAAAAGAACTGTCATAATTTAGCTATTGCTGCAGCTGGATTAAGAATTTTTTGTTATTTCTGTACATGAAATTTTTCCAAACTGAAGAGTGAAACAAAAACAAAACCAATTTATTGACTACCACCTTGGATACACTTGGAGCTCTATTCTAGCCCTTTCTCAATTTGCTTCCTGGAATTTACTGTTTGCTCCATTTATTTTCAATTTTTGTGATAACTCTATAAACCAAGAATCATTATGGTGTGGAAAATATTAATAAGAAGAATAATAGCTTGCATTTATTGAATACTTGTTCTGTGCCTGCCCTGGTGCAATGTAATTTGTTTTCATATTTCATTTAATCTTCATAAGAACTTTATGAAGTATGTCCCAGTACTTATTTTATGGATGAAGAAACTAAGGCTTTGGGAGATGAAGTTACCTAACAAGGGCCTATAAGAAGTGGCGTGTCAAACTCATACCTCTCCTGTTTCCCAGGCACTGCCAAATCTGGATGGTACCATTTACCAGTGGACCCCATATCTAGCTGGCACAGGAGTCTGAAGGAAACCAAGGAAATAGCCCTGAGTTTTCTCTAGTATCTATACCAAATCTGAAGAATAACTATTACAGGTCCTTTTTATACATGTTATATTATGCAAGGCCAGAAGGACGCACATCTTTCCTTTTTATGAGCTTAAATCCAAAATAAGAGAATACAAATGTCAACAGATGTAATGAGGCATTTATTTTTTGACATAAGAAGAAAATGGATAAAACAATAATAAAACAAGCAGAAGGGAAGGAAGAAATAAGCACTGGTCGGGTACCGACTGTACTTGATACTTAACATATGTTATATACCGCTATTTACAATCCCAAGTTCTTCAGGAAAGGGTAGACTTCATTAAGCAAATAGAGTTTGGGTTGTGTTGAGAACCTCAACGGTCAGCTTTAAGGAGATGTTAGGCTGAGATCTGATGAGAGTTTGATGTTATGCATAAAAGAGAGGGAGACGTGGAGTTTGGAAAGAAAGGACCACCTAAAGGAGGGGCCAGCTAGCTGACTGTTAAAACATTGTAAAAAAGGCTGTGAATGGGATAATGAACAATCCACTAGCAGAGTAGCTAATGAACTGTTTTCAGTTACTTTTCCGAATGAAAACAGTAAGGGAGCTGGCTTATAAACAACCGAGGGAGCACAGAAAAGTACAGGAGGTTCCCATCTTACGATGGTCCAAGGTAACAGTTCTTTTTTTGTTTTATAATTGTGAAAAACTGGTATGCATAAATAAAAATTGCACTTTTAAGTTTTGATATGGTCTGTGGCTAGTGGTTCAAGACTACTGCGCAGTGATTCTGAGCAGAGGCAATGAGCAGCACCTAGAATAAGTAGCATGTTCTGGAGCCTCTTGTGTTGCCAAACAGTGATATCAGTAAGTACTCAACATATTCTCATTTATGACAATTTTTCACCTGTCATATAACCCCATAGAATCAATGAGTACCTGTATATAAATCTATTGGCGCATAGGAGAAAGTAGAGAATATTTATAATTTTATTCTAGTTATATGATCATGAAGCTAGATATTCCTAAAATATTTCAGATAGCCAAAGGTGGCCTCAGTTATGGCATTTCTAATACAACCATGGGGAAGTGATAATAGGGAAGGTTCAGTAATCAAAAGTTTCTGGAAAATGTCATGGACTGGCTGTCTAGAACACTAGCCTATCAAAATGGGGCTTATGCCTGTGATTCCAGCATTTGGGGGGCTAAGACAGGAGGCATACTTGAACTTTGAGAGTTTGAGGCCAACTAGGTCTATATGTCAAGATTATGTCCCAAAAAACAGAAAGGGAAAGATCAAGATGAGCAAAAGGAGTCTAACCAACTCTGCTGACTAGACCTCTTCTGCCATGTGACTCTCCTGCCTAGAGCTTGACCTAGTTAGGATCTCTGAATCCTCTATCCAAACCATCCACAGTTCTGAGAAGCAGGTTCAGATTGTTAGATCATGTTATACAAAGAGTAAGATTTCTTCTGCTGGATCATTAGGAAAAGTATTTTTAGTCTCCCATGAATAATGGAAATACACAGGGTGCCTCATTTATTGGACTAGGTCAGTCTTCATATCTAAAGAGATTCAAAACCAACCTGGGTCACTTGAAAAAGAAGTTGCACTATCCCTCCCTTGTAGCCTTGGCAAATTACTTTTTCTTGGTCTTTCTAAAGTTATGTCTAACTGCCTGGACATTTGTTGAGAGCTAGACTGGATTGGAGGCTTCTCAGAAGCCTTGATGATAGAATGTGAACATTCTGCCCCTCACTTAGCCAGAGTAATGCCAGACAAGGCCAGATATTGATTGGTTCCAGGCCCTGGCAAGTGGGGGAGTCTGTAGCCTGGGAACTGGCATTTGACATCTTCCTGATATGTATGGGGTCAAATGTTCCAGATACTGAGATGAGAAATACTTCATTTGCCATCCAAGAATGTACCTTGTTCCAGATGAACTTAAGATATCCAAGCTCCCTGTAATTCTTCTGTCTGATACTCTTTTCTGACTTAGTTTTTGCTTCCTCCTTTGAGGGATGTTAAAAAAAAAAAAAAAGCTGTGCTGTTAATAACCTTGCTGACTTGAGTCTTAACTCTTGCAGCCCTCCTGACCCCAGTTTTTTACTCTTTCCAGCCACCATTTTTATTTCTTTTACTCACCTGAACCTCCCCACTCAGGACCCTGTCTAGAACCCTGATATAGCTGGTCTGGGTTAGACATTTGTATTCCTAGTGTTACTTCTTGTTTTGACATTTCTAAGTCATCCTGATCAATGAAATTTTCTAAGATACCACAGGATATCTTATAAAATTGATTAATTACCATGCTGGAATGAACAGGAGCTGGATTTCAAATCACAGTCTGTAAACCAGAATCATTCAGTTCATTACAATTAAAAGCCCTTCAATGGCCAGCCCTTCCAACAACCCCCCCTCTTCTCCACAACCAGTAAAATATCTGTAGTTGCCTAAATGTACCATGTTCTTGCTCACCTGATCACCTTTCCAGTGGCGCGCCCCTGCTTGGAATGCCCTTTCTTTCCATGTTCACTTGTGTTTGTTATCTTACAGTCAGAGTTCTTTATACCACTTGAAACAGGTTCCCTGGTCTTGTCCCCAAGTTCACACAACCTAGCTTAGGATTTTCTGTTAAATTTTAGCAAAATACGATATGACTTTTCTATATACAATATTATGTCATGATTATTTATAAGGCCAAATATGACCTTAACTTACCCTTATGAATTCCTTGAGCATAGGGAGCTGAATTTCCTTATTTTTGTATCAAAACACTTTTAAATGGGTCTGGTATAGAGTAAGTGTATCATATCAACTAATGATAATTACTTTGGAAGCAAACAGACAAAATCTCAAACTCAGAGAAGAGTTGAGAGACATCTAAAACTGCTATTTTGAAGTATGTTTTGCATGTTTGTGCATAACATACAAATTTAATCATCCAGTTGTGCTCTTTCTGTTGTTTATACTATGAAATTCATCCACATTGTTGCACAGCATTTTAATGTGTGAGTACAATGTATTTATCCATTCTATATTCATTCTGCTGTTGATGGACATTTGGGTACTTTTCAGCCGCGTGAGGCAATAAAATAATGGTGCTTCTATAGCATGTCTTTAAGTAAACATCAATACACATTTCTGCTGAGTCTATAACAGTATAACTTCAATGTATTTATATACATAAGTATTATGAATATATACATATACATTCAGCTTTATTAGACCCTGTCAAATATGTTTTCTAAGAAATTTCACAGAAAACTTCTTTGAATTCATGAAGTATGTTAAGCTCATAGAAAATTTCTATGTAAATACAAAGTACTTATTAACTCAATGCCTCATTTGCACAAGATCATCTTGTTCCATAGCAATTAAAAATAACATCTTTGATTAGATGAAATCAAATATCAACTGAGATTTGCATTTATAGTCTAGATATGTCACACTCATCGCTGATCAAAATTAGATTTTGACACACTGTGCCAGTGAAAGACAAGTGCTAATGTGCCAATTTGAAAAGCACATTAGGTCATGTATGTTCAGTACCATGTAATACTGTCTTTATAGCATCCTGGTTAGCCAAGTGATGGGAAGGCACATCAAAACCCCATCTCTATTACATTTCTATTGTACATTTTGCAGCAAACATGTATTTAAAAAGATTCAATGATCCCTATTCATGTTCTTATAAACAATCCTTGGAGTAAAATGTTTGCATTCATTATTTTAATATGCTAGTATACTAATAAGTCTAAGTACAGAAAAAAGCTTGGAAAAACAAAAAATATATAGCATAAAGAAGATAAGAATCACCAAAAATCCTTCTCTACATAAAATCTACTAAATACAAAACTTAAAGAAAGGAATCATGCTACAGATATATTTTACTTTTTATACTATATAAATCTCTCCATATAAATAAACATTGTACTTTTAATTTTCTACAGTTCATTGTGTTTCAATATATATGAACACTGCATGTTTAAATCGAACTAAATACAATCTCTTAAAAAATTATTATGTCTTTATGGAAAAATATGAAGTATTTTCTTCTAACTTTCTGAAATATATAATCTATATTTTTATATATAGTCATCCTACTATGCATGCCATAATTTCATAATTTCTTGCTCCTAATTTACTTAGTATCACTAGATCAACATTTCCACCAATGTCCCCCATGCTTGCTTTCCCAATGCTCTGGTAACCAATATTAAACTCCAATTTCCAATTCCACACACTAGCAAGATAATGTGGTACATGTCTTTCTGGTTTGGGCTTAATTTAGTTAACATAATGATACTCACTTTCATCCAGGTTGCCACAAATGACAGGACTTCATTTTGTTATGGCATTATATTGTGTATAGGTACCATGTATTTTTAATCCATTTAAGAGCTGTTGTGAATTTAAGATGTTTCCATATCTTGAGAGCTGTGAACACTGTTGCAATGAACATAGGATATAGATGTCTCTTCATACAGATTTCATTTTCTTTGCATGTGGAATTGCCTGATTATGTGATTGCTCTATTTTAACAGTGTTAAGAATAAACGAACTGTTATGCATAACAGTACTAATTTATATTCTTACCAAAATGTACAAGAGTTCTCTTTTCTTTACATCAGTCTTTGTTGTTTTTTGTTTGTTTTTTGAGATAGGTTTCTCTGTGTAAAAGCCCTGACTGTCCTGGAACTAACTTTGTAGACCATGCTGGCCTTGAACTCACAGAGATCCACCTGCCTCGGCCTCCTAAGTGCTGGGATAAAAGGCATACACCACTGCTGTGGATATCGCTCTGTATAAATAAAACACTGATTGGCCAGTAGCCAGAAGTATAGGTGGGACTAGGAGAGAGGAGAGAGGAAGGGGAGAGGAAGGTAGAAGAAAGGGAGACACCAGCTGCCATTCAGGGAGCATCATGTAGAGGCAACAGGTAAAGCCACGGAACACGTGGCATCATATAGATTAACACAATTGGGGTTAGTATAAGAGTAAGAGCTAGACAATGGTGGGTCTGAGTTAATGGCCAAGCAGTTTAAATATATGAGTCAGTGTGTTTATTTTATAAGTGGGCTCCAGGACTGGCAGGAGCTGGAGAGAAATTCTCCAGATACAAATGGTGCCCAATGTGTTGGCAAGAGTTTGCACCTAAAACCTGAAAAAAAAAAAGATTCTAAAACGGAGCTAAAAACAGCTTCCTAGTTGTCTCTCTCATTAGCGGCAGCCTGCAGGTTTGAGCTTCTATATGGCAGGTTCATGGTGTGCGTGTGGTCTTGACATACACTATGTTACACAGAGGTGTCTCCAAGCTGCGCACTATGCTGTCTGTTGGATATAGTTTTTGCTAGTTAAAAAAAAAAGCGGTTCCTGGGCTACACGCTGCTTTGATAGAAGCATAGACCCACTATTTCTGAGAGTTGATGGCTCCCAGAGCTGGCAGAAAACTTACCACCGCCGTGTTGGGAAGCTAAAGTGGGCGGAGCCAACAGCCACAGTGCCTTTTCAGTCTTAGAATGCTACAGTTTAAAACAATAGGTTCACAATAAGACAGCTTCAGATAAAATAGTTTACAATGTATGTAAGAATGTGCATAGGCTTGAAAGAGAAAAAAATATATATAAAGGTATATAAACAAATAGTTTTTTAAAATAAAGTCTTTAAAGAGAAATTCTCCAGCTACACACCACCATGCCCAGCTTCCACATCAATTTTCAAATCTCAAATAAAGTAGCAAATCATACCAACAAGCTGTGATACTGTGGTGATACTTCAGCACAATAGATCACAAAACATTCTGTTGATTGTTGAGTGAGAATAAGATAATTATATTGGTTCTTCTTCTGTTTCTCACAAATATCTATCATTTTAGGTAACAAATTCATGCCCCCTTTTTCAATATTATGAAAACACAAAATGACTCTGCCACTTAAATCACTGTATTACTTAGAAAAAGTTATTTTCCTACTGCCAGCACTCATAGTGCTGGTACGTTCTATGCATGCTACTGGGAGGAGAGAAGTTAACAACAGCCTTACTCAGTTATGAATCTTGCAAGCTACAATAACACTAGTCTGGTAAAAATATATCCACTGGAATAACAGTAGCATCACTATAATAAGAGTGTAGTGGTTTGAATAGGTATTGCTCCATAGACTAGTGTGTTTGAATGCTTGGCCCATAGGGAGTGGCACTATTAGGATGTATGGCCTTGTTGGAGTAGGTGGGGCCTTGTTGGAGTAGGTGGGGCCTTGTTGGAAGAAGTGTGTCACTGTGGAAGCAGGATTTGAGGTCTTATAAACTGAAGTCTGGCCAGTGTGACACAGTTTTTCATTCTGCTGCCTGCAGATCAAGATGTAGAACTCTCAGCTCCTTCTCCAGCACCATGTCCTGCCATGATGATAATGGACTAAGCCTCTGAAAATGTAAACCAGCCCCAATTAAATGTTTCCTTTATAAAAGTTGCTGTGGTTATGGTGTCTCTTCTCAGCAATGGAAACCCTAACAGAGACAGTGAGTAACCAACCACATTCTGGTTGGATTAAAAGCCTGATCCACAGATGGATTCCACGTATGGTATAATTTCTTGAGCCAAAAATTTGTGCCTAAAATGCATTCTTTTTGTAAATGGACATAAGTAACAAACTGCCCTCTAAGTTCTTCTCTTTTTACCAATATATTAGTGCATCTGTCAACCCTTGTCTCAGAAGCTTCTTTTTATAGCAGATGGGAATCAACAGAGAGACCCACAACCAGTCAACACATGGAGAACAAGAAACTGGAGTACTTAGCTGTGGTAGTTTGAATGTAATTAGCCCCATACATTCATAGAGTGGCACTATTGGGAGGTGTGGCCTTGCCGAAGTAGGTGTGGACTATATCACTGTTGGGCAGGCTTTGAGGGTCCCTTTTGCTTAATCTTCGCTCAATGTCACAGTCCACTTCCTGTTGCCTTCTAATCAAGATGTAGTAAACACCATGTATACCTGCATGCTGCCATGCTCCTCACCATGATGAAAATGGACTTAACATCTGAAACTGTAAGGGAGCCCTCTCAATTAAGTGTTTTCCTTATAAGAGTTGCCATGGTCATAGTGTCTCTTCACAGCAATAGAAACCCTAATTAAGACATCAGCTCTAGCTGGGCAGTGGTGACACATGCCTTTAATCCCAGCACTGGGGAAGCAGAGCCAGGTGGATCTCTGTGAGTTTGAGGCCAGCCTGGTCTACAGAGCGAGATCCAGGACAGGCACCAAAACTACACAGAGAAGCTTTGTCTCAAAAAACCAAAAATAAGTAAGTAAGTAAATAAATAAATAAAGACATCAGCTCTAAATGAGGCATCTATATCATGTTCTCTGCCTCCAAAACTCTCAGATCATCGGGGAAGAGGGAGCAGAGAGACTGTAAGAGCCAGAGAAGCATCTTTCTGTAGTGGAACAGTATTTGCCAGACATAACAGGGTCATTGTACACATGAATTCACAGCAGCTAGGACTACACACACAAACCCTTACAAGATCAAGTCAGCTAACATCACAGCATGGATAGGAAGAGGCTCATGAAATTCTCCTCCTAGGTAAGGCACTATTGGCAACTGATGGCTGCTTGGGAGGGAAATTCAGTTTTCTTCAGGTATGCAGTCTCTATAGACAGCAGACTAAGGTAAGGGCAGAAAACAGGACTATTTTGGCTTTTTGGTTAGGCAAATATAAATCAAAGATCCACCTCTGATCTGGAAATGCTTTAGAAGGTATGGGTAGTTTGAGGGAAATTGTTCTTCACAAAAACACAATATTACTCATGTTGCATGTGTAGGTATCTCAAAATACTATTTGGAGAAACCTGTTTCCTTTACCCCAGAAACTTGAAAATTCTCTCTCTTTATGAATTAATGGTGATTATAAATGATAAGTCTTAGGCCTCCTGAAGGCCTCTCCGCCTCCGCAGACACAGCAAACTGAAGCAGACCGAATTGGAAAGCCCAGGTTTACTGGGTAAAGCACTTCCGGGCGATTCCCCACCCCTGCAGAAAGTAGACAGGAAGAATCACGTGTCTGTTGTCTGGGATGCCACTTATATACCCTGTGGGAGTAGTCTTGAGCCTCTCTGGGGGAGGAGCTGTGTTTGGCGGGCTTTGAAGAGGCAGGTTTAGGGAAAGAGATGGGGAGAGGAGTTGAGGTGGATCTTCCACCAGACTCCTTCCAAACAGTAAGAATGTGTTCGTGTGCGTGTGTGTGTGTGTGTGTGTGTGTGTGTGTGTGTGTGTGTGTGTGTATGTGTGTTGTACTTTACAAAATTGAGTGATGATTTAACCTGTTACAGGAACCAGTTAAGGAGCAATTAAGGAGTGTGACTCCTTCTGTTTGTAACAGAAGAAATACCCACCTCTCTCTCTGGTATTTCAGGTACTGGAGCCCAATAAGGGTCCATAAAGACCACCACCTCATTGTATTGGCACATAATCTTTCTACTCAGAAGTTTTCTCTCAGATGAGTTTTCTCCCTCTTTAAAAAAAAAAAAAAAAAAAAAAAAAAAACAAAGTCATCTTTCTTTTTTTATTTTTTTACTTAAAGTATTTAATAATTTTTAAATTGAGATAGAATTCCATCACTTTCCCCCCTCCCTTCCTCCCAGCAGCCACTCCCAGGTACCCTCCCTCCAACCTCCCACATGTCCCCCACTTTCAAGTTGATAGCCTCTTTTTCTTTGAATATTATTGTTACTTACATATGTGTGTATGTATATGTATGCACAAATAAATATATAAATACAACCTGCTGAGTCCATTTTTGTTGTTTGTGTGTATATGACTTAAGTGCATTGAACTTTCTCCTTTTAATCTTTCCACTCTCTTTTTAGGTCTCTAGCATCACAAAGGGCATTTCTTGAGGGTCTTCTAGTATTATCTCATAGAATCTATTTTTTCCCTTAGTACTCATCACAGTTATTATATACTCTTATTGATGTTTATTTGAAATATATCTTTTTATTTTTCTATATGCTTGATAGTCAGTATTTAAATTGTATTTAGAAACTAAACTTTTTGTTAAATAAATGTATCCATAAACTTCAGTATTGAGTATAACACAATATCCTTGTTTATTGTCTTTCTACTATAGGCAGTATATAAGAGCAAAAGAACATACATTTTATTTTCATTGTCTTCTTTCCCAGTATTAAACATACATGCAAGAAATGGTTTATGCCCAATAAATTCTTAAATAAATAAATATTAAAGCCATGGTGATGATAATTAATCTCCTTTTAAGTATTTTCTTAGCCAACGTATGTCTAACTATGGGAAAGAGAGACCAAGAACAGACACAGTTCAAAGGCTTCATGAAGGTCTAGGGTTGCCAGACTATTTTGAACTTGCATGTGAGATATTCTCAAAGTCTACTGAAAATATCTTGAGACAATCTGAGAGTTGTGCACAGAACAAGAACAAATCTGGATTACCTTGTCGTTGTTAATTGATTTATATATGGTAACTGGGAAGATCTGGTAAGCTGGGCCTGTTCACTGAGACAGATATTTTCATTTTAAATGAAGAAACTAACACGCAGTAGATTAAATTCTCCCAAAGCACCACACATATCCAGTATGTAAAGAGCTGAGATCTGAATTCTGGCTTGTCTATTTCCAACGCCTGTGCTTTTTCTACTATGCTTTTCTGTGTTTATTCGAGAAAGCTATGTGGACTAAATATGTCAAATGTGCTGGGTCTATAAAATATGCTAATGATGTTTGGGAGAGGAAACGATTCATTCTAACTGTTATAATTAGAGAAGATTTTCGTGTGGATCTGAAATTTGAGCTGAACCATAAGGATCAAGAAGGATTGCAACAGATGAAAATAGTAGAGAGGGGGAGTACAGAAGTAATGCCAGCAGATAGAAAAGTGCCGCAAGGATCCAGAAGATGAGCGAGGATAGCACAGGCTTTGAAAGAGAGTAGCCATTGAGAAATCAGATTAGCATGGCAATAGGAAGCCCCTCAGAACTCAAGAATAAAAGAAAAGTGAAATTGTAGAACCTCAAGACAAAAAAAATCTAAATGATAACAAACAGAATGATGCATTACTCACATATCATTATAATTAGGCCAGAAGCAGAACTTTCATAATCAAAAACAGATACCAGAAAATAGTGCTACAAATTAAGAAAATTCAATATAATATTCACTTAAGAATCACTCAAGAGGTAGGGAAAACCTGCATTTTCCATTGTTACAAAAAGGACAACTTCACTCTCATTGAAAATACTTATAATAGATTATTTCCATGGATAAAAAAAATTGAACCTAGAGGTAAGGATTAAGGCCTAAAAACAAGATAAAAGAAAATGCTATAATTACTGGTAAATCTGTATTGTATCCATAAAAATAATTATAACTTGTTCTGGATCTTAAAAAATTCTTAGGAAAGAAGTTCAAAGAAGCCTCTTGTCTCATTCCCAAGAAATAAATAATGATACTGAATAATTTTATAATTTGATAGAAAAAAGTTATTAAAGGATATATGTTACAAATTAAAAATTATTATTACAAAATCATAACTAGAAACTGATTTTCACAACATGCAGAAAAAAAAATATCAATCAGCCTAAAACAGGAGAAAAAAGGAGCAAGCAATACTGGGGAATCCATTAGATGTACTTTTGTTTCCCCTTTTACCCTAGCAAATCAGGCCAAGCATATAAACAAACATCAAGTTACAGAGGGAAAGTTAATGCCATCAGATAGAGGAAATGTAGGAAGGTTCCAGAAGATGAGCAACAAGGATAGAGCACAGCATTTGAGAGAGAGCAGCGGTTTGACAAAGCAAATGAGCACAGCAGTAAGACTCCCCTTGGAACTTGTACTCCCATATGGTGAGGATGAATTTGTTATGACAGAGGGCATGCAAGTGTTCTAGTTTTCCTCCATTGTGATAAAACATGATGCCCAAAGCAACTTGAGTAGGAAAGCGTTTATTTGACTTCCACTTCCACATAACTCAGAGAAGGAAGCTGGAGGAGGGAACTGAAGCAGAATCATGAAGAAATGCTGTTTGCTGGGTTGCTCATCTGCTTTCTTATGTAACCTAGGACCACCAAGATAGGGTGGCACCACCCACAGTGGGAGTAGGCCCTCCCACATCAATGATTAATCAAGAAAATGCCCAAAGTCCTGCCTACAAGACACTATGATAGAGAAATTTTCTCAATTGAGGTTTTATCTCTCAGATAACCCTAGCTTTTGTCAAGTTGACAAAAAAAAAAAAAAGAAAAAAGAAAAAGAAAAAAAAAACACTAACCAGCACAGCAAGAGAAGGCTGAACTTGTCCATTTATGAAGGGGATGCTCTCATCTGTGAGGATGGGTCCTTCCTATCCTAGACACCTGTTAATACTTGCCTCATAATAGTGTCATAATAGGGATTTGACATCAACAAAAATTTTGGAAGTGAGAAATATCCAGGCAAGATGAGTTTATTAGAGTGATGCAGTCACAGGCAAGGGAAAAGCACAAAATCTCAGCACATTCAAACTACAAGTGATCTGCACAGGTTCAAGCCAGATGGTATTCTAGCACAGAGAAGGATAAGTGGACACAGGGTCCTACTCCTAACCAAGAAGCTACTTAAAATTGATACCTCCTGCTGGCAAAGAGAAAATTGGTTTTCTCCAAAGGAGAAATATCAGAGTTAATATCCCCGAGTATATTAACCACATTTCATGATAACAATATCCAGGAATAGTTGGCCAACACAAAACAAAATCAATGGTATTTTTGTGGAATTTTGTTTCTTTTCCCTATGTTTTGGCTTTTTTTTTTTTTTGTCTCATTGGTCTTCTGCCTATTTGTTTTGATTTGGGTTTTTTGGTATTATTTTTTGGTTTTGTTTTTATTTCTTGTTTCACTTGCTTGTTCATTTGTTTGAAAGAGAAAGAAGAACAAAGTTTTGTGGGTAGGAGAGTGTGGAGGATTTGGGAGGAATTGGAAGAGGAGAAAACATGATCAAAATATACTATATGGATTTTTTCCAGTAAAATGTATAAAATATCAGTTCATCTGCATTAGATTTTTGACTTGACACAAAGTGTGTCACTACTTAATCTGTTTGGAAATATTGTTTACATTTTTACTTTTCTGCCCAATAGTCAGTACAGACTTCAAAAACTCTGAATACCAGAGGCAGAGGAGAAATCAAGTCCAACTATTTTGTTTTATTTAGGAAGAAAAATTGAGTTCACAAAGGAAATAGGACTTGTCCAAGGTCTGACAGAAAACTGGGAGTGAAGCCAGTTCCAGACCACAAGCTTCCTCACTTTCTGATTGAAGTCCTCCAAATGTGCGTAATCTCAGAAATTCCTATACCCATCTGTCCCAAATAGGACTGCACTCCAAAGCTGAAGCTCATGGGGAAATGTTCTGGTTGTAGCAGTAAAAGATTAAGTATTTCTTTATATATTCTGTATTTCAAATACTTGTTTTACTTGATAGTTATCTTCACAATTAGCATATTGTCTTATAAGAAAATGTGATCTGAATGTTTGTGTAATGTTTAAATCTGAACTCCAAAGATGATGAAAGAAGGTGATTAGAATACTGGAGTAGAGTTCTCAAGAATAGAATTAGTTAAATGTGACCCATAAGAAGCTCTTTTCCATTCTACAATAGAAGATACCGTGAACAAGAAAAAGACCCCCATCAGAAACCAAGTCATCCAGCCAGCACTTTTATCTTTACTCCTCAGCCTCCAGAACGTAAGAAATACATTATGTTATTTATAAAATCCCAGTTTATCATATTTTGTTACAGAAGCCTGCACAGACTAAGAAATGAGGCTATCATGGACGCCAAATTGAGAAGAAAACTTTGGGCAAGTGACCCAAATTTGAAATGTACCTTTAAAATAAATACATCTATAGTTAGTAAGAATTCTCTTAGTTGCATGAAACAGAACACCAACTACTGGCTTTGTAGAAAAGTCTTTAATGAGTTTCATAATAAGGAACAAATTGGAGAAATGGATCAAGGATTCAAAAGGTGCCATCAAAGTCACTCTCATTGTCATCTTAGAACTGCCTTTTCATTGGCCCCATTCTTTCAGATTCCTTCATGAAGAGTCAATTGTCATGGGAGTTCTATTATGTTAGTGCTTATAATGCAAAGAGAAATGGCCCTCCACCAACACCAGAATGAAAAGTATTAGCAATTACCTACAGATCCTTTCAGCATGAGTCATTTAACCATTCCTGAGTTTATCATTAATCCCAAAGAAGAACAAGGACCATCATGGGTCAGAACAGGATCAAATCGCAATCTCTGTTATTAAAAGCCCTATATCACCATTAGAACCACTAAGTGTGAGGAACCATTCACTCCATTTAACAAGATACTTTTGCAAAGAAGGAGGAAAGAATCCTTGTACACTAAAGCATAAAAAAATGTCTTCTATAAATGCATTTGTAGTGATTATTGTTTAAATGGAAATGGAGATTTAAAACAAAGCCTACTTATGAGTAATAAAATGCATTCTATTTAATATTTGGTTGCTAAATATAAGATGAAAAACTAATTTAGACAGTTGGGGACTGAGAATCAGATAATTTTAAATTTATTGCTAAGACTTCAAAGTAATATTTATAAGACTGAAGCATGGTATTTACTATGATATGATATATACATATATAAGAAATAATTTACTATGAAAAGCATTAAATTAAAATAATATTTTTATTTTTTAAATAATTTTAAATGAATTAATTTAGTTTCTTCAAAGGTAAGTTATTATTTGAAATGTGAAATACAGAATTTAAATTAGTAAATTATATAGACCTGATGAAATATACTCTCTCTATTTTATAGGAGCAAATCTGAGGTTGAAAAGAAGATGCTTGAAGTCAATGTCTGATGTCACTGAGGCAGAGCTGAAATAAAATTCAAGGCCATTCAATGTAATATTGTGCTATCAGAGGATATTATAAATGGGAGATATAAGCAAGAAGTGGTGGCATATGCCTTTAATCCCAGAACTTGGGGGACAGAGGCAGGCAGATGTCTATGAATTTGAGACCGGCCTGGTCTACAGAGAAAGTTTCAGGACACCCAAGGCTACACAGAGAAACCCTGTCTCAAAACTGACAAAAAAAAAGGGGGGGGTGTAGGAATATAAGTGAAAGAGTTCTTGAAATATAGGAGAGGCCACAATTACATCATCTGTAATAGAGTTCTGACATTTAACATAAAGGAAAATATTTGATTTCTATGATAATTGCAAAAGGTGGACTACTTAAAGCTATATTTGCTATGTGAAAACAAACCATATACCATATCTGAGAAAGTGTGACTACATATCTTAGGCACTTAAGTGGGGCAGAGCAGACAGCAATTACCTAAAATGCCTGGGAAAGTTGTGATGCAACATTCTGGAAAGCAGCTATTTTATCACTGGGGCAGGTGACTGACATTGATACAAGATCCCAAGAACAGCCTTTCTAATAGGCAGCCACTAACTTTAGAAGGGCCATATACACATTACATCAAAGAACTAATCTCTCTGTGTGTTTGGTATTTAGAAACTTCAAATTATTCTTGACATTTTCAGCCTCGTTATTCAAATTTCAGATTTACTTATTAATCAAATTACTTATAATAGATAGGTTCTTGCACTCTTTCATTGAAAGCCCCAACTTCATGCAATAAATCTGGGAAGGGATGAAATAAGGATCACAAATTCACAATACAAAATCACAAATTCACAATACAAAATGAAGCAACACTGTTGCCTGTTCGTCTCCCAGGGAAAGATAGTGAAAACTCCAGACCTATTCACCAAACCATGCATCAGGAAGCCTTCCATGTGTAAGAGAGCTCAACACCCCTTTTCCTTCCCTTTTAAGAGTTTGTGTAGGCAGATAAGGAGCTCCGCCCCAATCAGGACAGGTAGCTCAAGGTCAGTGGCTGAGTCATTATCCACTACACTTCCCCTTTTTGTCTAAATAAGAAGGTTCTAAACCTAATACAAAACTATATACAATAAGTACAGTTATCAAGTATTGTCCAGGAGAAGGAAAAGATAGTAACATAAACAAAAATGGAAATACAACCAACAAGGACAATATCAAGAAAGAAACACATAAGTGTTCAGAACATAGGTAAATGGCAAATTACAGAGATTACTCCAACAGCTGTCCTATCTTGAAGAATCTAATTCTAGTACCTGATATGTTCTTAGCTAAGATATAAAAGGAATATAATTGCAACCATCTAGTTTTCAACCTCATCAGAGACCTGAGAAGAAAAATAATATTACCTGTGAACAAGAAGTGCAAGCAAGCAACTTCCAAAAAATGCAAGAAATGACAGAGGCATCCACTTTTGGCTATAGGCCTAGAATATCTGACAGACCATTTTCAGAAGCAGGATATTTTGAAAGACCATCTCACCCTCTCTTGGCAAGGTTCAGCAGTCGTTTTTCCTTGCGTCCTTATCATCCAGAATGGACAGCATGCTTACTGTCATCAGCTGAGGCAAAGGCAATTCTTTGCCCATCAGGCCATTGTTTGCCAAATTCCATATGGAATGTCTCCAATGCCCAATATCTTCTCAGGAGTTGATAAGTGCTGCCAAGAGCAATCATGTCTCACATCAACAGATTGAAGGGATAGGTAGGTTGTGGGTTCTGTGAAAGATGCAGCACAGGCCAGCAGTGTTCTCTGGAGAACTCTCCTTGGTCTACCCCTAGCGTCCACGGTCCAAGAAGGAAGAGAGCGCGGTGCATTCCAATCTCCAGTCTTCAGGGCCCTCCCTTGTCCCCGTCTTGTAGGTGTGATAGTTACAGAAGCCTCAATGGGGGTTGGAACTTCTAGACCAAAGCTGGAATGGCTACCCACTAGATCTCCCCCTTTTTTGTCTAAATAAGAAGGTTCTAACTTAATACAAGACTATATACAAAGGAATGGTTATCAAATATTGTCCAGGAGTAATGAGGGATAATGACCTAGATGAGATGGAACTACAATCCATGCAAACAATATCAAGCAAGAAACACATACTAAAATCCAGAGAAGTCTAGAGCGTAGGTAAATGGTATGTTACAAAGATCATTCCAAAAGGTGTCCTATCCTAAAGAACCTGAATCTAATTATATGTTCTATCTAAGATATATATATATATATATATATATATATATATATATATATATATATATATATATATATATATACACACACACACATACACATATACACACACACATATATATACATACATACATATATATGTATATATATACTAAGTTGTAAGTATAACTGCTAGTCTTCAATTCCATCAAAGACAAATGGTGCCCAACATGTTAGCAAGAGTTTCCACCTAAAACCTGAGTAAAAAGATACTAAAACGGAGCTAAAAACAGTTCCTGATTGTCTCTTTCAAGTTAGCGGCAGCCTGTGTGTTTGACCTACTGTCCACTATGGCGGGTTCCTGGTGTGTGTGCTCCACCTGCCCTATGGTGGGAATGAGGCCTCTGCAAGAGGCACATTAAGCTGCTGCTGTGTGGTGGATTTAGCCTTTGCTAGTACAAAACAATAAGAGGTTTCTGGGCTACACGCTGCTTTGATAGAAGCATAGACCCACTATTTCTGAGAGTTGATGGCTCCCACAGCTGGCAGAAAACATACCACCACCATGTTGGGAAGCTGAAGTGGGTGGAGCCAGCAGCCACAGTGCCGTTTCAGTCTTAGAATGCTGCAGTTTAAAGCAATAGGTTCACAATAAGACTGATTCAGATAAAATACTTTACAATGTATGTAAAAATGTACATAGGCTTGAAAGAAAAAAAAGAAATATATACAGTTATACAAACAGATAGTTTTTAAAAATAAAGTCTTAAAGAGACAGTAAAATTAATAAAAAAAATAAGCCACATAAAGATGGCTGTCACACAGAAAAACTACATTATGTACTCTTTGATATTCATAACTGAAGAAAAATATTTGATTGTAAAAGCTGTTGAGTTATGCCAAAATGTATACTTTAAAGGTACCTTGACTTCAAAATTTGGATGTAAGGATATGTTGCTTTGGAAAGGAGGCTCCACTTTCGTTTCCACAGAAAGCCAGAGGCTATGGATTTGTTCCAGATTAAGATACATCAGGTTTGACCAGCCAAGACCACCTGAAAGGTCTCTGATGACACCATGGCCCAGATGATCCAACATCCAGAACCATTTCAAGGCAACTGGATCAGATGATACACCCTCATGGACTACTCCATGATCCTAAAATTTTTTTTGTGTCCCCATAAGATACAGCACCCCCCTCCAACAGAAGTAGTAAGAGAATCTATGCCCAAATTCCCAAATATACCAAGCTGGCTTTGGAGATGGAATGGGCTCACTCCCTCTCTAAACCCAGGCATATTGCTAAAATAAAAGGTTAAGAGATTCTTGTGTCCCAAATCAAAAGAGCCCTCTGGTGCGGAACAGAGAAAAACCAATATTTTTATTTAAAACATGTTAATTATAAATACAATCTCTTTCTAAAGAAAAAAAAAGGGATATGATATAGATATGATAGGATAAAAGGGTATGTAGCTAGAGTTTTCCAGCCAGTCCTGCCTGGCCCACAGTCAGGACAAATCTCTTTTACCTGCCAGTCCCACAGCCGCTCAGACCCAACCAAGTAAACACAGAGACTTTTATTGCTTACAAACTGTATGGCCGTGGCAGGCTTCTTGCTAACTGTTCTTATAGCTTAAATTAATCCATTTCCATAAATCTATACCTTGCCACGTGGCTTGTGGCTTACCAGCATCTTCACATGCTGCTTGTCACAGCGGTGGCTGGCAGTGTCTCCTTCTGCCTTCCTGTTCTTTCTTTTCTCCTCTCTGTTAGTCCCGCCTATACTTCCTGCCTAGCCATTGGCCAATCAGTGTTTTATTTATTGACCAATCAGAGCAATTTGACATACAGACCATCCCACAGCAAGGGTAAATTGCTAAACCTATTTTTAAAGAGCAACAACTTGTTTAAAATGTTTTACATTGGTATAGATTTTAGTTTATTGATACAAGTTTAAACTTAATTTTGTTATACTGTATATATATTTCTATTCTCCTTTGAGGTATTATGTTTATGTAACTCATTTAGATTAGAATGGATAATTAAATTGATTAATAATTAGTCATCTATGATAAACATACTTATGGCTATGTTAGTTAAGTCTTCTAGGTATACATAGATATATTTCAGATAGATATATAATCTTCAAATACTTCAAAGACCTACAGAATATGGCATTTAAAGTATTTTTTAAAAATTTAGACGTTCTGGACATGACTGCTCCTGGCAGCACTGGACTTCCTTTGGAGAGGAGGATGGGCATTGAAGACACTCCATATGGAGTTTATCTTCACCTTGGCAAAGATAGCCATTTGGGCAAGAAACTGTTTTTGCCTGTACTGCTTGATCGACTGGACATGCAGGACCCATGGAAGAATGACCACTGAACTTTGCTTGACAAGATGGTTCTTCAGGTTCCTGCTTCACAGAGGAGACTGCCAGACATTCTATAGGACACTGAAAGGAATGACCAAGAGACTCTAGCTCTGTGGGCTGAAGACAGATACCCCAACTTTACAAAGGAACATGAGGTGACTGTCCAGGCTGTCAGCTGTCTCTGTCTACCCTGCAAGACTCCCAAAAGTTGCTTGCATCCTTCTCCCATTTCTCAGGTAATATTATATCCTTCTAAGGTCTTTGATGTAGTTGAAGCTAGATAGTTACAATTTTCCTTAGTTATGATAAAAGATAAGTTAGATATAAAACCTTAAACTCACAAATATAAGATAGATAGGATATCTTCTTTAATATTGTAACTGTAATTCTTGCTCAATAATTGCTTTGTTATATGTAATTTTACTATGTTAAAGTTAAAACCTTCCTTTTTAAAAAAGAAAAAAAAGGGGAAGAGCTGTGGATATCACTCTGTATAAATAAAACACTGATTGGCCAGTGGCCAGACAGGAAGTATAGGCGGGACTAACAGAAAGGAGAATTGAGGGAACAGGAAGGCAGAGAGACACACTGCCAGCCGGTGCCATGATAAGCAGCATGTGAAGATGCCGGTAAGCCACGAGCCATGTGGCAAGGTATAGATTTATAGAAATGGGTTAATTTAAGATATAAGAACAGTTAGCAAGAAGCCTGCCACGGCCATACAGTTTGTAAATAATATAAGCGTCTGTGTGATTATTTTATATGTGGGTTGTGGGACTGCAGGGGCTTGGTGGGACCTGGGGAGAAGCACTCCAGCCACACTTCTCCTTATCAAGAGGTTTCTCCTGTTCAAATCAATTTTTTATTAATTTTCATGGTATCCTTAGCTTTTCTTCTCCTGTGGAAATAAAAGCGAAACCCCTTCTTCAATATAGCACACATCCTGGTTTCCATTCTGAGGTCAATACATCTTTGAAGTACACAGGATGATTTAGCTCAGTAGGTTTTTCTATAGTCCAATGTCTCTCCACAGCAGGTGCTCCTTTCTCATTAGCATTGAAAATTCAAAGTTAATAAGGCATTATGCAATCTATCTTGGGGGGGGATTAGTTCCCCTTTTCTGTTTCTTAAGCATTTCTTTTAAGGTACAATTAGATCTTTCAACAACTGCTTGTTCTGTAGGATTGTACGGTATACCTGTAATATGCTTTATATTACAATATGCAAAACTGTTTCATTTTGTTGGAGACAAATGCTGGAGCATTGTCAGTCTTAATTTGTACAGGTATACTCATTATGGCAGTGACTTCTAATAGGTGTGTAATTACAGAACCAGCCTTTTCAAAATTCAAAGCAGTTGCCCACTGGAATCCTGAAAATGTATCTATTGTATGGTGGACAGATTTTTAATTTTCCAAATTCTGCAAAATGAAACAAATCTATCTGCCAAATTTCATTTCTTTGTATACCTTTAGAATTAGTTCCTGAACGTAATGGGGTTTGGTTATAGAAGGAACAAGTAGGACATTTTTCACTATTTCCTTGGCTTCTTGCCAAGAGATGGAGAAATCTCTTTTTAAACCTTTGCTACTGACATGATGTTTTCAATGAAATTCTGAGGCCTCCAGCACATAGTAATTGATCAATTTCATCATTACCTTGTGCTAGAGGACCTGGCAAACTCATGTGGAATCTGATGTGATATATATATATATATATATATATATATATATATATATATATATATATATATATATATCTATAAGAGAGAGAGAGAGAGAGAGAGAGAGAGAGAGAGAGAGAGAGAGAGATATGGGATGATCCCTATTTCTGATTATTTCTTGTAATTGTATAAACAGCGAAGTTAATTCTATTTTATCAGTAATAAATTCAGCAGTTTCAATATGTAAAACAACTCTTTCTGCATAATGAGAGTCAGTAACTGTATTGAGAGGCTCTGTAAAGTTCATCAGTACTGTAAGAATGGCATACAATTCTGACTTTTATACAGAATTATAAGGGCTTTGAACCACTTTACATAAAAATCCTGATTTATATACTGCCTTTCCTGATTTATTTGCATCCATACAGAATGTAGGGACACCAGAGATCGGTGTTCTCCATATAATTTGAAGAAGAACCCTACTGGTTCTTTTTATTAATTTGATTCTCTCTCTTTTAGGTTAACTGTTGTTAATCCTCCCACACACACACACAAAAAAAAAATACTACAAGTTCTTTGCCAATATTCATTATCTTTCCATAAAGAGTAAATTACCTCATTAGTTAAATGTACTGCATTTTCTGTTGGGTCCATTCCTGTCAATTGATGAAGTCTTAATTTTCCTTTTAAAATCAAATCAGAAATCTTTTCCACATATGTCTTTAATCTCTTACTGTGTTTATATGGTAGAAATATCCATTCTAATATAATATCTTCCCTCTGCATCAAAAACCCTGTAGGGGATTGCCTAGAGGGTAATATAACCAGAGTACAATTAAGTTCTGGATTCACACAATACATATGTGCCTCTTGTATTGTCTTTTCCTGTAGAACCTGTGGTGATATTTTATTTGTATGTTAATAAATAAAGTTTGCCTGGAGATCAGAGGAAATAGCAAGTCATTTTAAGTAAACACAAAAGTCAGGCAGTGGTAGCACTTGCCTTTAATCCAATCACTTGGCAGGTAGTCTCTGTGTTCAAGGCCATACTAGGAAACAGAGCCAAGCATGGTGACACACGCCTTTAATCCCAGTACAAACCATAGAGACCTGGAGGTCTGTACAGACAGGCAGTGACAAGGAAGTGAGGTAGCTGAGCTAAGAGCCAATGAGAGGGGAGGCAGAACAGCAAGGCAATAAAGGCACAGGTAGACAGGAAGTAGCTCACTTTGGGGAGCTGCAGAGTTGGTGAGGTAAGGTTGGTTGGTAGCTCTCACTATTTCCCTGATCTCTAAGGCTTTCATCTTTATATTTGGCTCTGTGTTTTTTATTTAATAAGACCATTTAGAAATTTGTCTACAAGAACCAATTCCTTCTCAGCTTCAGCTGATAATTCTCTTGGACTATTTAAGTCCTTGTCTCTTTGTAGAATACAGGACAAATTTATCAGTTCATCAGGATTTATCCCAAAAGTGGGCTGTAGATTGAAAATGTCTTCTAGCAATCTTTGAAAGTAATTAAGAGACTGCAAACGATCTCTCCTGATTTGTATCATTTGGGGTATAATTTTTTGTAGACCTGTTTTATATCCTAAATAATTAATAGAATCTCCTCTTTGTAGTTTTTCAGGAGCAATTTGTAATCCCCAGTGACACAAAGCTTTCTTTACTTCTTCAAACATGTTTTCTAAAGTATCTAAATAAGATATCATCCATATATTGTTAAAGTGTAGATTGTGGAAACTGTACACGAATTATTTCCAATGGTTTTTGTAAAAAATATTGGCATAGGGTTAGGCTATTTAATATTCTCTGTGAGAGAACCTTCCATTGATATCTTTTAACTGGCTGAGAATTACCATAAGTAGGTACTATTAAGGCAAAATTTTCCCTATCCTTTTCTTGTAGAGGTACAGTGAAGAAAAAGTCTTTTAAGTCAGTAACTATAACAGGCCATTCTTTAGGTAACAGAAAATGCAAAGGCATCCCAGGCTGTAGAGAGCCCATTGGCTGCATTACTTTATTTATGACTCTCAGATCTGTCAGAATTCTCCATTTTCCAGATTTCTTTTTAATAACAAATACAAGAGCATATCAAAGGCTGATTTGTTCTTTAATAAGTTGAGCTCCTCCTGAACCAACTGTTCTAAAGCCTGTAGTTTCTCTGATACCACAGGCCATTATCCAACCCAGACAGGTTTGTCAGTTAACCATTTTAAAGATAGGGCTGTTGGTACCTCTAAGAGTTCAAGAGCTGTTGTGCCCTGTTTTTGTATAGCCTGAATGGTCGGTGACTCTTCTTTATAGTGTCTTATAATATTATTCCCAGAAACATGAGTTGGTTTATGGTCTGCTTCTGAGATTGGAGGAATATGAATCTGGGTATTCCACTGCTGTAACAGATCATGACCCCATAGATTCACTGCTACATTAGCCACATATGGCCACAGCCTTCCTCTCTGTCCTTCTGGCCCTGTGCATTCAGCCCATCTCATGCTTTATATTACCTGAGATAGGGTTCGAATCCCTAGGAGCTGAACATCTACCTCCTGAAGAGGCCAATTTGGATGCCATGATTCTGGTGTAATTATAGTCACATTCTCTTCTATGTCCAACAAGCCTTCAATTATAATGTTATTCATTCGTACCTTTGTCTTCATTTTTGGAAGTCTGCCAAAATATTCATTTTATGATTTTTCTTGGAATTTTTGATTCATCTTTCAAAACTATTCTATCAAATTAAACCAGTGCAGTATGGTTTTTTACATTAGGCACTGGATCTTCTAATTCTTCTAGGGAGGAGTTTCTTCCACAGTGACTGAGAATGACTAGACCACGTTGGTGGTCCCCCAAGGTGTTTCCCAATGGTAAAAGTTTGCCTTGTTTGTCTCTTGTTGACTTGCATTCATTGGTCTAATGTCAGCATTTGCTACATCTTCTGCATAATCTAGAAGGTTGGGGCCTTCTGTTTGGGTCATTCCTAGAAGAAACATTGATTCTAGGAATGCCCTGTGTACAATTTCTTTTTATATGGCCTGGTTTACCATAATTAAAACATTTGGCACTTTGATGTCTCCTTAGGCCTTTGGAAATCACCTCTCCAATACAAGCCTCATCACTAAAGTTAAGAAACTCAATATTGACTACATGTTGGAACCATTCTTCTATGGGGGCTGATCTGAACTTTAAAGGCAAAATTATCTTTTTGCATTCCAAATCAGCATTTTCAAAAGTGAAAGACTGAACTAGTACTCATCTAGCTTCTTGATCTGATATCACTCTATGTCCAGCTTTAGTCAGTCTTTGTAAAAAATCAGTAAAGGTTTCTTTGGCACCTTGTACGACTTTGGCAAATGGCTCAATTTTTTTCCAGATTCTTAAATCTTGTCCCAAGCATTTAAGGCTGCCATATGGCAAATGAATGAGGTGTGCTCATCAAAGATAGCTTGTTTATTTACATCAGCAAAACAGCCCTCACCAAGAATCTGATCTTGAGAAATCTCAAAACACCTTGCTGTTTGAGGGCATAAGCTTCTTCTCTCAACCAGCTTTCCCATTGTAACTGATGACTATATTCTAATACTGCTGAGATTAATTGATTCCAGTCATTTGGAATGAATCTACTCTTAGAAGACCACGTATTCAGCAACTGCCTTACATATGGTGAATGTATACCATAGTAGACCATTGCTTCCTTAATATCTTTTAAGTCTCTCATATGTATAGGCTCCCATTTACAATCTGCATATCCTTCAGAATAATTGACAGTTGCTGGCTTTTCACAAACAGTAACAGGATAAATCAGGCTGGCAAAGTCATCTCTAACTCTGTAAAGTACCAGACAGGTTAATTCTGCTCTTAACCTCTTTTGTATGTGCTCTAATGCTCTTTTTTTTTTCAGTATTAAAAATTTCTTCTAAGGCTTGAAATCAATCTGACACTGCTCTTTGAAGAGTCTGAATTCCCTGAACAGTAAATGATTGCAGTGACTTCATTAGATCAATTAGTTTCTTGTTTTCATCATTCTCATATGAGTCTAAGGATTTCATTTTATCTATTAATGATGTCTTTTCATCCTTAGAGATTATCTGTATGGCATGCAGATTACTTTCCAAAAGTAATCTTCTATCTGCCAATTTTTCATAACCATTTTCCATGGAGTGAAGTTCCTTCACTCTGTAATATGAATTCCAAACTTTAGAGTCTCTGCAGTTCTCCATCCATCCAAATTCATCCTTCTCCACACAAATTTTCAACCAGTCCTATACTGGTTCCTTTATTTCAATCTAAAAATATGTTTGAATTTCTCTTAAGCCCAAATCTGGTTGTGTTTTTCATACAAGGTAAAATTCATTTCTTCAATTCCAACTGATACTATTCTCATCTAATTTTAATCTTAATAAATTAATGAACATGCCTCTCTACTCATACAATACCCTGCTCTAATATATCCATCAGACAAATGCTATAACAAATTATAAATCATAAAAGTATATGTAATTCCTGTGCTTTAAACTCTTTAATATGGTACATATCCGCTAGTGTGTTAAAGTCAAGCTCATGGCAATTGCAGCCTTTTATATTTTATATGTATCTTAGATATTTCCTGATACTGCTATATTGGTCATTCCTTCGATTGAACAAGGACTCAGAATTCTTTGGGATATAATATTTATCCTTACTAGAATCTATATATTTCTCATTTTCTATGTTTTTATACTACTATCATCTATATATTTTCATTTTCTCTACCTAAAGGGTACTTTCATATACTCATGGGCAAATAAACTGTTCTCTTTTCATGCATATGACTCCTACTTTAACTCTGTTCATATAAAACAAGTTTTCTTACTTCATTAAATATAAAGAATAGATCCCAGGGGTGTAGAGATTTCCTACGAGAAAATGCTATTTCATTCTTTCATTTGCTTCCTGAGTCTTTGTTGAATTACTTCTCTGTGTTTTATGTGTGCTGACTACACAAAAGGGGAAGTTCCCAAGGTGCCCCATGGTATATATTTATGAAATCTCCACCCTTCCATTAACATAGTGAAGTTGGAATGGGAGAGATGCTCATGTGAGAGAAACCTGCTACAAGGGGCTGGAGAGATGACTTAGCACTCAAGAGCAATTGCTGCTTTCAGAAGACCTGAGTTTAGTTCCCAGCACCCAAGTTCAGAGCTTATATTTACCTGTAACTCCAATTCCAGGAGAGCATATGCCCTCTTCTGGAATTTTTGAACAACTGTATACATATGTTTATACACACAGAGATATATGCACATACACATACACAAAAATAAAACAAATGGTTAAGAAAGATAAATTAGCTCTTCTAATTTCATGGTTGTTTACCACTGTCTAGCACTGACAGGCTGAATACATGTTTTAAAATGAAATACAAATACCTGATCACCCAGAGATAGTGAGGGGTGGTTAAGGCTATCAAATACTATGTTTTCCCCCAAAAGGTTATTGTCTATATAGTGCCTCCATTTACTGACATGTTCTTTAAAATGTGATTTAAAACAATGTTGTATTCCTCCCGAGTCACTAACAATAGAAAAATAAAACTGTTAAGTTCTAGTTAGAAGTTGGCAAATACTATGACACTAATATCTTCTTTGATGACTCCTTCATAGGTACAGATTATATACAGAATTCCCATAGTTGCCCAGCTAGCAAACCGATATGACATGGCAAGTGGCAAGACATCTTTCTAGAAATATTCCTAAGTAAGAGCTTCAGGTTTTCTGCTCAACTCTCCTACTCTCCTTTGATCAATATTAGGTAACAGGCAAGAAAACAATAAAATAAATAAAATAGAGTATTTCTCATATTCTCATTTCTCAAAGCTGTAAAGTTAATGATTTGTTGCCCATAAAATTTCTCATTTTCTTTTATGTCAGAAATTGGCCATAAATGAAACAATGAAAAAGTTACAGCTTCCTCAAATGTGTCTAATCAGATAAAGAACGGTTAATTAATAGGGCTGGATAGAAAGCTTCAAAACTTCTTCAAACCTCATGCACAGAATTACAGAGGTGGAAATTCTTTAAACCTCGTGCAGAAAATTACAGAATGGGTAATGAATACTAAATTCAGTTCATATAGTTACAGGTAAAGGAATCAATTGATGCCTATAAGGAAACACAATTTCCCAAGGGTTCATAATAAGTGAAAATATAGGATAAATACCATATTTCTTGTTTCTCCCTCTGGTGACCTGCCAATAGACCTTCTATAGCTTCTCGGTGTCCACAAAAATTATTTGAGGATTTTATTCAAGTACCCCATTTTATCAGCCTAAAAGGAAAAGTTATTTGAGAATAAACTAAATCCTTTATAAAGCACAGGTTTGTTCAAGTTGCTATGGCATAGAACTGTGAAAGAAATACTGCAGAAACTAATGACGGAGGCAAAGGAACTCATTCATCCTTTCATAGCATGTCATATAGCAAAGAGAAAAGCAAATGCCTCCTTCCCTAAGTTTACAATGCATATGGAGATAGGAGGAGCTTAAATCCAAGTCGATACTAGGAAGCTGCTTTTTTACCAGAGGCTGAGTAACACAAAAAGACCATATTCATTTGATGGGAAGGTTTATAAATAAATTCCAAATATGAGCCCCATTTCCGAATGTACTTCCTTCCTTAGTGAAAGTTTACACCTAGGAATATTTGAACTAAGATTTGAGCATTCTTTCAAGTCCTTAAAACACAAAAAGCCACATACCAACTGTCTTCACTACTATTTATTTATTTAAGAGACACTTACTCTGTAGCCCAGACTTGCTTCAAACTTGTTACAGTCCTCCTGACTCAATATCCCAAGTATGGTATGGGATTCAACTTTCCAAATTGTGAAACCAGCGGGCATGCATTACCACACCTGGCGTTAACATGTTGCTTCTTTAAATGAATTCAATATATTAAGTACTTAATGAGACAAATATGGATATTGGGGTAGTAAAAGTTACAAAACATGACTATAACATGGTCCCAGTCATGAAGCAGGTCTCAATCCCATAAGGTACTCAGCTACATACTGGTGAGTAATGTGAGTATCATGTATACCCTATATTATCAAAGCCAATGCCCACATAACTTGATGAATATGAATTTACTATCATGTGGCAAAATATATATAATTATATTTGCTAATAATTTTTAATATTTTTGTGTCAGAATTTGAACTAATTCTACTACTATCAACACTTAATAGTAAGTTAAAATTACTACTCCACTTTTAAAGAGATATTAAGTAACTTTCACTATGTCAGATTCTTAAAGATAATTACTATTTACCCATCCTCTGTGTGTATGTATGTATCAACTTCATGTCATTAAGTACAAAAAGGTGAACAAAAAACGAACATACATAGAATGAGTGCTTCATTCACCACTAGTAGGTGAGTTGAGAATAATGTATTTTTCATCTGCAAAATTTGGGGTAAAAACATTTAGTCATTAAAATTGAATTGAATATTGAGAATAAATTTATAAAACATGTTAGCACTACACAAATCATATTTTTATTGATCATAATCATTACCATTTCAATTTTAGCACTTTCTATGCTAGATTACCTTATTGGCAACTTCAAACTTACATTTAAATCCTATCTTCTGTCTCCATTGCTTGCCCTCTAGTCTAAGATACAATCCTTTATGTTGCTGAGTCCCAACACTGGCCTCACATGCTTACTTTTGCTGCATCGTTAGTACATTATAGATCAGATCAAATCTACTTCCCATTGTGCTTATGATTATCTAAATTCATTGCTGTGGTCTGGAAGGCCCCAGGTTATATGGTCTGTTTCTTATAGTCTCATCCACCAGCCTGTTATACCTTATCTCTTCTCAGCTATTCATTGCTTACCATGACAAACTATATTGTTTTTGAACATGTCAAAGTCATACATCTCAAGGTTTTTTGTGTTGGCTACATCCTCCATAATAGCTCCACTGAGATAGTTCCTCTTCCCCCTACTTAATGAGTTATTATTTATCCCTTACCTTTAAATTATGGCATTATCTCTAAATGATGTGGGGAAAGCCTTGGTGATGTTCACTATTACATCTCCACTTATCACTCCTTAAAAACTCAAATCCTTTAGTCAATGAAGACCATTCGATTGTAAATCTAATACTGCAACTCTGCTTGTATTTTAAGTAAGTCATTCTTTCTGTTTACACTCTCATCTTCCAAGTCTTTAAAAACCACCACATTGAATCAGGCAGCCCCAAGTTCTTGGTGAAACTCCAGCTAAGGATTTTTCCTTTATCATGGAAATTATTTTCTCAACATTAGGTTTAACACCAGAATTTCCACACAGACTCACTAGGCCTCCTTTTCTGTCTTTAAACTTTCACTTGACCCAGACTTTAAACAACAGAGCAAAATGTGCCATGAGCAGCTGCTGAAGACTCTCTGATCACTAACTAAGTATAGTTTCAGAACTCTGAGAGCTTTGTTTAATAAATCACATTCTACTTTTGGCAAAATATTCACCTGAGTCTTAGCTTGAAATTTTTAAGATATTAAAGTTAGCCACTGCATTATAAATAATTTCTAGAATTGATTTTTAACCTTCTTTACCTTTTCCTGTTATGTGTCCTTAAACAGTAACTCACTCCTCTTTCTGGACCACACTATCCTCTCCCATTTTGAATTTATTCTCAATATAAAATATAGTCAATATTAATTTTAGATCATTAAATCTTCCAAGTTTTCCTGTAAGAATTTAATTTACTAAAAATTTTGTTTATAAGCTTATCAAAAGTAGCAATTTACAATTTGTATTGTTATACATTTTTAAATCCAAGATTAGAAATAGCAACCCACAAAACCCAACCTGACCATTAATATCAGCTCATGGTCTGTCTGAGTTTTATAAGTCTTATATTCTTGTACTTTCCAATATGAAGATGGTATCTTGAGCATCCAAATTTACCAACATGTCAGTTACAGCATTACACATGCCTATGTCAGTAGAAGGAAGTGCGATATGGGAAAAACATGAATTAGTATATAAGTCTCAGAACTTATATCATGATGCGCTAACTAACCTTGCTAAGACTCAGGGTTAACAGATTTTATAATAAATCCTTGCAAAAATATTAATAGGCTAAAATGACTGCCATAAACCTGTAAACCATGCAAAAACTATAGCACAATATGGTACCATATTACAATGGTGATGTCAAAGGCTGGTTATTTTTTAGTTAGTAGTGGTAGAGGAGAAATTGTTCTTTAGCATGGGTAAAAGAATCTGAACCTCAGCCATAGCTCTGCAGGTCATTCACTGTTTATTTGCAACAGTCACTCCCTTCTTCTGAGTCTCCTGGTCTAAACTACAGTCAGGTAATCAGGTTATTTCCTGCTGTGACATTAGAGTGCAAAAGCTCTTTATAAGCAGAGGTTATTATTATTTTTTCTCTTTGCATCTTCACTGCCTAGTAGATAGCACATAATATTTGTTTCATTGCTGAATTTGAACTGAAAAGAACTTAGAACTATAGAATGAAGAGGCTATAGAAGTGGAATTATGCTGGGCAGCAGTGGTGCATGCCTTTAATCCCAGCACTCGGGAAGAAGAGGTAGGCAGATCTCTGTGAGTTCAAGGCCAGCCTCGTCTACAGAACAAGATCCAGGACAGGCACCAAAACTACACAGAGAAACTCTATCTTGAAAAACATAAACAAAAGAAGTAGAATTATTTCAGTATTTGTTAAGGAGTGAAAATCAATAAGGCTTGGTATCATGTGGTAACAGAAAGGGAAGAGAAAGAAGTTGGCCGCATTCCAAATGAAATAGGGGCCATCTAACTGGACTCCAGCAAGAGGCACTGTAACTGAATATTTAGGCTTGACTATAAAGAATCCCCCCCAAGATCTTATGGGTAGAAGAAGGATTGGTTCTCAAAACAATGTGTAGAGTTGTAACTTTTGGGAAGTGACTGGATCAAGATAACTCTAATGTAATCAGTGCATTTATCCATTGATGAGTTCATAATGTGATAGCTTATTAGGAAGGAATAGAAATTAGGAAGTGAGGCCTAGTTGAGGAGGTATTTTCACTGGAGATGGATATTTAAAGTATATGCCTTTTTTACAATCCTGTCTCTATCTCTGTTTCTTGACTACTATGAAATGAGAAGCTGTGTTCTGTCATGCCCTCCTACCAGAATGTAGTACTGTTTTACTACTGGTTGTGAAAAAACGGAGCCAACCAGCATGACTAGAACATATAAAATTATAGACCATAATAAGTTCTCTCTCCTTACATTTTAAAAAGTATTCTTTGTCATACAAGGACGTGCTAAAAACATAGTAAATAAATAAAACTATTTTTATACCCCAGGGGACATTACCTTATAGAATTTAGGTTATTTAACATGGAAAATAGAATTCTCAAAGGGGGATAGATTACCTGTCACAGCTCTTTAATCAATTAATAGCATAAAGCTTGTATTAAAGGCATTAAAAACTATTCCATGTCACTATGTCACCATGTCACTATGGAACACCCAGGTTTTTGTACAGTTACAGGGTTAGATACTTGAAAGGTATTGACTTTGCTATTTTGGTTCTCATTCTGACTAAAAACCATGAAACAACTACTATGTAACAATTATAACTTCTAAAATAAAAAGATTCATAACTAGTCAAAAGTATAAATAATCTGTGATTGTTCAGCTGTGGATGGGCCTTCACTCTCAGCTTCCCCACAGTCAAGACTTTGGGAATATCACCAAAGAGGGGGTGGAAGAATGTAAAAGTGGATGGATGGGGAGAAGATCTGTGAAACACTGACCTCTGGACATAGCATGACTGCTGCAGACATCGGACCACAGTATACATGTAACATGCACAGGTCAAGTCAGTCAAAATTACAGCATACATGGAGAAAGGTCCCAAAACCTTACCCTGATGAGTGGGCCTACTGGCAGTTGATGGTTGCTGTCTGGGGGAAAGCACTCTCCTTTGGATATAGATGTGAGTAACAGCAGGTTTTCCATCCTCCAGTGGACAGCCACATACCCATGAACATATGGGTATTAACAATAGTAATTCTTAAATGGGACTGTTAAGATGAGTGTGAAAACAAATAGTGACAGTTGGAGAGGATAGTGGTAGATGGATATGATCAAAACACAGAGTGGGCTACAACTCTAACTCCAGTACCATGGGATCCAACATTCACTTCTGGCCTCTATGGGAAGTATGTGGTGCACATACATATGTATGGGAAGAAACTTATACATATAAAATCAAATAATCTGTTTTATTAACTGTGTGATTAGAGTTGGCTAGAGGATGTTGGGACTGCATCGTGTCAGGGACATCTGGGACACATTCTATCTACATCGAGATTCTTAGGACAATTTGTTGTATTAGTAATAATGAGATATGAAACAGGAATATTCAGAGAAATCCAGGAAAAAATAATAGGCAATATGGAGATTACCAATCCTAATCCTATGTCTTGAGTGATATAAATTGAAAAAAGTTATCCTACTTCACCACAGGAATTAAAAAGAATGAAAACTAATATTCTCTGAGTATCTACCATGTGTTAGGCCTTTCACACTTACTAAATTGAAAAATATATTCAGGAGGTAAGTCCAGTCACTTAATTTCACAGATGAATAAAAAGATGTGCAGTATTCCTATTTGCAGAACACTGCAAAGGAGGATTTGCACCCAAGATGACTTGACTGCAATCCATTCTTGACACTGTGCTGGTTCCCCAATCCCGTGAAAAACAGATTATTTTTTTATTAACATGGAAAGTCCTGTTAACTTCTTCATTCAGGAACTTCAAGTTTAAAAGATCAATTATATGACCAACTAAATTTCTATTTTGAACTGAAAAAAAATGTAGGACACAGTTCCCTTTCTTTCAAGTAATATTGGGGAGCCAGGAGCTTAGTAGCTGAAGTTTCCTTTTATTTCTCATATATCTCAAGAGAAAATGGTTCTCTTTTAAGATTAAGAGAAGAAAGAAAAGAAAAGAAAAAAATGAAAAATGTTTGTTCTCCTCAATCACTACCTTCTGAGACTTTCTCACACACACAGGTGAAGTAAAAAGCTATTAGTCTGAAAAGAAAATGAGTAAATAAGCTTGGAAAATTATTCTTCATAACTTAATTTTTAGACAAATCACAAGAAAAAGAGGGCTGTTTATCAAAGACACCAAGAAGGGTTAGATTTGGATCCACATTTCAGTTGAGTGCACTGGCATACATAACATCTACATCACTCACTGCATAATCAAATAATTTCATTCTCTTATTCTGTGCTGAATCTTACCCAGATAAAGCATCTTCCCAAGGACAAAGGCTCTGTGTTAGACTAATACTTTGCTAAATACTCAGCACCTAGCACAGAGCCTGCTCTATAATAGGGTCACAATAGCACATGTTGTATGAATATGAGTGAGTACAAAGTTGCCTAAAAGACACTCCAAAATTTCCCTATGAAATAGAGAAGAACAAATAAAATCAGAGAATATGACTATAAACTAAGACAGACAGAAAGGTGTGATCAGGGGAATGCCCCCAAAGAGCTGAGGGTCTGAACTCTGAAATAGCATTTGACACTATATATTCTAACTTGATTATAATTACAACCCAAACAGTAGAGAACTGTTACAACATTAAAGAAATAAGTAGGTCTCAGGGAGACTAAATGGCTTCCCAAAATTATGATATGTTTTCATTAACATATATTGCTTTATTTAGGTATAAGCAAGTCAGAGGATGTAAGTAGGGGCCATTGGGAAAATTTTTAAATACAAAGGGAAGACTTTTTGATATTTGGGGAAAGAGGAAGAGATTTGAGGTCTGGGAATAACTTATTTGACTATGGAAAATAAAAATAAACTAATTCAAGGACAAAATATAGGAAGCTTTAAGAGAAAGGGTAAAAGTGGCTTTAACATTCTATCAGTACATTCTTTTATTACTCAAACAGATATCTACTTAGAACTTACTATATTTTAGGTACTGGTGGCACACAAACGAAATAAGACACATCTAATTTTTAAAAACTCAAAGTCTAATATGGAACACAGATATGTATTTGTAGAGGATTAAAAGGAAAGAGGACATGGAGCTCTGATACACTACTCAGGAATAAAAAAAATTATCTGTGGGCAATTTTCATTGGCTTGATAAAGAAGGTCAGGTATGTCAGTAAGTGAGAACATTGAAAAGAAGTAGTGGGTGTATGTGTGAAAGACCATGCCTAACTGAAGTTTGTATAACACCTATCCTATCAACTAACATATAATTCTGCTACCTAATCCAAGATCTGGTACTAGAAATGTTTATAATAAAGCTTTTTCAATATATGTAAAAATGAAAATGAAAAACATTAGTAACAAGTAACAGATCCACATCTGCCTCTCACAGGAAAAAAAAGGAAATTTTAAACCAGCCCAAAATACCTTAAACAAAGCAGATAGTTTGAATATTGGGCTTCAAACAAGGTAGTAAAACTGTAGAGGCATTTTGAGGAAATACCCTTTTCCATCTTTTCACACAGAGATACAGAAACTGCCTAGGTCTAAATGACTCCATTCCCCCATTCCTATACACACAGACAGAAAGACAGTCACACACACACACACACACACACACACACACACACACACACACAAACACACACACAAAATAGATAAAACCAAAGCAAGCAAACAAACAAATAAACATAATAAGACCCAAAAAAGGAAGGAAGGAAGGAAAAAAGGAAGGAAGGAAGGAAAAAAGAGGGAGGGAGGGTGAGGAAGGGAGTGCTGTGGTATGTTTTTCTGTACATTTTAAATATGTTTTGTTCTCATTGGTTGATAAACAAAGCTGTTTGGCCAATGGTGAGTTAGAATAAGGTTAGGCAGTACATTCAAAGTGAACACAGAGATGAAGAAGGATGGAGTCACAGGGAGATACAACAAGCCACCTCCAGGAGAAGCAAGATGTGAGAGAACAGGTAATGCCTCAAAGTCATGTGGCAATTCATAGATTACTAGAAAAGAGCTGAGTTAAGTTGTAAGAACTAGCTATCAAGCAGCCTGAGCCATAGGACATACAGTTTGTAATTAATATAAGCCTCTGTGTGTTTGCTTGAAACAGAGTGGTTGTGGGACCGGGCAGGACATAGGAAACTTACACCTAGTATTGGTGCCCAACATGGGACATGAACCCATGACCCTGGGATTAAGAGTCCTATGCTCCACGAAATGAGCTAGCACCCAGATGTCTGGCAAGAATTTCCACATAAAACCTGAGCACTAAAAAATAAGATTCTAAAACAGAGCTAAGAGCAGCCTCCTAGTTCGTGTCTCTAATATGAGCCATAATACAGAGACACTCTGATACAGAGGTGCAGTGGCATTTGAGCTTGAGAACAGCATGGCTGATTCCCGCCACAGTACACAGAGGTGTCTCCAAGCTGCACAGCATGTTGTGTGGCAGATTTAGCTTTTACTATAAGGTTCATGAGCTGCACGCTGCTTGGTAGAGGCATAGACCCACTGCTTCCCAGAGTTGTGGTGAGCATAGCTCCCAGAGCTGGCAGTAAGCATATATCCACCATGATGAAAAACTGAATGGGGTGGAGCCAGTGGCCAAAGCCACAGATTCAGTCCTAGCCACACAACTTAATAGTTTAAAAACTCTCCTGGTCAAAAAAGGATTATAGACACACAATAAAACAGATTCAGATGGAAAAAAAAAAAAAAAAACCTCTAAATGGTTTACACTATGTACAAAAATGTATGTATGCTTGGGAAAGAGAGGAAAAGAAGTATAAGCAATTATACAAAGAAATAAATAGTACTAAAAAAAGTCTTTAAAGAGACAATAAAGTAATATAAAAGAAATAGCCATGTAAAGATGGAAAATACACAGGGAGTTGTTTGTAGCATCTGCTTTAAGCAAGTAGCTCAAGGTTAGTCTGGCCTGAGGCCAAGCCGACCTGGCCCGGGCTAGGGAGCCGGTCGCCCAGACTAGGGAGCCGGCCGCCCAGGTGGGAAACCAGACCTGCCGCCAAGCCAAGTTAAGCGGTTTTTAATGGATTCTTGTCATGTTGGGCACCAAATGTAGATGTAACCAACCGTCTTATTAAATAAGAAACACAGAGCCGATTCAGAGAGGAAATGTATATTATTATGTTTTCTTTGAAGTTTTTGACTGTTAATGAGCTAATTGCAGAAAGGCATTTGATTGTAAAGGCTGCTAAGTTAAATATGTGTGTGTGTGTGTGTGTGTGTGTGTGTGTGTGTGTGTGTATATAAATTATAATATATATATAATTATAATATATATATATATAATTAAGTTGTCTTTACTTCAAAAATTGGATCTAAGGATATGTTGATTTGGAAAGGAGTCTCTGTTTTTGTTTCCACAGGAAGCAAGAGGCTGTGAATTTGTTCCAGGTTTAAGATGGATCAGATTTGATCAAGTGAGGCCTCCTGAACCTTGACAGAAGGTATCTATCAACAAAGGTTATAGCCGATCTTCCCAGGACTTGACCATTATCTTAAATTTTCTCAGGATCCCCATAAGATTGCCAGCATCCCCTATCAGCAGGAAGTAGTATGAAAAGCTATGTCCAAATAACCAAAATATTGTTTATAAATATTTATTTTCATTTAAAAGGGGTTGATTATAAATGCAATCTCTTTCTAAAGAAGAAAAGACAATATAGATATGGTAGGATAAAAGGGTAGATTATTGAATCTCCTTTTAAAAAGCAACAATTCATTTGAAATATTTTATATTCCTATAGATTTTAGCTTATTGATATAAATTTAAAGTTAATTTTGTTATATATATATATATATATATATATATATATACCTTTGTTTAAGGTATTATGTTTATGCAACTCATTTAAAATTGTATTGTATAATTAAGAAATACATATTATAACTTGTCATCTATGATAAGCAAACTTATAGTCACATTAAGTTTTTTAGGTATACATAGATATATTTAAATTAGGTAGGTAATCTTCAAACACTTCAAAGACCTACAGAATATGGCATTTAAAATGTAAAAACTTAGACTTTTCTGGACAGTGAGACATGCTCCTGGCAGCATCAATTTACTTCAAAGAGGAAGATAGGCATTGAAGATACTCCATATGGAGTTTATCTTCTTCTTGGCAAAACTGGCCATTTGGGCGAGAAACTGCTCTTGCATGGAATGCTTGACAGTATGTTGTATAAACTGGACATACAGAATCCATAGGAATATGATCACTACACTTTGCCTAAACAGGGTGAAATGGTCCTTCAGGTTCATGCTTCACAGAAGATACTGCCAGACATTCTGCAGGACACAGAAGAAAGCAACTGATGAACTTTGCCAATAGACGAGACAAGTCTTCAAATTTCCTGCTTCACTGAAAGTCTGCCAGAGACTCTCAGCCTGTAGGCTGAAGATGGATACCCTAACATTGCAGAAGAACTTTGGGTGACTGTCTAGGCAGCCAGCTGTCTCTGTCATTTCTAGAATTCTGGAAGTAGCTCACATTGCACTTTCTGTTTACTTAGATAATATTACATCATTCTGGGGTCTTTGATAGAGTTGAAGACTAGATAGGTATAATTATAGTTTTCTTTATTTATGATAAAAACTAAATTAGATATAAAAATTTAAACTCACAAATACAGGCTAGATGACAGAATATTTTCTTTAATTTTACCAAATACAACTAGGCTAGATATTATAACTGTAATTCTTGCTTGATAACTGTTTTGTTATATGTAATTTTACTATGTTAAAATGAAAACCTTCCTTTTCAATTAGACAGAAAAGGGGAAGTGCTGTGATATGTCTTTCTGTACATTGTCAATATGTTTTGTTCCCATTGGTTGATAAAAAAAAGCTGTTTGGCCAAGGGTGAGGCAGAATAAAGTTAGGCAGTACATTCAAACTGATCACAGAGATGAAAAAGGGTCAAGTCACAGGGAGACACTACAAACCACATCCAGGAGAAGCAAGATGTGAGAGAACAGGTAATGCCAAGAATCCAAGTGGCAATTCATAGATTAATAGAAAGGAACTGAGTTAATTTGTAAGAACTAGCTATCAAGCAGCCTGAGTCATAGGCCATACAGTTTTTAATTAATATAAGCCTTGATGTGTTTATTTGGGACAGAGTGGCTGCAGGACCAGGCAGGACATAGGAAACTTCCAGCTACAAAGGAGAGAGAGAGAGAGAGAGAGAGAGAGAGAGAGAGAGAGAGAGACAGGGACAGAGAGACAGAGAGAGACAGAAAGACAGAGAGAGAGAGAGAGAGAGAGAGAGAGAGAGAGAGAGAGAGAGAGAGAGAGGCTCTTAATAAATGCATGAAGTTTATTTTGTGTTGGCCAATAAGTGCTGCATATGAGGTCTGCCACGGAATGTGGTTGATATAAGCATGTACAATTCATTGGAGAAAGCTGGTTTTTCCTTTCCCAGTGGATATCAATGGAAAATAGTTTTTTTGGTTAGGGATGGGATGCCATGTGCATTTCTCCATGCAGTGCTGTGAACCCCTTCTGGTTTAATCTTTTGCAGGTCTTGTGTATTCTATCATAGTCTCTGTGATTTCATATGTGTATTAGACCTGTTGTGTCTAATAGACACCATTTCCCTGTGTCCAGTTGTGGGTCTCAATGTTAATTCATATCAACTGCAAAAAAGCTTCCTTGATGAGGGTTGAATGATGTACTGATCTTTGAATATATGTCATTAGGAGTCATTTTATTGCTATGCTCCTTTAGCAGAATAGTAGATTCTTCCCTCAGTGTATGACCTATCCTCAGGTTCTTGGCCACTCTAGCAGTTTCAGGAATGAGTTCCTTCAAACAGAGTGAACTGTAAATATAATAATAATAATAATAACAATAATGATATTGTTGTTTACTCCTATAACGTCTGTGTCACTATTGCATGAGTTATGTCTTACAGGAAAGTCACTGGGGTTTTTTGTTTGTTTTTTATCTCATCATTTGTATCTGGGTGATATTGATGGTTACCTTTCTCTACTAGTAGAGTGCAGAGTATCTTCCATATCCATGATAGTAGTCAATAGGAGTAAAGTTTTTAGTTGGACAATAGCTAGAATTTTCCATGTTTGATGATACAAATAATTGTTATCTTCAGCAATAGGAACTTACTATCAGGATGTAGAGAGCAACTATTAGTCTTGATAATAGCCTTTGATGTTTAAGAGGTTCTAAGAGATCACTTCGGCCAATGACTCAAGAAGATGTTACCTGTTACTGGTACTAGTTTTACTTGGTGTCATAAGCTTTTTAAAGATACATATGCAAAAGAAAACATACATCAATGCCCATGCCCTTTCAACTTGTCCATACTGCCCCTACTTATCATCTGAGCCTTAGTTTTGTTTTCTATCAAATGAGATGAGGTCATATAGGATACCCACATCACACAATAAAAACTGCATTTCATATGTGTATATCTGGATACCTAGAGAATAAGTAATTGTTTTATCTTAATAGTAATAATCCACAGGTTAACTCTGTTAAACTGATAGAAGTTGAACAACATAATTTCAACTCCTTCACAACAATGAAGATAATACCTGTTGAGAACTGCTTGTAGCAATGACCTTACCAGAGGCCATAAGAAAATACAGCAGATGGCAATTAATAATTCAAGTGTCAACCCACCAGAGAAATAAACCTCTGATGTAGGAATCCCATGAAATAAGACTTATGAAACTACAGACTCTAAAAACTGGTTGCTTCTGTCTGTAATTTCTTCCATGTGTCACTGCATTTCTTCACTAGAAACAGCTATGGGTGTTTTCTCACTGCTTGTGTGTTTATCTCATGTATATATTCCATCTCTTGGCCACACTTATAGTTGTGGATGGTAAGGAAAATGATTTCTGTTTAAGCTGTATAATTTTGATGAATAGAAACAATACTAGGATATTTTTCATTACTCAGACTGACATAGGAAAGTAATAGTATTCTCAGTCACAAAGACAGCTAATTTTAGACTTCAGAATAAATTCAAAAACAGACTAGCTGCCCCTACAGAGAATACACAAGGACAAGTTGCCAAGTGTTTGTTGAACCAAAGTCAGGCACAAAATTTTAGTAGATATAATTCTCTCAGCAGTAATTAACTTTCTGCACATACTCCTAACCTCAAGGTTCAGCCAACTAATTGTTTATTGTTTAAGTCCTGAATTTCAATGTCGCTGTCTGAGAAGGAGTTACTTGCTTACTTTACTCACCATACCTAGTCAGTGCGACCTCCTTAGCCTGAGAGAAACTGTGTGACTTGTCATGTGTTACAAGAATGGGTTGGATCCTGTATATGTAACATATAATTGTCTATAATTTGGATGTTGAGGTGTGTGCTGAAAAGATGTAGCTGAGTGTGTAGAGAGAGAGAATGTGTGGAGATATGAGCTGTGTGGAGACAGATGGAAGACAGAGCTATGTAAATGAGATGTATAGCTATGTAGAAGAAGTATATGGCTGTGTGGAGAATGTAACTGTGTGGAATGTAACTATGTGGAGATAGATTTTTCAGGAAGAGTTTAGAGATGTAGCTGAGTGGGTAGAGAGATACAGGAAAATGAAGCTGTATAGAAAAGAGATGTAACTGTGTGTAGAGATATATAGCTGTGCAGGAGAGAGATGTATATTTGTATGTAAATAAAGATATGTAGCTGTATGTAAAGTATGTAGCTATGTGGAGACAGAGATTTTCAGAAAGAGATTTTTTTAAAAAGATGAAGTAAAAGAGAAAATTACCATCAGAAAGTATGTTTCATTCTTTGCCCCTCAGATAGAAAAGTCTAGGCCATGCCACATTTGTGGGTTTTTGGTTTTTTTTTTTTTGCATACCTTGGAGACAGTCTTGGAGCAGGCTCTCCCAAAGGCTACCAATAAATACCACTGTCTCTGAGCTGCCATAACAGTTAAGTGAAACTACAAAGTCAAAGTGCTTTGTAGGTTATAAAATAACCACCTGAATGAAAGGGGAAAGAAAATAGAACCATTCCTGTCCTCCCTTCTCCCATATTGCATTAAGGAGCATCTTTTTCATGGGAGTCGAGAACTGACTCCACTGCCAAGATGAGCAACAAAATGGGGTGGGAGGGAATCTATTCATGGCATTTGAACGTAACCTCATATCTCCATGTTTGCCTGTTGGGTTTGTTAACCAGCATAGGAGGAAAAATCAACAAAGGCAGTGAATGAGCTTCCTTTAAAAGGCCCTATCCATCTGGTGCAGTGAAGAAGCCATCAGCCCTGTAATTAAAATGCAATTGCCATCCCTGCTGCATCCCAGGATGGCCATTCCATCTGTATGAGAGATGGGGGAGGGGAAACACCATCCTTTGCACTTCTCTGGGTCCATTAAGTTTATTCAGTTTCTATTAATTAATCTAACTACACTGGGGGCTCCTTCTTACTCTGCAAAGCAGAGTGGCACATGCTATACTTGGGATGTCTGAAATTGCAAGCATTTTTAAAAACTATGTTCCCATCCACATTACAGAAAGGCTTAATTACTTCTGACTAAATCTGTAATTAAAATATATCACCAGCAAAGATTCACCTGCATGTGTAGGTGTTAGCATGCACACTTGTGAGATGGGCAAAGATGAATCAACCAGAGACAGCATGCAGAGAAATTTTGCTAAGTGGCAGAATGATTACTAAAGAGGATTTCAAAAGAAAGTCATAGAGAATGTTGGAATATATATATATATATATATATATATATATATATATATATGAATTGCTATTAAATCGCATATTAGGAAAAGAAAATCACATACAATAATAAATCCTTAAAGAGATGAAAATGGATGGGGTACAAGGAATTAAGCTAGAAGGTGACAGGAAATGGGATTAAACTGGGAAGGCAGCCAAAGGTAAAAGGAATACACATGATGAAGATGAACAAAGGTTGTAGGTAGAAAGACAACATGTAAAAAACGAATCTAGAAATGGGAAAAGAGCTGAAAACCAGAATGGGCAGATCCAGAAATGAAACTACGATCAATATGCATGTCTAAATCTCTGCTTCAAATGTTTTAGTATATATGTGGATAGACATGAAAGATTAAATAACCTGTTTCAGCCTGGGGCATTACAAGAAAAAAAGAAGCACTGAATATTCAGAGAACAAGGGTCCAATAGACACTATTTATTATAGCTAAGTCACATTCACCTAATGCCAACATCCTCACCTGAGAATGAGATACAACCAGGTCTTTGTCACACATGGAGCTATCGTATACAGCTATAAATGTAAAATTAAGTAAAGTATTCTCATTAGACAAACTTATTTGGAATGTCTTTAAATTGGTTTAGTAGGAAATACTGAGCTGAGATTCAGGTATGCTAGGCTCTGGAACTGTCTTTATTGCAAGTCATTTTGAAACCTTAGTGAAGGTACTTAATTTCTCATGTCTTCCACCTCTTACTGATCAAATAACCTCTGACATTAAGGCTTTGGTGGTTCATATTTTAGTTAGTCCATTATCAAGTTCTTTTTAATAATTTCACTGTGACTACATACACTTTTAGAGTAGGAAACAATCATTAACATGCAAAATTACTAAACTCTTTCTCTTAACTCACAAAGCAACCCAAAGAACCACAAATAATTGATGCTTCTTGCTAAACCAGGTAACATTTGTTAAAAACAAATGAAATGAATAGTAAGTCTAAATTGTCATTACACTAACTCCTTCAGACTCCTTGGTCATAATTTTGACTTAAAGTGCTTCTGGGAAGATGAATTCACTCATCCAAGTTTGGTAGTAACCACACACACTTCCAACCAAACAAAGATTCCACACCTATTTAGTCTTCATTTTAACCTTCAATAAAACTGATGGAGTGAGGCAGTGAGTTTATATAGGAAAATGGTAGGTGTGATGGCTAATTTTCATGATCAGCTTAACTAGATTTGGAATCACATAGGAAGCACAATTATGTGGGTATGTCTTTTTATTATATGATATTTTTATTAATTATTTGGGAATTTAACATCATATACCCTTGTCACACTCACCTCTCAGTCCTCCCAGGTCCATCTCCCAAACATTTTGACAAACCCCCCCCACTCCCTCAAAAATGAAGAGAAAAAAAGATTCAATTTTTGTTTTTCACATACTCACTGGAACATGGTCAAACTGCCAGTGGCCAGCCCCTTAAAGAAAACTGAGTCCTTCCTCATCTGCATCCCTACCAGAAGCCGTCAGTTGTGGAGAGCTACACTTCAGCGTCCTTATTACAATTTTTAAGAGTTCTCTTTCATGACTTTCTGTCTAGGCTGTTACTTTGGGGAAACAGAGGTTGCCTCTCTTCTCCTTCTCTCCCAGCTGTGAGTCTACAGTCATCCATATCACTGCAAATGTAGCTTCCTTGCCCTTTTCAGTCAATGGGAACATAGATCATGGACATCCATACCTTCTCTGGCAACACACATGCCACAGACCTCAGCATGGTCTCTGGTGTTAATACAGACCATGGATATCAACACAGACCACATACACCATAATAGGCCTTGGTGGAAGCACAGGCAAAGGACATCAACATGGCCTCTGGGGCAACACATACCACAGACAGGAATGTGGTCTCTGGTAATAGCCCAGCCCACAGAGACAACAGACATCCACTTGACCCTTGGTGGTAACCTGGGCCACAGACATCAACACTACCTTTAGCCACAGCATGACCACAGAACCCAACATGGCCCTCTGCGGCACCATGGATCACAGACATCCACATGTCCTCAGGTAGCTACACAGGCCACTCACATCAACATGGCTCCTGGTGGCAGCATGTGTTACCACTGAAGGCCATGTGGATGTCCATGGTCCTACTGTTGCCAGGGGCCATGCTGATGTCCATGGCTCATGTTACCACCAAAGGATATGCATATTTCTGTGATCTTTGCTGCCACCTAAGGCAATGTTGATGTCAGTGGCTATGCTTTCAGGGAATTTTCACAGAAGTGTAACTGAGAAAGTGAGATTCATGCATAAGGTAAGGAGCACTAGGCTAATGTCTTGAGTCTTAGACTAAACGAAAAGGGTAGGAGAAGAAAGTAGGTTGATTACCAGCATTTCCTGCCTTCTATTTCCTCACTGCCAACTCAATGTAGCCCGTTACCTTAAAACTACCACAACTTTAGTCACTGCTATTGTGATGCCTTCTCCAATGTGATGGACTTCATTCCCCTGAACTGTAAGCCAAAATAAATCTCCACTCTCTTATGTGGATTTTTTTGTGAGGTATCTGATCACCACAAGAAAAGTAACTAATACAGTAGAAGCTTGGAGTAGATATTGAATGTCAACACTGACACTTTCCAGAGGCATTCACAGACAAAGGTTTTAACTTTTTCTAGTCATAGTCTATCTATGAAATGGAAAAAACAGTTAATCTAAGTAATTATTTTTACAGAATAATATACTTCAAATTGTTGGTGACATGTATAAAACAGGACAGATACTCTAAAATACTGTCCTCCCACTATACTACACCCACATCCTATAAAGATAAAAATTGCTTCAGAGAGAACATTTATTTGACCTGAAATTTCTATTCTATATATGAGTGAAATAAAATCCACACCAAATATATAATCTAGACTTCTTTTCATCTACATTAGGTTATGCCCAATTCATGTGTGCATCAAAAGGAGTTCCAAGCAAATTTGTCTTTGTCTAACCCTAAGTTAAAATACCTAGTATTTGAGAGAGGGGAAAGGAGTGATTTGCTAGCCATCTACTGAGATCTTGTGAACAATAAAAATAGTGAAACAATATACTTAGATATTTATTAAATTAACTTGCATTAAAGGTTTCACTCCAGTTACTGTATGATATTACACATATGTGTGTGGGATTTAAAAATAGCTGACACTACAGAAGATGTAGCTAGAACAAGAGTTTCCACAGCTTGGTAGAGAGGTGATGAGAAGGTGATTAAGAAGTTCTGTGTGTATCTGCAAAGTGGAAAGACCTGTAGATAATAATAAAATACCATATATTTAAATACGCTATAGATAGAATGGAGGATTTTCTCATAAGAACATAAAATGTTTGAGGGCATAATTTTTTAAGAGTATTTATTTATTTATTTATTTATTTATTTATTTATTATGTATACAGTGTTCTGCCTGCATGTATGCCTGCAGGCCAGAAGAGGGCACCAGATCTCATTATAGATGGTTGTGAGCCACCATGTGGTTGTTGGGAATTGAACTCAGGACCTTTGGAAGAGCAGCTATTGCTCTTAACCACTGAGCCATCTCTCCAGCCCAAGGACATAATTGTAATTAAACATTTTAATTGTTATATAATATATATGTATAGAAACATCACACATTAATACATTACCATTTATAATTTTGTGTTCTGGTGTAGTAAAATTATATTTTTAAAAAGTAATGTTAAGCTGCTTGTGGGTAATTTTTGTAGAAGGTCAATGTAAGAAAAGTTCACACATGAGAGGCAACCTAATAACTTTGTAAAATTCTAGTTTAAACATAGATGACAAGAGTTTTTAAAAAAGCATCTTAACAAGGGAATATGCATAGCAATCTCTCCTAAAATTTAGGGAAGAAAAAACATTTCTCAATTGACAAGTATGCTCTCTTTTATAGAATACAGAGAAGAATATAAGTCATTATATTATTTGTGCCTTTGGCCAAGGAGCTTAGTGCTGTGCCAAGTATTAAAATGGAATAGATGTCTAATATTTGAATTACTCTTGTTTCTATGAGAACCTCATTTGAACAATCGCTATTCAGGATCGTTTCAATTAATTTTAAGATTTATTTTTAATTATGTGTATGTTTTTGCATCTCTGTGTGCACATGAATTCTGGTCCCCACAGAGGCAAGAGAAGTTTTCCTGGAGCTAGAGTCACAGGCATTTCTAAGTCACCCAATATAGGTGCTAGGAGTAAAACTTGGATCCTCTACAACCTCTACAACATGATCTTAACTGTTGAGCAATCTTTCTAGCTCACAAATGGCTTCTAATTTCATCTTGATCTTCAAACAGTCACAAGCCATCACAAACAAACACTGAAGATTTTCTTCCTGAGAGGTGGACTCACAGTGCTTTTCCTTCCCACACAGATCATGTTTACATGGAATTTTATGACCAGGATTTTAAAGCAGTCCATCATTAAAAAAAGCTTCAACAAGCAATTATAAATTTGCTTTAAGAAAATAAAACATATAGCCAGTCAGTGGAGGTGCATGCCTTTAATCCCAGCACTGGGGAGGCAGAGGCAGGTGGATCACTGAGTTTGAGGCCAACCTGGTCTACAGAGTGAGTTCCAGGACAGCTGGAGCCTTCTCTAAAAAACAAAAGACAAAAAAAGGAAGAGGAAGGGAGAGAAGGAAGAAAGGAAGGAAGGAAGAAAAAAGGAAGGAAGGAAGAAGCAAACAAATAAACAACCAGAATGAAAAACAAAAGCCTTGGTATCTTGGTATAATTCACACTGACCACACTTCAGTGCTACTGGCTACTGAAGATAAGGAGATGCTATTTTAAGAATAGAAAAAATTTAAATGCAACTGGGTTTTGAGGTGTTAAAGTGCCTTTAAGAATAACAAAGGTCCTTGGTAGAGAGTGAAAGAGAGGAAGGAGGCCCATTGACATACTCAAAGTGAAAAAAAAAAAAAAAACATGAAAATGATATAGGAAACTAGACTTCAAACTCAAAATTGAGTGTGAAATATCAAGATAAATGATTGTGTATTAGAAGACCAAGATCCAATTCTGACTGATTATATGTCCTTGATGGTCATAAAGTCCTTGCAAGTCTCAGTTTCTTTACCTAAAAATGAGATACAGACTTCGCCTTACATGGCTACTATTAGAATTAAATGAGATGTGTGTAAATGTGTTCTGTAAACTGAAGAAAGTGTAAGAAATTACAATGAACAACAAATTCCCTTTCGTAACTGTTGTCACAGACCATCTGCAAGACTGTTACAGTCTATATTTCAACCTGCTTCTCAATAATTTCTTTTTCATTTTTTTGCGTTGTTTTTCCCAGCAAGGATATGTACAACCAGGAGAATAAAGGGAGCACCCCTGTCCTGTCTGTTGTAGAGGTGCCAGGGACGGAGTTATGTGCTTTAACATGCACTGGACCTTATTACCTTTCTAGTATTCCGGTTGAGGGAAGTGAGTCAGGAAAGTTAAGAAGCTTGAGAAGTTCTAATATTAGGAATTCCAAAAGAACTGAATTTAAATGTAACACTTCAGTTGCATTGTTCTTGCTATACCAGAAAGCTGTTTTATTCCCAGGAGCCATACCTAAGAAATAAAGAAATCATAGGTTTGATGTGTGAGGATCTAAATAGTGCCACTGAGTCCTTGTGTCTCACTTTTTTCCTAGAACAGTATATGGCACACAGCAGAAGCATGCTATGGCACATTTATAAGAGAATCAATGTGGACTTAATGACAAACACACTATGCATGGAGTTCCTGAATTCCCCAAATACTTCTACATATCATTTAATATCAAATAATTCTCTTGTGTCTGAAGCACAGTTTGTGTGCTAAACAAGTAATTTTTTGATAACTAAGTATATAAGTATTTTGCTTTCTAAACTGAAATATTAATTTACAGAAGGAAGTCATAGGAAACAAAAATTTGTTATTAACCCTGCAACCTTCACTTATTATTATTATTCTGGCACAGTTTAATAAAAATAGAGACAAGAAGAGAAAGCTATAGGATGTCCATCTACTCATGCCAAGGTCAGTGAGTAGGAAGAAAGGTCATAGCTGTTGAAGCCAAACTATAGATCATACTTATTTGACCCTGGGTCTAAATAGTGCATTCAAAGCAATTCTCTGTGCTTGTTTCTTCTCACCATGTCAATTCCATTGTTAACATAGCAATCATACAAAACATAATTTTTTAAACAACTTTTGAAAGCACTAATTCCCATACAATGCATCCAGTAAGTAGGAAATAGTGAGCAAACTGAAGCTCAAGGACTATGAGAACTGCTTTACACATATAGCAGGTAAATGACAGAGGTTTGAACCCAGGTTTCATCATCAGAGAACCTTCTACAGTGCACACCATGTCTCTTCAAAATACATGAAATATTCTTTCTTTACCTACCATATTCTTTTCATATGATAAGGCTAGACTCAGTGAAACCAAATATGCACACTGGCGTAACTGACAGGAAAGCACTGTGATTTTCCATGCTAGGATCCAAGGGGATTTCAGGAGCTGGATCCAGGTACCTCTTTGACCTGGGTGCATAGTACAAGTACAAAGAAAATGTTGTTTTCTATGATTCTATACCACTAAAATGATGACATTAAAATATATCCCAAAATTAAGAGATGTAAACTATAGTCTCAGAAACCTTGTTTTACCTATCCACTGTTTATGATTTTGTTTTTAAACTCAGCACTCTTCAGAGTACAATTGTCACTCAGTTTTCATGGCAGATTGGTCTCAGAAACAACAACCCACAGGTAAAACTTTACATAGCTATTCAAGTCCCTTATGTGAAATGATGTGGAATATGCATATGACCTTCATAATCCTCTCATATGTTTTAAATCATCACTAGATTACTTACTACCACAACTGAAATGTAGCTATATTTTAGGGAATAAGGACAAAAAAAAACATGCATGCGTATTCAATACAGACAATCTTTGCTCAGAAATCGTTCAATTAGCAGTTGGTTGAAGCAACAGATGTATATCCCATGGTAGATAGGAAAAGTCAATTGTAGTGTGCTGTTTGCACGTACATTCCTCACACATTTTAACATCCTGTCTGTTTGTAAATTATCTACTGTCACTTTCTCCTTGTCCTTAGACATTAAAAGTCATAGACAAACTGGTGGCTAGACACTTTATGCATTTGTTTTTCACAAATATGTGAAATCTGTGCTTATGCTCTTCTCTGGGCACTAACGGAGTGGCCTATCTACTGTCTCCTGCCAAACTCACACACATGTAGCAAATTCCTATTCATTCTTTATGATAACTGTCAAATATCAAGTCTTCTGCAAAGTATTTTCCCATCAGTACTGAATACAGGTGTTATCTTATACTAATTATAGCATTATGGGAGACAGGGACTCAGATATTCATTGTAAGTTGAGAAAATAAGGTTCAAAGAGATCACATGACATTCCTACTGTGGTAAAACCATTAAGCAGGAAAACTGGGATGCAAATGAAGTATCTGCATCTGAGAGAAGTTAGAAACAATGGCAGAAGCTATAGAAAGACAGTTCCAGTTCAATATCAGGAAGAATGTCCTTGCTAGGTGATCAGTCGAACAACTGCCAACTACAAGAGAATGAGTTCCTAACGCAAGACTTCTAAAAGAGACTGAAGATCCAAGGACAGGCATTGCAGACAAAAATCCTACTCTTTGAATTCATACAATTCTGAGTTTCAGTATGAATACTCATTCATAAAAAAGCGTTTAGAAGAAATTTCAGTTTTCTAGAAATTCATTTCTCCTTTCAGAATCAAGGTCTGTGAGGCAGCACATTTAACCAAAGATTACTAATTCTTGGTGTTAAAGAGACTTTTGGAGTAATTTACTACTATCTTTCAACCCACTCAGTTGATAAATAGAACAACCAAGTCCCTAGTACAAGAAGAAAATTACCAAAATTCAAAGAATAATACTAACTCAAAGAAGAACAAATTTCTCTGATGCACAGGTTAATGTACTATATAGTGCTGCATCTCCTCAAAAGAAATTCAACTGTGTACTGATGATAAACAGTCTTGATTAATCCTTATACTAGCAATCTATGCACCAAATATCCTTAGTTAAGAGTTTCATTTTCCTATAAAAGAGTATTATTATAAAATACTAAACCCCAATTTTATCTTTGTTTTTTGTTTTTTTGGTTTTTTTTTTTTTTTTTTTTTTTTGGTTTTTCGAGACAGGGTTTCTCTGTGTAGCTTTGCGCCTTTCCTGGAACTCACTTGGTAGCCCAGGCCGGCCTCGAACTCACAGAGATCCGCCTGGCTCTGCCTCCCGAGTGCTGGGATTAAAGGCGTGCGCCACCACCGCCCAGCCCCAATTTTATCTTACATGATATTTTCTACCAACCAGACAGAAATTTAAGAAATAAATTCTAAGGACATTGTGAATTCTTTAAATGTTCTTAGAGAGCTCACTGAACAATTCGTGTGTGTGTGTGTGTGTGTGTGTGTGTGTGTGTGTGTGTGTGTGTATCCTTTGTTCTGTCTCTGTTTTAGATTTGATGTTTTTCAATATTTAATGTTTTCTGTCTTATATAAAATTCAAATACAATTTAATATAATTGGATTTGTGTTTAGGTCTTTGATCCATTTGGAGCTTATTTTTGTGTAAGGTGATAGATACCAACCTAATTTCATTCATCTGCATGGAGACATCCAGTTTTCCCAGCATCATTTGTTGAAGATACCTTCTTTTTCTGGTATATGCTTTTGGAATCTTTGTCAAATATTAGGTGGCTGAAGTTACATATGCTCATGTTTGGGCCATCAATTTTGTTCCATTAGTCTATATGTCTGTTTTAGTTGCAATATCATTCCATATAGTTTTAATTACTATGTCTCTAAAATGTATCTTAAGATCTGGAACAAATAATCCCTCCAGTATTGTTCTTTTTGTTCAGATTTGTTTTGGCAATCCAGATTCTTTTGTGGTTCCATATGAATTTCAGGATAGTCTTTTTTTCTATTTTTGTAAAGAATGAGATAGGGATTTTGAATGGGATTTCACTGAATCTGTAAATAGCTTTGGTAAAAATTTTTAAAAAGTCATTTCACAATATTAATTATACAAATCCATGATCATGGAATGTTTTTTCCATTTTAATGCCTTTCTCTATCTCTTCAAACGTTTAAGTTTACATTGTAGAGGTCATTCACTTCCTTCATTAAATTTACTCCTAGGTATTTTATTTTACTTGAGGTTATTGTGAAGGGGACTCAGAAGAATTCTCAAAAAGCTAAAATTAAATAATTTACCATATGACCCAGTTATTCAAAGGCATATGCCCAAAGGGCTTGATGTCCTATTCCAAAGGTAATTGGTCAGCTATGTTCATTGCTTCTCCACTTACAAAAGCCAGGAAATAGAAACAATCTGAATGTTCTTCAACAGAGAAATGAATAAAGAAAATGTGGTACATATACATTATGGAATACTACTCAACAGTAAAGAAAAATGAAGTCATGAGCAGATACATGGATAGAACCAGTAAATATTATAATGAGTGAGATAACCCAGATCCTGGAAGACAAACATCACATGTTCTCTCTTATTGGTGGCTCCTAGCTCCAAATCACCAAATATTAGTATATATCCTGGAATAAGTGTAGAAACAAGGAAAGTAAAATGGGACCATTGCTGAGATAGAGAATAAGAAGAGTAACAGAGAGGATAATAACAAGGTACAAGTGATCTGTTTGAGGAAATGGAAAAAGTGGGTAGCTCTTTATGGATGGAGAGGGAGGTAAATACAGAAGAAGGAGGGTAAAAATATAGTAAGGCTTTGGAACAGTCATAAGGAATCACACTATTAACTATTTATCTAAAACTAAAATCATACATGTAAGTCTGTGTATGAATATGACCTCATATTTAAATGGAATTTTCTCTTACGGGTTCACAAAGTTACCTCCAAGTGCCAAAGACCACCTAAGAAAAACTCCAATACTGGACATGAGAAGCCCTCTTTTAAATTGTTGGTCAGAGTTTTTGAAGAGATTCACCCAAAACACAGTCTACTTCTATTCCCCTTGCTGTGCCCCAGAGGTGGAAAGTAAATCCCTATTGCTGAAGACAACATGCAATTCAGACATACAGCCCAGAGGTCTCTGAGATAGAACTGACCTGAATGCCTCCTCTCTGAAAACTAGCATTCATGGTACCAAAAGATACCAGGTAAGCTTCCAATGGAGGGAAACAGCAGTCATACCTAGCTATGGTGCCTATGAATCACAACAACAACCAGAATGTCAAAATAAGCACTACACTACACATACTTTGGTGGTAACCAATAGCTCTCTAATTGGCCTTAAGACTGGCTCAAAAAGAGGGAATATATGCCTGGTATTGGAAACATAGCCAACTACCAAAGCTAGTGACGTTATAGATCTTGGAGGAAACCCTACAACCACCTTTACTAAACCAACAAACTAAACATTTATCCTTTTATCCTTATACCGATAGGTGTACTCCTTTTTTTTTTTTAATTTTTATTTTGCAATACAATTCAGTTCTACATATCAGCCATGGATTCCCTTGTTCTCCCCCCTCCCCCTCCCCTTCCCCCCAGCCCGCCCCCCATTCCCATCTTCTCCAGGGCAAAGAGATAGGTGTACTCCTAAACCCTCATCAAGGAAATTCTTTTAGGAACAGATGGCAGCCATTACCAAAAAAAAAAAAAAAAAAAAAAAAAAAAAGAAAGAAAGAACGAAAAACATGATCAAAACGCAGAGTTGTTGAGCTAGTCCCATTGAATACATTTACAAAACACAACCCCATCAACTGCTGAGGTTACATTGTGGAAAAGGGGGAGGAAAGATTGTAAGAGCCAGAGAATCAGGGGGTTCACTGTAAGATTGTGTTTCCTAGTAATAATGTCAGAAGCTACTCCCATAAAGTCTCACCAACATGACCGTCTAAGTATGAGCTGAACAATGAAAACAATAAGCATGTGTAAGTGGACCTTGGAAAGCCCATGGGCCCTCAAACCTACACAAAGAACTTCAGGCAACTAAGGAATGCTAAGAGCAGGAGACAGTCTTCTCCAGGAAAGAACACACCAATTGTTTATTCAATACTAAATTGTCAACTCTGAAAACATTCATATAATTAACATTATTCAGACTGAGCAAGTTATATTTAAAAATATGTATGCATATACATTTACATATGTGAATGCAACAACTACAAAAAAAGAGGCCATGTGTTTGAAAGAGAGCAAGGAGGGTATACAGGAGGGTGTCAAGGGAAGAAAGGGAAAAGAAAAATGACGTGGCGTCTTCAGCAACAGTGTCTTACTTTGACTTCTGGGAGGCAACCAAGGTCATAGTCTATACTTTAAACAAATCTCTAGGACTTCCCTGACAAACAACTAGAAGGGATGCTTCCCATGCCTGGCACTTGGGATTTTGTTGGATAGTCCATATCTTCTGCAGAGAGCATTGTCATCCCAAATGGCACAACTACATTGTGTGTGTGTGTGTGTGTGTGTGTGTGTGTGTGTGTGTGTGTTATATCTTTTCAAACATCCTTTGTTGGTCATCGCTGTTTATTCCTAACACCAGCCAAAATTTTCTTTCCCAAATGAAATTACCTATTTTGCTAATACCGTTGAATCAATTTCACATAACACTCAGTATAAAGTTAGGCATCGTAAGTTAGGAGTCTTTGTCACATGGTTTCTGCACACCTCATTGGCCTCACATCTCACTATTCTACGCCCTACTTCTCCAATCCCTCCCACATCTTATTCTAGAAAGAGGTTGAGGCAAGTGAGGTGCCCAAAGCATATCATTGAATGACACACTATTTTCAGGTGTTGACCCTGAGAGTACAAACTTAGGAGGGAGGTGATTGACACACCAATTGCAGAGAATACAGCTTTGCCACAGTAGGGAATTTTGAAACTGCAATTGAAGAGATGAAGAAACTGACACTCAGATATGTTAATCTAAAGTTGCTCAGGTCATGTGGCAATGAAATGCTAGATGGAAATTTGAACACCCAAATCTTTGTTTTGTTTTGTTTTGTTTTCGACTTTTACCCCAATGCCCCTTGTCCTTTTTCTGTTCAAAACTGAATAAATCAATAAAATGGAAGCGAAGGTACAGAATTCCAGTTTTTCCCACTTATCTGTAATATCATTCATACTATATTAACTATGCTGGGAGAAAGGGGATTTATATTCAGGCACCAGGAAATTTTAGTTTACTTTTTTGTCTTTCAAATTATTCTGTCTCTCTGTGGGAACACTGAAATTGTCAAAAGATTCTCAATTCTTTCCTTTGCAGAAAAATGTATTTGCACTCATTTGAAAATAAATTAGTGACTAGATGTGATACCTCTTGTAGGTTAATGTAGATCACATTAACATTAGCTTGTCAATGCTCTCAAAGGATTTGTCAATCATACCTGTTAGAAAATCAGAATACACCAATTCCTGACTCATGTCACAATACTTGGTACATCAAAATACATTTAACTTATTGGAGTCTGAGGGAACAATTTTATGAAAACATTTCTTTCATTTGATTAAGAGTTGGAAGACTGGTGATTAGAGTTGCGTTGTGTGTAGAGTCCTGTCATTTCTTACACAGCTCTGGGTGGCCAGGCCAGACAGTTTTATATTCAACTTGAAATCAAACTTCAAAGTCACACAGAGTTTCTCAACTTTACATCTAACCCATTCTCAACTATAGTACAGAACTTAGAGAAGTCACATTCCTTTTCTTTTTACTGGGCAAGTTGTTGATGTTGAGGGCAGTGGCAGGGGGCAGGGAGTGCTGTACTATGTGTCAATTCCAGAACCCTGTCATGCAAGCCAATCTGTAACCATCAAAATACATTACTAGTCATGTTTGGACCTTTCATAAATAATAATACTCAACAGCTTAATGAGTTTACCTCTCATTAGAAGAACTATCTAGCCTAAAATTTTTTAAGACACAGAGAAAGTGCTCAGCTCAATTTATGATCCTACCAAATTTCCTCAGCAAATCATTCAGTGTTTCTTATGAAACTCTGTGTTCTTTGGCCCTCATCATCTAGTTTTCAGTGTTTTCTGGCCATCTTCCAAAATTCAGTGACCCTCTTCAAGTCTTGGAACACTGCTCCAACTACCTACATTACTCATGATTATTCATTATCCTTTGATTTAAGCATCACCTTTACTTTTCAGATGAAGAGAAACCTCACTACCACAAGAGAAAAATAAGAACTTGGCGTTGTGGTTCATAGAGCTTATTAAAGTCTAATAGATACTCACATATTTACAAAAATATCAATACTAATGTTTGTCTTAAAAGAGTACAAAGTGATTTCAGAAAATACATAATGGATGGGACATAACTTACAATAGGGAGAATGTATTCTCTTAGGAAGTTTGATCTCACTCAAATTTAAAGGATGAGTTGGAAACAAAAGACAAAGGATATATTATTAGAAATAATGAGGAAATCTATTTTTAGAATAGAATGTACAAAGTCCTCGTGTCCAGGTAAGATTGGTGAAGTTTGAAAAAAAAAAGTATGAAAAGAATCTGAGAAGTTATAGACAGAGACAGGCAGCATCCTTCCCAAATCCTGGTCACTAGGCTCTGGTTTCATGCTTTTGTTTTTGTTTTTTTCGGATATTGGATCATTTTTACAAATATTTTAATTACTTAAATTTTTATCTTTAGTTGGTAAAATATAATTAGAAAATGCTAAGCTTCCACAAGTTTATTTTAAGGACCCAAGGAAACCAGTTAGTATATAAAATGTAAATGACCCTTTAAAAGGAAAAGTCATCACAAAACTCAGAGGGAAAGACAGCAAAACAGATAAATAAATAACAGACAGACAGATTAACAAATAAATAAATAAAGAGACTTTGGGAAGCATGGTAGCCAGCCCACTTCTGTTCCTTTTTCATCAAAATGTACCCAGAGTCTCAGTTTTTATAGGACAGTTTGAGACATATTTTAATTTAAAAAGTCCATTTTCTCTTAGCCTTCAACAAGATCTTAATAAAATAAAATCCATCCAAGCCCATACTAAACTCCCTGTGGTGAGAGACACAACCCTGTATATGAGCTATGGATTTTGACTCCGTGGGTCTATTCCTGGCCTCATCATTAGCATAGTGTATCTCTTTGCTTTAAGAATTTTAGTATAATGTTAATATACTTTGTCATTTTTGTGATATAAATTGTCTTATTAAAATATAATTTTCAAGGAGCTAAATTCATTTATTTAATTAGAAGTATATTGTCTCTTCAATATGCATATTCTCAGAAGTCAACTCAAATTTGCAAATGGGAAGGGTGGAGAGAAAGAGAATAGACCTCTTAGCATAATAACATCTAATTACAGCACTGCATTAGTGTACACAGTACCTGTAATCACATAAAATGCTATGCAACAAAACCCAACAAACCCTGTAATGATCTTTCAACCCTAAAGCCCTCAAAACATGTATTCCAGAACAGATTATGAGTTTTTCTGCTCTATATGAGAAATATTTTATTTCAGAAGGGAAAAACATATGTAGAGATCTTGATTCCACAATTTTGATTAATGAAATATAAAGATTTTTGTATACACCTACAATTGGAAGTTGAAGAAAAGCTGGTAATATGGATATGTCTTGGAGGAAAATAATACTTAGTGGTTCATATTTTTACTTCTTACATTATTTTTTTAATTTCTTGATAGGTATTTTACTATTAGATAAAATTTCAGAACAAAATTAATACAACTAGTAGTGTTTTCAGGAATTAATATGAGGATAGATTATGAAAATTCAGAATTTCATTAATTTATGTGTTCATGACAATGACTGAAAATCAAGGAGGCAAGTATTTCAGAATGACTACCACTAAAAAAAAAGTAAGTTGCTCTCTGATTTCCATAGTGGCTGCACCAGTTTGCACTCCCACCATCAATGAGTAAAGTGTTCCCCTTTCCCTACATCCTCACCAGCATGTGCTGTCATTTGGTTTATTGATCTTAACCATTTGACTGAATTAATATGAAAATTCAAAGTAATTTTAATTACATTTCTATGATAGCTAAGAATGTTGAAGATTTTTAAAGTATTTCTCAATTATTTGTGCATCATCTTTTTAGAACGCTCTGTTTAGTTCTTTATTTCAATTTTAATTGGGTTATTTGTTTTCTTGGTGGTTAGTATTTTTTAGCTCTTTATATAGTCTAGATACTAACCTTCTATCAGATATGTAATTGGGAAAGATTTTTTTCCTATTCTGTAGGCTGACACTTTCCTCAAATGGTGGTGTTCTTTGCTTTACAGATACTTTTTAGCTTCATGAAGTCCCATTTATTAAGTTTTGTCTTAAAGTCTGTGGTATTGGTGTTCTGTTCAAAAATCCTTTTGTGTGCCAATGAATACAAGCTTACCCTCTGCTATAAGTTTTAGGATATGGGGTCTGACTTTGGGGTCCTTGACCAATTCAGAGGTTTGTTCAGGTAATAGATATAGATCTATTTCCAATCTTCTACCTGTAGCTATCTAGTTTGCCCTGTATTCAAAAGCTGAAAATTGGTCTAGTAAAGGCATCTATATTTATCTTGGGTATATAACTAAAGAATGCTACAATATACTATTCATAATTACCAGATATTGGAAATAGCCTAAATGTGTATAAACTGATAAACTGATGATGAAAAGTTGGTATAGTTACACAATAGAATATTATTCAACTATTAAGATGAATGAAATTATGAAGTTGCAGGTAAATAATAGAGCTAGAATCAGTTATCCTGAGTGAGATAACCAAGACCCCCAAAGACATTTTTTCTTACATGTGAATACCAGATTTTAAATTTTATGTATGTGTGTTTCAATTCAAATAACCACAATGGTTAAGTAGCTACTAAGGAACGAGTGGGGAGGATGGGATCGTCCAGGGAAGGGGAAATAGATTAGTATTATAAAGGAAAAAAAAAAGAACAGGAGGATTAAATGGGGACAGGGATGGTGTGGGCAAGTGCACAGTAAAGAAGAGAATATGGGGAGTGAAAACTAACACTAAAAGTCTTTTTAAAAAATCATGTGGAAACGAGTTATTGGAGAAACTTCTTAAAATATATACATACACAAAAAGAATTTAAATGGAGTCACCATACAACAGAGGAGACAATACCCCAACTAGACATATTAAGACACCTAGTAAAAACTCCAGTAGTTTGAATGGGTAACATCTTATTGAGTCATTTGACGAAAGGGCCCATAGATGTCTCCAAACGTCACAGGCTATTGCCAAGGCTATTGGTACTCTCCATAGTCTGATGGGAAGGACACATTATTGAAGACATAAGTTATCAAACATGGAAAAATTTGGTTGGTGTTCAACTAGAAACTTCCCCTCTACTGACTAGTGTTCATGGTTCCAGAATGTACTTTGCATGCTACTGGAGGAGTTAAGTAGTCATCAGCTTCACCCAAATACAAACCTGCAAAAGAGACCTGCTTACAAGATATACTGGTGCAATATGGAACAGATGTTATGGGAGTAACCAACCATTTTTTATTATTATTAAAGGACCACTCCATGAGATAGAGCCCATATCTGACATGCTAAAGTGACTGAGAACCTGAAACCAGACAGGTCATGGGCCTAGGGGAAAATATACTACTATGATTCTGCTAAAAAATACATAGCAATAAAATTGTTCCTAATGACATATTGCTATATCTATAGAGCAGAGATGACTCAACTCTCATCAACAAAGCTTCGTCTTACAATAAATGGTAATTAACAAAGTGATCCACAAGCAGAAAATGTGCAGACAGTGAAAGACTCAGGCACAAATGGGATGTCTTCATCAAACCCCTCACATCAAGGACCTGGTATCTATGCTAAAGAGGTGGTAGAAATATTTTAAGAGCCAGAAGTGGTAAACAACTCCAAGGAAACAACATTTTCCAGACACACAAATGTCCAAAACACATATGAATTCACATAGACTGTGACAAAATACACAGTACTTGCACAAGTTCAAATGAGACAAAGTTCCAGAACAGAAAAGAAGTGGACACAAATTCCACTTGTAACTAAGAAGTTATTGGAGTGACACTGGGTATATCCATCACAGTCCATGGCAGACCCCATGCCCGAGAGTAGTTGGCCAACACAAAAGGTACTTTATTTTTAGTGTGTGCACTTTTGTTTTGTTTGGTGTTTTGTGCTTTATTGAGTTTATTTTTTGTTTTTTGTTTGTTTGCATGTTTGTATGATACAACAGTGAGCAAAACCACATATAATTTTATCTTGATAGGGTTTGTGGTGTAATGTAGACATTAAGAAAAAATTAAACAATAATTTTAATAAATAGCAGCTTTAGTAAATAACTACTAAAGAATTAATGAAAATAAACTAAGATTATTTATAATTATTCAAATTACAGAACAAGAACTTAAGAATGAAAAAATGCCTTTGAGATACTCTAACACAATCTTCCAATATTTTCAAAGATACACAAAATATGAAAATATGGTTTTTAAAAAGTAAAATTTGGCAACTAAATGAAAAGTAACAATGGTATTGTTATGTAATTACAGAGAAGTAATCTTAAATGATCTTCTGCCCCAGTATTTACAATTAGAAACTAAGCAGAGCTTGGGCTCAGTATCTTTGACCTTCAGTGTGGCCCACAGGAGAAAAATTAATAGTGATATCTCATTAACCAAAATAAAGTAGGCTCTAATTGTGAAGGTGATAGATGAGGGCCCAGGTGGAGGGGCAGAAGTTCAGAAGAGCAATCCATTTTGTTGGCCCACAATGAGAGAGGCATCTGTGCCTCTTAGAAAATTACTATGTTTAGAGCTGGCTTGGAACCCAGACTGAGTTTGGCTTATTAGCTAAATGACTTTGAACAAGACTTTTGTTCTTTATAAAACTGAATTTCTTCAGCTGTAAAATGAGGAAATTGACCATATAATGTCTTGTAGACTTTGACTTTGGATGAATCTACCATATCTAAAGAATTATACTATGTCTCCTCGGTGAAAATCAACCTTATGAGTAAAATAAAAAGTCAGTTAGATCAGTTCAAATCTCTGTAACCTTCTACGTGAACTTATGAAACCCCCTTATCATTCTAGGCCTAAATTTTTTCTGCAAAATGCAAATGATATGTACCATGTATGATTGTTGTGAATGTTATAGGAGGTATATAAAGCATCAGACATGGCATATGAATAGTTTCTTTATTTATTCTTGTACTAGAGATTATAATATTGTGGTGATATATTGCATCCCTCAATATATTGTGCACCCTAATAAAGCTTATCTGAAGATCAAAGGAAAAAGCCAGCCACTACATTAAACATAGATGTCAAGCAATGGTAGCACATGCCTTTAATCCTAGCATTCAGGAGGCAGAGATCCATCCGGATCTCTGAGCTCAAGGCCACACTGGAGAACATAACCAGGCATGGTGACACATGCCTTTAATCCCAGCGCTAACCATAGAGGTCTGGAGGTCTGTACAGACAGAGAGAAAGTGATGTAGCTGGGTGGAGAGAGGAAATGAGATGCAGAACAGAAATGCATATAGGTGTGGGTATACAGGAAGTAGGTCTCTTTGGCTGAGGATTTCCAAGTAGTAAGAATGTGGGTGGCTTCTTTCTGCTTTTCTTATCTCTCAGTTTTTACCCCAATATCTAGCTCCAGGATTTTTTTTTATTAATAAGACTGTTTAACAATTTGTCTTACACAAAACAGAGCAATCACATGTTTCTGATTATGTAACTCATTTAACACGGCAGTTTCTGTTGTCTGAATCTAATAGATCAGCTAAAACTGGGGGATGACAGAAAAAGAAAAGCATTGACTCTGTTCAACATATTTACATTTTAGAAGGATGATGGATCAGATTTACAAGTTTTTCTCAAATAAAAATGTGATGCATGCTTTAAGCATGGTTATCAAACTGTGTAAGGATCAAATGAGGAAACTAACCACTTCAGTGAAGGAAGTAGGAATGAAAGGTTTCCTAGGTAAGACATACCTGAATAAATCATTAAAGAGTTGAACTCTGGATAAAGTTGACAGCAGAGTCACAAAGAAGAGCATTTAAGGCGGAGAGAAAGCATTTGCAAAGGCAAAGGGACAGACACCTGTGGGACACACTGTGTTTTACTGGAGGGCAAGGAAGTATCTTAAAATAATAGGCTCTTTTTTCACAGCCTGTATAGACATTTGCAAGCATAATTTTCATTTACTTCTTTAGGAAAGTTTTATTCTTCTCTATTTTTAGCTAATAGTTAAGTTATTCAGAGTTAATATAAAATCTTGTATCTGTTACTCCCAAGACCACTTTTTCTAAATCATGAGTAATGAGAAAAGCAGATTGAAGTAAGTCTTCTAAATGCCGAGGTACAAAATTTTCATTTGGAAATTAAAAAGAAATAGATAACAATTGGATACTTTTATGCAGAAACATAGCATAAAGATTCTATAATCTTAGGAAATCTGGCAAAGAGTAATGCAAAGTAAAAACTTGGGAGTCTATAGCTCAACTACCTCAAGTTGAATCTGATCTCTACCCATACTATCTTAATTTTTACATCACTCAGCTTTAATGTAACGCATATTATTTCCTTTCTAGTCTACTAACTAGAACTGATCTCAGAGCCTTGTTATCTACAAGACAATATGATCTTCAATAGTCAGAAGGGTGAGTGCAATCAGACATCACACAATACTAATAAATTGACCAAGTTGCATGCTTACAAATTTATGAAGCCTAGGACTTTGTCCCACAACCATAGTGCATCTGACTCCAAAATTATGAAACTTAAAATTCAAGGTTTCTATTCTCTATTTGTATCAAAATGGGATTGTTAATGTTGTGAAAATATTACCATTTTTGTGGATCTTTTTGTTGTTGAAATTATATTTCTTCCTTCCTTTCCTCCCTTCAAACCCTCCCATACACCTTTCCCTGCTCTCCTTTAAATTAATAGCCTCTTTTGCCACTAATTCTTACTGAATGCCTATATGTATATGTATACACATATCTATTCCTAACTATAGTCTGTTCAGTCCTTATAATGTTATTTGTATGGATGTTTTCAGGGCTGAGCGCTGACAACCAACTGATTTGTTCTCCCAAGGGAAGACCATCTCTCCTGCTCCCAGCTTTCCTCAGTTGTTTATAGTTCTTTTTGTAGAGCTGAGACCTTGTGGGCTTTTCCCCACATGTCCATTGGTATCATCCTATTCAGCTCACCATTTTTTCAAAAAGATGAAAACAAAAGAAAATAACTTTTAACTTTACAAGTTATAGATACCAAGTGGGCAGACATTCTTGTCAATGATGAAATTCTCTTTGCTGAATGACTTTACAAAGCAAGGCCAGGCTTGTTCCATATAATAAAAATGATAATAAAAAACATAAATTTTAATGTACTGGACATATTTCAAAGATTCCATTTAAAATACACCCACACAAGACATCATTTATAATGGAGGATGGATACCCAATCTTGATGTTGTAAAGGTGACCTGGGCTTGCTGTGTGGAGCAAGCAGAGCAGTCAGGCAGAGAATTTACACATTACCTCACAAGTTTACTGGAAAGCCCAGTTTCACCTGAGGGAAATTTATATCATGAAGAAACAGAGTAAACTGAGGACAAAGAGAATATTAGAACAATATATATAATATCATCATGTTCAAATTTCATTCTTAAAGGAATACATACCCAATTATGAAAGAAATTACTATGAGCTCTAAAACTCTTTGGAGGTTGAAGGAAAGCATTCAGTAATACCAAATTAGAAACGATTACTTCCACTTTAGGATTAGCGCATAGCCACAATACATGGTATTTTAAAATGAGTTTTACTGGATACCAATATGCTTTTCTTACTCCATTTCCCTTAGATCAAGACTTTAAATGATAAGAAACTGTGGTTCACTCCATAAACATCTCTGAAGTTTTTAACAGGAGGAAGGTGCTATATGAAGAGTTTTCAGCATGAATGCCTTACATACTAGAAGAAAAGGACAAATGAGGCAAGCAGAGCTTAAGAGATGGTAGAAAGCCTATCATAGTGTTTTTCATGCACAAGTATGACTTTATTAAAAAGAGAGACTAAATTTACTAAAAATATTCAATTTAACAATATTTTACTGATATTTGAAGCATATCAAACCATAAGCATAAACAGGGTTAAAAAATCTATTTCTACCAACATGGTCCACTGAATCAACTAAGTAGACACATACAGGTTCAGAGAGACTGAAGAAACAAGCATGGGGCCTGTGTAGGTCTATACCAGGCCTTCTATGTGTATGTTATGGCTGTTATCTTGGTGTTTTTATGAAATTCCTAACAGTGGGAGTGGGTATATCTCTGACTCTTTGCCGTTCTTGGGACTCTTTTCCTCCTATTGGGTTACCTTGTCCAGCCTTGATATGAGGGCTTTTGTCTTGTCGTACTGTACCTTGTTTTATCCTGTTTGACTGTTATCTCTTGAAGGAATGCTCCTTTCTGAAAAGGAACAGAGGTGGAGTATATCTAGAGGAGAGGGAAGGTGAGAGTAGCTGGGAGGAGTAGAGGAAAGAGAAACTGTGGTCAGGATGCATTGTATAAGAGAAGAATCTATTTTCAAAACAAATTTTTTAAAAATGTGAGCTTGCTTTCTGGAGCCCATTACCTCTGGTGGGACACCTTGCTCAGCCTTGATGCACAGGGGAGGGGCTTGATTCTGCCTCAACTGAAGGTACAAAGCTTTGTTGATTCCCCATGGAATGGGAGCCTTTATCCTTTGGAGGAGGGGACGGGGGCTGGGACAGGGGGAAGGCTGGGAGGATGAGAGGGGCATACGTGGTTGGTATGTAAAATGAATAAAAAAATTCTTAAATAAAAGATAAAAAACAACATATTCTGAATTGACAAAAAGGTACCAATACAAGAACATTGATAGCCTCTCAGAGGTTCACATCCCTTAAGAAAACTAACTTTCCCTTCCCGAGCAGCTATCAATTGCCAATAGCTTCTCAGCTAGTGGAGGAACTTCATGAGCTCCTTTACCATTCACGCTGGAATTTGTACATGCAGTAATAGCTACTGAAGTCAGGTGTGCAACAGCCCCGTAATGTCCATTAAATGCTATTTCACTACTGCTATCTACTAATGTGTCTCTAAGAATCTATCAGTTCCCCTCTTGTCTTACACCCATTTACACTAAGTGGACCCAGTGGGATTTACAAAAGACCACAATACCTTAGGAAGGAATAGTGCTGGAGGATAATGAAAAATTTGGAGGGAAGTGAAAGAGGGGTGGATTTAATAACAAAAGGAGACTTTACTACCACCTCTATAAGAGACTTAAAGTATTTGAGGATATCTCCACAAGGAAATAGATAATTTGCTCAGTGTTAGAAGTGGCATGAGATAAGAACATAACGGGAGGCTGTGAAGGTGGAGTTCCATCTGGAGGTCAATATATACTAGAGAAATCAAATAAATTTCCTAATCAAACAAATCCTGAAATACAGCACGATTTTCAAACAGGCTTCCTTCATCTGTCTTAGTCATTCTGTGTGCAGATATCGTCTAAAGACATGTTACTCCATATTACCAGCCTTCCCTTTTCATTCATTCAGCTGATACTGAGTACCTAGTGCATGCCATACACTGCTAGGCACTGAAGTTACAAATTAGAGTGAGATAGGATGTTCTCTGAGTTTTTAAGTTTGTTTCCTGATTTCAAAATCTGTTACAGTCTTTGTAAAGAATGCCAAATTGTGTAAGACTAATACTAACAAATAACATGATCTTTTTCAATGTCTGATGTCTGACTGCATACCAGTTAGACTTAATACAGTCCTTATACTTGATACTGTCACCTGCAAATGAAAATATTACTGTTTTCCTGTTTCACCAAATTGTTTTCAAGAATCTGACATAACAAAGGCAAAAGTACATTGAATATTAAAGAGATCTATAAGATAATATTTTATAGCACTCCTCCCATGCTCCAGCTATTAGTCTTTCTACTCCATCTTACATGATGTTCCCTGGGCCTTGAAGTAAATGATAAAGATATTCCATTTAGTGCTGAGCACTCAACAGAACCATATTCTCAGCATTTTGACAAATACTTATGAGTCTCTGCTTTGATCCTCAAGTCCACAAATAGAAAAGAGAAATGAATGCATACATGCTGGTGCTCAACTCACTTTCTACACACGATACAGTCCAACATCTGTTGAGGGAATGGTATCACCCACAATTCATAATGCTCTTCTCACATGCACTAAAATAATCTAGACAATCTCCTCAGATATTCTCAGCAGTTCATCTTAATCTAGATAGTCCCTCACAGGTGTGCCCAGCAACTTGCTTCCAATGTGATTACATATTCTGTCAGGTTGACAAATCAGACTAATCCATCTTAAGGTCTGTCCAAATCTTCTAGTGTGTTTTCTAATTATTTTCTTTAACATTTTAGTTGTCCTTTGTTTCTTGATTATTTTTACTATTAGGCATTTTATTTGTTTATTTGATGCTATTGGAATGAGATTTTCTTCATGATTTTCCTCAGCATATGTTTGATACTATTATATGAAAACAGACAGAGTTTTGTATGTTGTCTTGTACATTGATATTTTGATTAAAATATTTATCAGATCTAAGAGTTTTCTGTTGAAATCTTTTGGTCCCTTATTTGTAGAATCATAACATCTGCAAACAGTGTTCACTTGAACTTTTCCTATCTGATTTGTATCCTTTTTATTTCTCTCTCTGTATCACATGACAGGTAAAATACTAACAAAGAAAGAATATTGGCTATTGCAAGAGAGTAAAGCCATGTTACATATGAAAGCAAATACATTATAATGACAATAGATTTCTCAACAGAAACTGAAAAGGGTGGGAAGAGGACATTGGAATGAGGTGTTTAAGGTCTTTACAGCACAATAATTAACAACCCTGATTATGATTTCCAGGAAAGCTGTCCTTCAAATCTAAAGAAGAATTACATATTCTAGGACAAACACAAACTAAAGAAATTGGTGATCACTTCAAGGATTATAGTGAATAAAAGTTGAAAAAGTGGACACACTTATTTAATTCTTGGTTCTGGTCAAAACGTTGTCGATTTGTTTTACATAATGTTGGCTATGAAGCTTCATATACAGGTTTTATGCTGTTGAGATATGTCCCTTCTGGTTTCTCTGGAGCTTTTATCATGATGAGATATTGGATTTTGTCAAGAACCTTTGTTGTATCTATTGAGGTGATCATGTGAATCTGTTCTTGATTCTATTAATATGATGTATTATATTCTTGATTTATGTATAGTGAACCATCCTATATCTCAGGGATGAAGCCAATTTGATCATTTGGTTTGGAAATATCTTATGACTAATTTTGCATCCACATTTATCAGGAATACTAGGCTATAATTTTCTTTTTTGTTGTTTTATACGTATCTGATTTTGGAGTCAGACAATACTAGATTCATAAGATCCTTTGGGTAGTGTATGTTACCTTTCTGTTTTATGAACAGTTTTGAGGAGCATTGATATTACTTCTTTAAATGTCTGGTAGAATTCAGAAGTAAATACACCTGGGCCCTGACTTTTTTAGTTGAAAACTTCTTTAATAACATGGTTTTTGAGATATTGAGGTTAACTATGCTTTAATATCCAGTAGTAGTTGTTTTATAAAACTGGGTATGCCAGTGTTCTATATATATATGTGTTTAGAATTTCAATATGCTCTTGAAAGTTTCTCCTTTTGTCAATATGGAGTGACTTCTTTGTCGCTCCTAACTAGTTCTGGATTGAAGTATATTATTTCAGAAATTGATTTGGCATGTCTATTTTCTATTTTATTTAGACTGCAGTATCATATTCCATTCTTTCAACCTAAGTTTGTGTATGTCTATCCCAGTGGTGTATTTCTTGTAGGCAACCAATAGGTAAGTACTGTTTTTAAATCCAATTTGCAAAAGTCTATGACTTTTAATTGGGAATTGACAACATTAACATTCAGAATAATTGTTCAGAGGTACACACTGATTCGTGTCATTTTCTTGTTTTCCTAGTGTTTGGTGCTTTGCTTATCCTCAATTTCTCATGTACTATTCTGGTGCAGTTTATTCTTTCCTGTAATTATCATTGTATTCCTTTTGGTGTTTAGAAGCCTTCAAATAGCATCTGTAGTGCTGGCTCAGTGATCACCAATTCCTTTAGTTTGTGTTTGTCCTAGAACACATAATTCTTCTTTAGTTTTGAAGGATAGCTTTCCTGGATATCATAATCAGGGTTGTTAATTATTGTGCTGTAAGGACCTTAAACACCTCATTCCAATGTCCTCTTCTCACCCTTTTCAGTTTCTGTTGAGAAATCTATTGTCATTATAATGGATTTGCTTTCAATATGTAACATGGCTTTACTCTCTTGCAACAGCCAATATTCTTTCTTTGTTAGTATTTTACCTGTCACATGGTACAGAGAGGTCCTTTGCTCAACTTACCTGTTTGCTCTTTATCTCCATGGTCATCTATTCCCCTAGCTTTAGAAAACTCCCTACTGAGTTTACTGGACATATTTCCTATGCTTTTGGGACTTGAAGTTGAACATTCTTTATGCTCAAGTTTATGGATTTGTATTTTTACTGGTATCCCATATTTACAGATATCATATTCTATACATATTTTCTTCTTTTATCCTTTGCATTTTTGGAGCTGTCCTCCAGCCCTGATACCTGTTCTTCAACTTTATGCATTCTGTTGACCAGGCTTGGTGGCATGTGCCTATACCTGCTGACCCTTCTCATCTTCGTTTTTGCTCTCTTTCACATAATCCGGAGATAAGGCAAGCTTAGAGCAGTCTCAGTTTAAGACACAGAAATCATGTGGGGAATACCAATCCAAGATTGCCTCTGCTTTAGCTACATCCATTGTAAAAGGGCAAAAGTAACTCTTTTTGTTCCAGGGAAGAGGACAGATAGGAATTAGCCTAAGAAGGAAGAACAGTCCACCAGACTTAACTGTCTCCTGGGGAGACTCCATAGACATCTTATGTTGCAGAATAGATAACTGCCAAGATAAGGCTCCTAGTCTTCAGAACAGCAATTTCCCTACATATATATGTTATAGAAAAGAATTTGCACAAAGCAATGCCTTGCTTTTTAGTGAAGAAAAGTAGCATCAAGCAAATAACCTTACCTTATTGGAAAGTCCATGTTGTAGTATAAGAAGATACAGAAAGAATAAACTATAAAATCTGGAGAGTTTGAAATACTTTGTTACTCATGTCCTTTATCTCATGTTTAAACTTTGTCTCACTTTAGAAATATTTCATACAAATTAAAAAAACAGAAACTTGTAAACATAGATCAGAACAATAAACAGAAAAGCTATAGAATAAAAATTGTCTTTGTTTAAGAATAGAAAGTAAAATTTAAGTATACAGCAAATTCACATTTACTGTCTAAAGGAATATCCCTCTTTGGATAATTGAACACAAAAATAGATATGTGGACACTGCAGAAGCCAGTCTCCAGTGGCATTGCAACCACATGAAAAATAAAATTTAAATACATTGCTAAAACATTCTTCGTGCCAAGTGACAAATCAACATCTAGAAATAAAATCAAATGTATGTTCAGCAGAGGATGACAAAGAGTTTGAAACATATAATATGACAGAGTTCTTTCCACAAACATCAATTATAGCAGAGCAGTGGGTACATTGTCTGGAAAAGAAGCACTGTTTTCTCTGTCTGACACTGTGTGTGGCATCTAATTGGACAGCAAAAGCATTTACTGTGCAATCCTAAAATAACTTAAATGTAAAAGCAATAACAGAAGTACATGTTCTAAAATTAAGTCAGGTGGTCATCAGATATATAAGGCAACAGATGTACTGTAATAGAGTTACTTGAGTAGAAAGCAAATGGATTACTTACTTGTCTCATTGCTGCAACCAAACACCTGATATAAACAACTTCAGTTAGCCAGGGTTCATTTCTGCTTACAGTTATAAGGAATACAGTCCATCAGGGCAGGGAAGAAATGGTGGCAGGAACAAGAGGCAGGTGATCGCATTGTGTTCGTAGTCAGAAACAAGAAAGCAATATATGCTTGTGGTCTGCTTGCTTTCTCCTTATCATTCAGCTTGAGTTCACAGTCTATGGAGTGGTACTACCCATATTTAGTATGGGTCTCTTCACCTCAACTAACCTAACCTAGATAATTCCTCATTGACATGCCTAGAGATTTATTTCCATGGTAAAGTTAAGTCCTATCAAATTAAAAATATTAATCACTTCAGCAAATATTAGATTAATAGTATCATGTTAACAAGCTTTCCATCACTATTTAAAAAATATTCAAACAATGAGCATAAGTTTCATTATAAAAAGAAAACAAGGTTTATTTTGGCTCATTGTCTGGCTTCTGGCAAGGAAATACATCATTGTGGGAGCACACAGCAGAGAAAAATATTTACTTCATTAACTTCATGACTCAGGGAACAGACCAAGACAGGAAGTTTCAAAAGTCCCAGAATTTTGTTTAAGACATGCCCACAATAACTTAAGAACCTCTCATCAATCCTTCACCAAAGATCCATGACATCTCCTAATAGTACCTCCCAGTGAAATAAGCATTTGACAGTGAATTCTAGGAATCATTAATCTAAAACATAGCAGATATTATACTCTGAATTTATTTAGCCTTTTATCATTTCAGTAATAGTTGTTGAGTAATATCTACATGTTTTTGTTTACTGTGATTTTAACTTTTAAATTTTCATTGTGATTTTTTCAGCATTTACATCTCTATTTTGAGTTATTCTTTTATATCAGGTATTGAAACAACTGCTACAAATGTCAGAAGGGATATGGAGAACAGGGAACCATCATTCACTATTGATGGGGTTGCAAACTAGTCCAACCACTGCATAAAATAATCAAAAAGATAAAAAAAAATCTACCATATGACCTAGCTATATCCTGCCATGGTATCTACTCCACAGATACTTGCTCAGTTATGTTCATTGCTGCTCTATTCACAATAGTTAGGAAATAGAAACAACTTAAATGCCCTTCAACTGGTGAATGAATAATGAAAATAATGTGGTATATATACAATATGGAATACTATTCAGCTGAAAAGGAAAATAAAATCCACATTTAATTTAGTTACTAGTATTCTCTTTGAATTTTTTCATGTTTTCATTGGTTTTATGAATATTTCATAATTCTTTTGAATTCTTTGGGATTTAATCTAATTAATTCTCTTTGGAATTCATTTCTATGGAATTTCATAAGTTTTGGAAAAGTCATGTTGTGTTTATTTCTGTCACTTGCAAGCAAGGAGTCCTAATCAATATATCATCCCTATGTAATTACCATTACAAACTGTCCCAGGATAGTTTCTATATATTTACGATCCTACTCCTAAAGTATCAGCATTTGTTTTATTAAAGTTTGTGAGTGTGTGTGTGTGTGTGTGTGTCTGTGTGTGTGTGTGTGTGTGTTCATAAGTATGTGCAGGTGTCTATAGAGGCAAGAATAGGACACTGAATCTCATGGAGCTGGAATTATAGTCAGCTGTGAGCCACCTGATGTGGGTGCTGGGAACTAAACTGTAGTTTTTTGAAAGAGCAGCAAGTGCTCTTATTCACTGAACCATCAGCCCCATCTGCTAGCATTTCTAATTCTTGTTTAATTAATCCATTCACTCACTCAAAAAGAAACCTTTACTATCACATAATATGCTAGATAATAAATAACAAAAAATATGACCCTCAAATTGCTAGCTGACCTAAAGGGATATAGATAAGTAAGCAATTACAGTGTATTTGGACCTAGATACACATACACAGCTTTAGAAGCACAAAAGTATATCATTCAAAGATATAGGTTAGCAAGAAATATACCTAGAGTAATTCAGTTTTATTAGAAGAGCAGGATTTCTAGATAAAAGAAAAGTATGCAAATCAAACAAAATCCCAAAGAATTATAGATTGAAAATGTATAAGATCTAAATGGATCTTTAGAAAGATGATTTTGGCAACAATTTGGATGGTAGACTGAGAATAATAAGAAAAGAAAACTACAAATACAAAAAGCCAAGGAAGAAAATTAATGCAGATATTAAGGTGAGAAATAAAATTTGAAATAATGATGGATTTGAAGAGTAGGGAATTGTTTCATCATTTGCGTCTAGGTTTAATTATGTGTTAATATTTTTACTTACAAATTGTGTACCAATTTAGAGAGCTACAACATAACATAATTAGGATAATAGGGGGTGATATCCCAGCATCTAAATATACAAGTGTACTCTGAAGACCTGAGCTAACAAAGGAAGTGCACAGAGCTATCCCTCTAGCTGGTTTACATGTTTTGTAGCATTTGTCTTATCTCCCATCTTTTGAGCAGCCTGCAAGTTATTCAGAGTGCTCCAGGTTTCCAGCTTTCAAGAGGTGTTATCCATGATGGATTGGGTTGGCTTTGATAATAAAACTGAATTTTAGTCATTTCTAGTCCTTTAAGTAACTCCTCACCCATATTCCTGTAACTAACTCCAATAAAACTCATTGGCTCACCAAATTGGACTTTGGTGGTATTTTTATTTTATCAACAGGTCCCAATCTTAGGTGAGTAGATATTTGTACACATCTCCCCTTAAATAGTGTCATACAACACCTCTGCAGGGCTATTTAGAATTTCTTTCAACTTGTATTTAATAGCCCTAGTCTACAGATTCTATCAAAAGAATGAGATAGAAATTGCCACCCTACAGCCAGAGAAATGGATTACTAGGTAAAGGCATTTTCCCCGAGCCTGACAACCTAAGTTATATCCCTGGGATCCACATAGTAGAAAAATAATCAGCTCCCACAAGTTGTCCTCTGACCTCCATAAACATGCCATATATGCACTCATGTGCACACCTCCCAACACACACACACACACACACACACACACACACACACACACACACACCTACATATCCATGAACACACACAAATAAGTTTTAAAATGTTTAAAGTCTCTTTTAAAAATAAGAAGTAAGTAAAAATCATACTCTAGCAACTCTTTTAAATTCCAAACCCCACAGATGAAACTGAGGAAAGCGAAAGACTGGTGGGATTCACAAACTGAAAACAAGTGTGACTTATTGTAAAATACAAATCATGGCTGCAATTATATATACCTGTTCGATAAGAGGCACTTTCTCATTTGCTTTGCAGCTAGAATATTGTAATGATATTGTAATTCTCACAGTACCTAGGTGATGTAATTATCCCCATTTTGAGATAATATAGCTAAGGTTCTGATAAAATCTATAATAAGTCAAAGTCATGGATCTATTACAAGGTCATGGATCTATTAAGAGAAGAGGTAGATCACTTAGTTAAGTGTGGGCCTTAAATACCCATGGTTCTTCTATGATGCCACATTACTATTGATCAGCACTTGTCTTATAAGAAGCTCTGACTTTTAGAGTACAATCAAAATGATTAATAATACAAGAACGATTTCAAAAACCCCTTAAAACAACATAACAAAAACCCTAAACCCTATATACATACATTATAAATCATGTAGAAAGGTGTACATATTTTACTTTGCCTTTATTATGTCATACTAGAACTGCTCAGTTAAACAAACCCAATCTATATAGAATGGACTATGTATCTTTCAGGCTTTGTTTGTAAACTTTCCTCATCTTTATGATGCCATTCAGTTATGCCATGGTATTGTATCTGAAACCAACTTAGAGTGTGAGCTGTATGACATGATGCCAGATATTAACAACATTGAACTATAGAATTTTCAGTGTTTAAAGCAATGAATGGAACATGGATCATATTCATAACATCTATCCTGACATATAAACCTACTTTATCCTCATTATTACATGGTTCTAAGTCACATGACAGAAAAGATATTCCAATTCATACCTTTGTGATAATAAAATTCATATTCTTTCCCTACATAAAGGTCTGCAATTTGAATTGCATGATGCACAGAAATACTTATCCAGGCTTTGTATATTCATTGTCTAATTAAATATAAAATTAGTTTTACAGTTCCCCTGTTAGAGTTGAACTGCATATTACTCCAATTGAAGATTGTGTTTTTGTGCTACACTTCAAGCTAGAAAAAAGTTGTTGAAAATTTTACCAAGCACTTTCAATTGCATTTAGTTTAATATGCTAGTATAAATGAATAAATATCAAGAATTATTACTGTCTGAGCACTCACTGTAGTCCATGCATTATTTGGAAGATTTAAGATTATTTCATTAAGCTCTCATTGTTCCCAAGATTACATATGTAGCCATGGCACAAATATTCAAATACCTATATGTATGTTTTGAAGCCTACGCATATTCTGCTATTCCCTTTCCATGTACATAAACATAGTGTCTTTTCTATAGTGTTAGGAGTTAAGGATGATCTACTGTAGTTTTTTTCACTCCTGACACAATCATTTAACTTGTTAGGATGTATAGGATATAATATATTTATATTGACACAGTTTGCGCATTATTATAAATTACAGATATAATGAATGAAATGTAAATAAAAGACCACAAAAGTATTTGCTATTTAGATATTACTTATACATTTTGTGAAAAAGTCTGACTGACTATAATACCAAAAGAGACAATAAGTTTATTACATTCTCTTTAGACAGTATTGGTTCTAGCATTCCATAGCAAAGTTCTGATCACCTTCTAACTCTCACATCCACCCTTAATCAAGTATATGTATAGGTCCTAGGATTTAAACCCATAAGTTAGTTTTCTCCCAAGTTAATGGCTTTCACCTCCCCCACTATCCTGTTCAGTCTTTTACCGTCCTTTACTTCACCAATTCAGTTCTTACACTTCAGAAGTCGAGGTTCCCAGCATTCATTATCAGTTCTAAATCTGCCTATCTATACTCAGCTGGTACCTTTAAACTTTACCTGTTCCTGACCTGGTAATTTAGAAAACAAGAGACAAACATGAAGCACTAATTCTGGTGACAAAACTCTTCGTTCCAGCTAAAGAAGGGGTCCCTTTCCAGTCTTTCCAGTGGCCGTCAGCGTGCTTGCACTTGTCCCTCTTCTCCTGTTTCTATTTTCCTTTCTTAGAAGCTCAGCTACCAAGATCTCTTTCTGCACAGAGATTAAGATTCTGAGTGGAAAAGGCATCATTGTTGGTATTTAGGTCTCCAGTCCATTGTTCTAAAATTTCTCTAATTCCCTCTGCTCCTATGATTAGCACTATCATGAACATTTTATCATACTTTTACTTTCCTGCTGATACATTATCCAGATTTCCCTAGAATTCTAAAAATGTCTTAAGCACATTCTTGCCTGTTTAGCATCCTTCAGTTCTTCAGAGGCTTGGCAACTGGGCTTCCAATTCAGGATCACAATGATCTTTGAGGGAAACATATTCCTAGCCACCTGGCCTCTGGAATGGGTAGCCCTCAACATGATTTATGTAAGCATGGGGTCAGACTATGTGCTAGACTTAAGAGATAGAAAATGAGCTGAAGATTTGGGAATGTCACTGAACAATAGGATCCAGACTATCTGCAACATGTCCTATTTCTATAATTCTCTATCAACTTTCTAAATATAACCACAGATTTGAAAATATCTCTTAAGCACTGACTAAAAGATATCTTTATATTTCATTATATTTTTAAATTCACTGAATCCTCACAATAGCTTTGTGAGACAGGCATCATCATCATTTATACAAAGAAATGCACAGCACAGACAATATCAATAGTTATAGAAAACATACCCAAATGCCACAATATCGTTAAGATCTAGTATATTACTATACATTTATTAGTCTGAAAACCAAAAATATTTACACAACTGTGGGAGCCCACAGAGGCTTCCTAGGGAGAGCTAACTCAGAGTCAGAGAATCTGAGCTTGCTTTACCCAGCAGTGCTGTGTAAGGGGACGATTTGGCCACAGGGATGTTTACCAGGTATTTGGAAGGATCTACACTTGGCTGTACTGTGTGCTTTGACCTTGCAAGGAAGAAGTCTTTTGCCTCTCCCCTTGAGATGTTATAAAAAGTCCTTTTCAATAAAGGACAAGGCTGCTGGGTATTGACCCAGGCCCTCCCGAAGCTATCCTGTGTTTCTGTCCTTCTTCTCGTCGGCTAGCTCTCTCTTTCTGATATTTCCTCATTCCTCTCTCCTCCACCTAAGAACCCTTCAAAAGTGGGGAGCAGGCTCCCACATACCAACCATTCATCAGGAGATTTTTCTTATAAAGAACAATCTGTACATTGCCATCAACCACAATGCAAGCCATGACTAATTCAGCTGATATAGCCAATGTGCTCCTCTCACAATGAAATGTCAATTAAAAATGACAGAGTTACTTATAAGAGAATAAATGTTCAATCAAATGTTGCTATTGAACCAAAAAGGTAACATTCCTAGAAAGAGGAATTTAGGGTTTTCTTATCAAGGGCACACGCAGCAACCCTTTATCAAAAAGAAAACCTCATGGACAGATCCTCCTGGATTAACAGGTCTGGGAGTCATTTTTCAGAGGAAGACCTCTCAGACAGACAAGCTCTTAACAGAACTTACAGAGTCAAATTTCCCATGCAGGAGTCCCCACCTAACCTGGAAAGATCTGACCTATCTCTAAAAAAGCAATTATGTCAGTCTTCAAGAAACAAGAATCAGTAAATAGTAACAGGAAGATGACAAAACACTGGATGGAAAAACCATTACTGAGCCAGGAGCAGTGGCACATGCCTGTCATCCTAGCACAGAGGAAGCTAGCATTAGAGGACCAGGGGCCCAAGGCCCTGTACTACAAAGGGAACTCCACTATAGCCTTAGATGGCAAACACAGGGGGACCCTATCTCAACAAACAAGACTACAGAAAATCATAAATGGTCAAAATGCAGAGAGTGTCAATATAGTGCTTAGCCACAGATGGGACCTCTATATCACCTTCCAACCTTCAGGTCTCAGGGACCAATGCAGAAAAGAGGGATGGAAAGATTGTAGGAGTCAGAGGCCAAGGAGACAAGAGGAAAACAGTGTATTCTGGACATAACATGACTGTTACAAGCTGCACTCATGAGCTCACAGCAGCTGGGGCTGTCTGCCTAAGACATACACTACATCAAACCAGTCAACATTCTAATGCAGGATGGAAAAGGATTCATGAGACCCCACCCCTAACTGAGGAGCTACTGACAGTTAATGGCTTCTGTGAGAGGGACACTCAGTTTTCTTTAACAGTGTGGCTCCTTGTAGGCAACTATATTCCAGTGGATGGTCTTATCTTCAGGAGTACTTGAATTGTACAAAAGACTAAATGAAATTCTCAAAGATTTAATTAAAAAAAAGTTTTAAATACCAAAACAGCTTAAAAAGAAAAGAAAGGGGAAAAAACATGGTTATTTGAATGGAGAATTTTAAAACTCTATTCACAATGAAACAGTGATAAGAATATTTGTATTTATCTAAAATAATATAGATGAAGCACTATGGCAGATGCCTGCAACTCTAGTACTCAAGAGGTTGAGAAAAGAGGATCATAAGTTTGAAGCCTAATCAAGCTATGTGGTAAAACCCTGTCTCAGGATAAATCAAGAACAAAACAATATTATAATAAGTAGTTTACCACTTTCTGTCTTCTAGATACAAGAAGAAGCACATCATCAATGTTTGTATTACATGTCAATAGCCACAAAGGGTTAAACCATGCTATACCTCGGAACCCACAAATTTTCCTGGCCTAAGACTTCAGGCAAAAATTATCTAATGCAATATTTTAGTTTAGTAGTTATCATTTTTACTTCCTGACACTATTGTTTTCATTTCCTGACTAGGAAGATAAGAAATAAAACAGAAAAAAAATACCTTAACCTACATTATGCGATGTCTTGCCTTTTTATATTGCCTCTTTTATAAATTAACAGTATATGAAGCAGCACATTGTAGCCATCACATAAACATCTTAGTAGAAAAGAGTAGAATGAATTATTATACTAATCCAAGAGCATAAGTTTCATACATTAAAAAGATGGCATTTAAAACCAGATGAGAAAGGATAAATGGATAAATGAATGACTAAGAATATCCAACTATACATTTTAAGGAAAACAGTTAGAACTCTCCTTATTATTCTATAATTACTCTATAATTAAAATTACATTATGATAATATATGACATATTTATAATATATTGTATATTTATACATAATATATGTATATTGACATAATTTGTGCATTATTATAAATTACAGACTTAATAAGGAATGAAATGTAAATAAAAGTCCACAAAAGTATTTGCTATTTAGATATTACTTATACATTATGTGAAAAAGTCTGACTGACTATAATACCAAAACAGACAAATAAAAGATTATCTATGTTACAAAATGAAAAGCAAAAAATAAAATTGTTGACAAAATAAAAAACGAATGATTACATGACAACTTGTAGTGGTATTTGCTCTGCCCATGACCTTGAGCTCTAGGGCCTGAAAGAGGCGGTGGGTGCTTCCTGCCCTTTTACAGGACCTCTTTAAAGGAGAGGGAGATGGGTCACATGTCCCTTCTCCCTGTTCCTGCCTGTGATGTGGATTTGTTCCAGGTCAGATCAGAGGATGGCTTCAGCTGTCTGCTCTGTTCTGTATTTGTGAGTGTATTTCGTCAACTTATATCTTAATAAGTCCCTATTACCCAATAAATAGACTCATATGGATTGATTTTAATAACAACTGTACGCTACATTTTTATCTGCCATGAAATTTTTCATGCTAATTTTCTTTTACTCATTCTTCTAGATATTTTAACTTATTTCCCCATAATAATCTTTCAGAAAAAAAATGTTATCAAATGCCTTTTAACAGTTACTAACTTTTCTTTAATTAGAACCTATAAAATCCTTATTTAGTTTCCACTATATCATATTCTTTTAAGAATATTTAATATCTGAGGATCTTAGGCTGATTTCTAAACAGGATATCAAAAGCAGATTTTAAAAAATAAGAAAATGGAAAGAGTGCTGATTTGAGGTCTCATCACAGAAAGAAAGTCCCCTAGTCCTCACACCATTCCGCTGCCATTTCTGTGTAGCTTGAGACAATACACATACATAACAGTGAAGAACACTGTATTACACCAGATTGTGTGAGTTTTCTTTGATTGCATGTGTTTGCTTTTTAGTGGTATGTGATACACTGGTTTTGCTTTTAGTTTTCATTTTATATTCTATGAATAAATGTCAATGAACAGATTTCAGCAAGCAGAACCCATCCAGATTGGAAGGAACTTTTCCCCCTTAATAAAGAAAAAACTGAAGACAAACTGGTAAGTTACCATTAGTAGCAAAACAAATGAAATCGTGAGTGGAAAATTTACCACGAGTGCAATCTTAGATGCAAAACTATCCAAACTCACTAATAACTAGAAAAATAGGGAAAAAATGAATCATAAAAGCACTATTTTTCCTAACCAATTGGAAAAGATGTGAAATAACAACTTAAATCACTGTCAGGGTTATTTTCATCTAGTATATACATGATGAAAGCATAAATGGTCCAAATCCTTCTATGGGGTAATTTGCTAACACTTACTTTTAAATAATTTAGAAATAGATAATTTGATTCAGTAATTTTAAGACTTAATTTTAGGAAAATAATTAAAGATGAGCACAAATGTATTTTATGAGGTTTATTCAGTATTGTGTCACCTTTACGAATAAACAGTATGAAAATATAAATAATCTAGCATAAAATTTAAATTGTTAGTTACAAAGTAATAGTGTACAGTCATTATAAAGTTATGATACATAAATATATTTGTTGCCATAGAAATATGTTGATAACCAAAAGTTGAATTAAAAAGTGACAAAACACAACATGATCTCAGTTTTAGAAACCATTATTCTATCTAAATCTGGAAGGCATTAATAATTTTACATAATTGTATGGATTAAGGAACATGCATAATTGCTTATTTGTATTTCTTTTATTTCCACATTTCTCTACTTACAAGTGTTAATGTTAAGAATACATTATTGAGTAAGAATCAAAGAAGCATGCCTGTTGCAAACCTTGTTTACATCAGACCCTGAGCCACCCCTTCCCAGCATGCACCTCTCCTCCTTCGCAGCAGTCCTCTTTACCACTGCTAGCTTTACCTTTACCTTCCAGGCCAACAGTGTGCACCTCGTGACACTGGCCTTTTAGTGTTCTTTTCGTTTTACATTCTTTACTCTATATTACTCAGGAGAGGATCTGCATTAAAAGATTCATGGACATAGTTCCTGGAGCCTTTCTCTGCCCTGATATCCAATGGATTTCAACAAAGAAAAAAATGAACACGGGTTATATAGTGGTCTGAAGAAAGCAACCTGCCCTTGGCCTAAGAATGAGTTGAGAGCTGAAGAAATAGGGAACAAATACAATAAGTGTGGTGTACAGGGCAGCAGAGAAGCAGACTCATGCTGAGAAGCCCACAGGTGTGTCAGCCACATATGTACTCCTATGAGGGAAAGTAATAATCATGGCAATGAAAACTCTCAGAGGCAATTTTACATGGTTTTGAATTTGAACTTTGTTTGAGCTTTATTATAAGCAATGAGTCCAGAGTTGTAGAAAAGTTCACAAAAAGAAAAAACAAACTAAATATCACAAGTAAAATTAGATTAAATTTTAATATAAAAAGAATGCTTTTGAATAATATGAAAGAAATCTTATGTAATGAGACATCCATCTCAAATGGGGGGCGGCAATTTGCTTCCATAGCTTAATCTCCCTTCTATATAAACTCTACCTGTGCTGTCTTTAAATATATATCTTTTCATTCTTCCTGACTTTGCATATCACTCCCTCTGTCCTGACAGTTCTTTCCGTATTTTCCCAGCAGGCAAAAATCTTACTTGTTCTTCAAACTCTGACTCAAATAAGAACTTCTCTATGAGATACCATCCTTGATCCTCTGGGAAAAAATAATAATCCCTGTTCTCATACCTTCTATAATCTTCCCTCTTAATAATCAAAGCACTTGATATTTTGTTACTGTTGTTGTGAATGTATGCATCATCCACTTACACCAGTAGCCAGTAAGTACTCGGGATAATTTCTAATTCCTCTCTATATCCCAGAATCAAATGCATATCTCCAAGTCAGGAGGATAAATATACTAATGAAGAAAAACTAAAATATATCAAAAGTATATTTGAAAATAAAAGTATGAAGAAGAAACACCTTTCCTTTAGGAAAGTTAATAAAAGTAAATCAACACTTTAGTACCTTAAATTGTGGTGGCTTGCTTTCCATAATTTTCTACTAACGTCTATGTGCCCAGAATGGACAGTATTCATCAAGGTACAGTGGCATTTAATTATTATTTAAGTCTCTCAACTAAAGTTCTTTTAATTAAAATTTCTCTTCAAATTCCTAGCTTTGTATATTATTAAACTAAACCCAATCTTCATAAATCAGTTAAGTCCTTAGTGTTGTGAAGGCATTAGCTTTACTTTTCTTATTAAAGCAATGCTACTAAAGTAAAACCAAGTTGATGATATAATAATTCTACTATATCACTGTATAAAAAGATGGGCTTAGAGAAACTAACAAAACTATTTAACTATCTCCAATTTGCCTTACAACACATAAAGCAGAAGACAAGCCAGGAGCTCTAGAGAGAGGACTGGCAGGACACAAGTGATACATCAAGTAGCTATTAAAATCTAGGTAGTGAGTCCATCTACGTTATGTGTGGAACTGTTATAGACTTAGGACTGCTAGCTTTGAAGCTGGTGAAATCAGAACTCCACAGTCAGGTGTATATATTAAACTGCTCTGGTTTTTAATCTGTAAATTGGGAATAGAATGTGATATTAATGAAAACTTAGAAGTATTTTAAAATAGTAGCTAAAAAATGTCTTTCTAGCTCTACCTTTCTAACATTAGAACTTCCCCCTTACTTGTTCACAAATAAGAAATCTGAAAAGAGTGGTGGGAAAGATGGCTCAGTGGTTAAGAACATTTGTTGCTCTTTCAGAACTGGGTTCTGTTCCCAGTGTGTGTGCGCGCACACACACACACACACACACACACACACACACACACACACAGAGTCACCATCTGTAATTCCCATTTCAGGGGATCCAGAATCCTTTTCTATATACATACAAGCAGACAAGACAAATATACATACAAAGCAAAAATAAATAGATCTTTAAAAAGAAAGTCAAAAGATTAAAGAATGTAGTTATACATTCACATTCACATGCTAATAATGTCTCAAGAATCTGCCACAGCACTAGCAAATTAGTAATTATATTTAAGAATGAAATGGATGCAATGCCTAGGTCAAGTAGTCTACACATATATGGCATCTTGAAGACAGATAGCAGTCTTATCGCCTGTTACATCTCAACTGTTACATCTTGCCTCTGCCCTGGTTTAGGTCAAGATCATATGGTAGTATGGACCATCCTTGGGGAATATGCCCAGGAGTGGTATAGTGGAGTCTTGAGATAGGACACTTGCTCAACTATATTCATAGCAGCTTTATTCATAATAACTAGAAACTGGAAACACCCTAGATGTCTCTCAACCGAAGAATGGATAAAGAAAATGTGGTATATTTACACAATTGATTATTAATATTCAATGTTAAAAAAAATCATGAAATATGCAGGCAAATAGATAGAGCTAGAAAAACATCATCCTGAGTGAGGTAACCCAGATCCAGAAAGATAAGCATTGTACATATTCACTTATAAGTGGATATTAGCTATAAAGTAAAGGATAATCATGGTATAATCCACAGACCTAGAAAGTAACAAGGAGAGATTAAGGGGACACAAGAGAATCAAGGAGTTTGCTGTAAAACTGTGTCTCCCTGCAGTGTCAGAAGCTACAGCCATAAAATCTATGACTCTCTAAACATGAGCTGGACAAGGACAACAACAATAAACATGTGAAAGGGGTGGAGGAAAGCCCACTACGCCTTAACCCTGCAGGTAGCTAAGAAATGCTCAGAGCAGGAGAACTGGTCTTCCTTAGGGAAAAGCACACCAATTGGTTATCCAATCCAAATGGCAAGCACCGAACATATATATACAAACAACATTATTCAGTCTGAGCAAGTTGTGTTTAGGAATAGTACACACATATATGCATGTAAAATTTAATGAAAAAAGAGGCTATGAATTTGAAAGAGGAAGAAAGAGTATATGGGAGAGTTTGGAGAGAGGAAGAGAAGGGGAAAATGGTTCAATTATAATTTCTAAATATAAAAGAAACCACAGAACAAAAAGAACAGTAAGTGCTCTTAACCATTGAGCCATCTCAATAGACCAACTTTTAATTTATTAGCTTATAAAGAATTGAGTTTCTGGGACTGGAGAGGTGCCACAGAAGTTAAGGGTACTTGTTATTGCACAGTATGTAAGTTAGCTTCAACATTCCTAGCAGACACAGTTTCCCAGCAAATTGCCTAATCATCTTGCTCATTCAATTTTTCCACCCTTCGTCTTCAATGACCCCTGAGCCTTAGGTGGGGGAGTTGCTTTGTAGATGTATCCGTTGGACTTGGGCTTTACAAGGCTCCATTTTGATAGGTTGTGGTTTTCTGTAGTAGTCTCCATCTGTTGCAAAGAGAAACAGAATGCACCTGCATAGTGCTTCACAACCATTGGTAATTCCAGTTTCAAGGGATTTAATGCCTTCTTCTGACCTCTGACTGCACCAGCACCTGTGTAGTGCACAGACATATATGCAGGCAAAAACTCACATACATGAAAAATATAATAAATAAAATCTCCATAAAATAATTATGTTTCATTGTGACATTTTTTTCAAATAAAGTGTGTTTTTGTTGTTTCTCTCCCTGCCCCTTTCCCTCCCTTGTCCCTTACCACCTCCAGGAGCCTCCTTTGCATCTCATATCATATGTAACTTGCACTTCCCCCTTTCTCAACACCTCTTATTTCTCTCTTGTGATCTACTATCTATTTTATAGTCTATACCCACTCTCACAACTTCTTACATATATATAAACACTAATAATTAGGATCTGAACATTTATTGCCTATTGCCAAAAAAGGGGGTGGGGAATGCTATTTGAAAATCTAAAAGAGAAAAAGAACTTACATCTTATCACCTGTGAGCACATATCAAAGTGTGTATTAGATTATATAGTCCATATTTATTAGCCTAGTTTGGGCTACTTTTGAACTTATAGTGAGGTCTTGATAACTTATAAACTAGACAAAGTTTATTACATGGACTCTTTGTAAGCACTCAGTAACAAATACTAAAAGGCCTCAATGTCCTTATCTTTAATATTTTCCTGTTTTACTGCCAATATAATACAATGTGTATCAATTCAGAAAGGCTATGAGAACATAAAGGAAGAAAAATGCTTAGGAATTACTCATATAAAGTCCAACCTGCACTCAGTAAAAGTTTATTGGAAAAATGAATAAATTCATGTATATTTCCCAATTTTACTAGACTATTCAGGCAAGAAAATATGAACTTTCATTATTATAATCACAATAAAGGTTGTACAATGGCTCAATCATATTCTAGTTGTGTATTTCTGGGCAACTTCCTAAATATATCAATGTTTAGTATTACCAACCATAATGGGAGTGCCAACATCACATATTTTCATGATGAAACACCCTAGGTCACAGGGAACTAAACACCTAAAAGTAGAGAAGATGAAAATGATTCACTTGCATTTCTCATAACTAAATCAAGACAGTGACAGAATTTGATATATTTAGAAAAATTCTTTATGAAAATGGTTTATTCATGATGATAGCTTTGGCTTCCAGGATGGCATATAATAGTTTTGAGTTTTTATCTCACTACCACATTTCCTACCAATAATTTCTAACATGTCTGGGGTGTCCTCTTCTCACCCTTCAGCACCCTACTAGTACCAAAAATAGATAAATATAGCCAAAAAATTATTTTGGCAAAAAGACTCAAGATACTGAAAAAGTCATTGCTGTTAATTTATCCCTGTCTGTTGCAGAAAGAGTAGCATGGTACATATAAAACATTTCACTTTTAATTTGAAAAAAAATTAGTTGTGCACACAATTATTTTCTGGAGGGAGAGATTTGCTCATTTGTATTTATAATGAAATGTTAATTTTCTCTCACACATTTTGGATGAAATGCCAAATGTTAACTGAACATTGGAAAGGGAAAATTGCTACAAATAATACAAAATTATATCTATACCTAGTAATATAGCTTTTGAGTAGTGTGCCACTAAATCCATAAATCTTTCTTATGTTCATTGTGTTGAGATGGCACTTTTAAATCCCAATGCAGAGAATTCTTTCAGAACAGAATCTTTTTAGAAGTTAATTTGTCTCTAATTGGAATCACATGCAACGATTTACCTTAACATGTTCCCAGGTCTCATGCACTGTACTGGGGTGACAGAAGTCAAAAAGTCTAGGCCTTCCTTGCCTAGATCTTCAAAGGAATTGCATGTGGGTAAAATGTGTGAATGGATTAAGATAATTATGATACAATACAATATGGGAAATACAAAAATATTATCTAATTTTCCTAATTGGCATCTGAAGAATGAAAAATAACAGTCCAAGAAAAAAAGTGGAACAAAATAGAATATTCAAAGGAAATAGTAATTTGATCACAACGTAAAACTATAAATAGCATGCTATACTCTGGGAAACTTGAGGAGCGTGACAATGTGCTAGTATTGGCATTGATAAGTAAGGTGGTTAAACAAGTAGATGGAATTAATATTATAAAAAATCTTCTATAATTTGAAATAAATTTATGCTAGAGAATGTAGCTCAGTGGCATAGCACTTGCCAAGAATGCATGAGAACCTGAGTTCAATTCCAAGAAACGCAAAAATAATAAAACCCAAGTTAGAAGATGAACCTACATCGTCAAAAGTTTGATGCCTTTAATTCATTCATTCAAGACAAGAAGGAGCCTCCTATACCAACTTGGGAAAAGATTAGAGACTCCTACCTAGCAGAAATGTGATCACTTAAAATACTTATTAAGCATTATATGTAACAGGCATCTGTCTAGGTGGTAGAGATGGGGGTGAACAGAATGAAATTCTTGCCTACAGCTTACTTTCTAATAGAAACTCAGAGAGAATAAAAGAATAAGTGATTACAGATTCTGAAAATAGCTACACAAAACACAAACTTGCAGGTAAAAGAGCAAAGAATGTAACAGTCATCAGATAAACCAGGAAGTCTCTTTTGAGCAGGCATTGGAGTAGACAATTAAATACTGAAGAGGCTGCAACACATTGATCTCAAGAAACAGCATTTCATGAGGTGGCTGAGGAAGAGTAAGACTGAGATAGAAATGGGTGCAGAGACAGCAAAGTAGTGTGGCCAAAGCACACTATAAGAAGAAATAAGGTTATGAGGCTGGGGGGTAGGCAGTAATGCCTTGCAGAAGTTCAGAGTGTGCTCTTGCTGAATGTGAGGGAGGGACCAAATTATTTTTTAATCACTGGAAATGATGCATAAATATTGGCTTATAGGTAGGCATAGTAGAATCACACAGACCATTTAGGAAGCCAATGAAGCAACAGAAGTTAAGATCATAATTGCCTAAATCATGACTGAAGTGGTGTAGGTGATGAAAAATAATTAGATAGAGGATATATTCTGATCAAACTTCTACATGGATTAAAAGCATGGTAGAAAAACAAGAAAAAAGAAGGGCCACTCCCAGGGTGTGCTATTTACTGAAATGAAGAAAGCTTAGGATAATAAAAACGTGAAGAAAAATAAAAAATATCTATTTAAACCAGGGCTGATTAGCATCTAAACGCTTATACCAAAGAGGCAATATAGAAAAGAGGGAACAACTTTGAGAACTATTTAAAGAGAAAACTTTGTAACACTATGTGACAAAATGTGGGGAGTGAGAAAGAGGGGAAAAGTAAGAACAGCATCTTTTAAACTCTCTCTTGTTCTTAGTTTTTTCACATACAAAATATTTTGTTCCATTTCTATCATTTGTACATTGAGTGACATATTTTCAAAAAAATTAATTATATTTAAGACATTCATAATTGAAAGATACAACTCATCACCCCGAATCAGTTAATGATGAGGAGTGTAAAGAGGAGAAATAGTAGATAACATCCATTAGTTCTGACATAGGCCTCTCATATTGATAAGCTCAGAATTGGTACTATCACAAGTATTATTAATCATGGGTTTTGTTATTACTACCTATAATATTGGTATCCCAATATTACAAGGAAAATCTAAAAAGAAGTGAAAGACAAACTTGAAGATCTGCAGCCAATTATTTCCTTTCACTTTAGTATCACCAAATTTCTTTTCTACTTATCTTTGCTTACAACATTGCATTCATAGTGTTATTTGCTAACACAAATATATGAGATATTACTGTTTCAGTACTGAAGATTTATTTATGAATGACTCACCAGGAGCTCTCTAGATCCAAAATAACTCTCGCTCATAGATGATTCTTTGTGCCTTTACATAGCATATTTGCTTACTTAACCTCCAGAGCACTGGGGCCGTTATGCTTATGAATGAGAAATTCGAAGTCGGGCAGTGAATGAGGGAGTGGTGTTAAGAGAACTTAGAAAAGCTAATAGGAAAAGTAGATATCCCAAAGTGACCCAGGAGAAGTCAAAGCAACTTCTTGGGTCTGTCTACTAGGTATGCTTTATGCTTTCTGCCTCATTTTATAAATGGTATTAGCCTTGAGTAAACCGAGGTTCAGATAAATTAAGAAACTTGTTCATAAACCCCTAAGTGCCACACTGAACAAAGAAGTTCCTAGGTATAAGATTCTTTCCATCATAGGGAGGCATTTCCTTCCAGGACAAGAAATTGGCATGTCAGAGTTGGGGGTTTTAGTAAAAGCCTTATAAATGCTTATCCATTTTTTTTAATTAGTGCACACAAATATGTTTACAATTTTAGTTTTCCCTTGGATACATGATAACAAAATTATTAGAAAGCACAGTTTTCAGCTCACTGGGCAAAATTTCACTTTCTATTTACAACTAGATGAACACTTAATTGGCGATGCCTTTCAAGATATTCAAGAAACTGAATGTTAATACTAAGGCATTTTCCAAAACAAGATCTAAGTTCTCAGCTTCATGACAATAATCACTGACCTTAGAAACAGTGGTTTCTGCCTTACAGGCATGATGTTGTGAGATGGAAGTATCTTATTTTTCACTAGTTCCTGGTCACAAAACAGTAGTGATTTCCTAAATGACATGAGGACTAGAAGCATCTTCTGCTCCTACATAAGGTCTCTTGACCTCAGGGACTGTCAGGAAGATCCTAAATCTCTTGGTCCTAAGTGACAGGAAAATCTTTTGCTTCAGTAAGGCAACTCCAGGCATCCTACTGGAAAGCTTCTGGATGGGAACTGGTCACTGGGAAGACCAAGTTATGACTAGAAGCTTAGGGCATTCAGCATAGGAAACAGAAGCTACAGGGTCTCAGGTAGTAACTGACCTTTGGAAAATAGGTTGTTGCTACTGATAGAAAAAAAACATATTTGGCATTGGAAGTATCCTTATTTAATAGTCAAGGAGAAAAATCTTTGAGTGGAAAGACATAGTGGTGTTAAATAACTGAATATATCACTCAAGAGATTTTTTTGTTTTAATATGTTTATGTTCAAAGTATTGGAGAATACCTGGAGAGTAGCTAGTATATCCTACTGGGCTTTGTAAATTTCTCTGCTGACTAACAAACTTTATTTCAGTTCATCTAAAAAAAATACTTACATCAGAAAAAATTTGTAAAAATACTAGGATAGCACTTCAAGTTTATTTGAACATTTACATGAAGTTTAAATAGTGTTTATGCATTTCTACTTAAAATTTTAAGATGAGGGGCACCTGCTCTGGCATGCATATAATGAACTATGTGGAGAAATCTGTTTTCTTCTTCCATCATGTGGGATCAAAGGATCAAACTCAAGTTGTCAGGCTTGTCAGCAAGCACCTCTACCCACTTAGCCATCTTATATACAATTTAATATAACCCACAACACAGTTTTTGTAAGCATGATGTTGATATTCCATTTTCCAAATATAAAACTAAGCATCAAAAACATCAAGATCTTTGTCCAAACTTACACAATTAGAAGAGTATATTCCTCAACATAATATAGTTTCTAGTGTGAAACAATCAATAATAGTTAAGGGAATGAATGGATGATTGCATATCTTATTCCATGAGCAGTGTTCCTTTTCATTAAAGTAACATTGCTGTGAAATCAGTTAAAATTCAATTCTGAGTCCTTTATCTAAGAGTAACCAGAAACACATGTGTGTTTAAAAATCAAAAGAAAACCAACTGAGTTATATTAAACTACTTGCTCACCTACATTTACACTGGGATATGATCACATCTGTGTCTTCACTTACCCAGTTCCTTCCATCTAGAATTCCTGCCTACTCTCCAACATTTCCCCTTCTTCCTACTCTTTATGGGTTTGTTCCATTCTTCCTCATCCTTCAAGCCTTAGCACAGAAATCATCTCAATGTTGTTTTACTAAGGACCCCATGCTTATGTCCTAACAACCCTATGGCATATCTCACTGTGAAATGGTGACTAATCTCACCATTTGATTCCAGGTTTTAGTCCTCCTGTGTTGTTTATACTTAATAGAGTTTCCTTATACATACATATATTTAACCATTTATAAATGCTTATTTGAATTAAATTAAATTAAATTTTTCCTGACTAAAACTCTCTATACAAAAATTCTGTTCTTTTCACAAATTATAAGGGGGCATGAAGAACAAAATCTGAAGTGAAAGTCTGGCACCAGGGTGCTAAGCAGTTCTTGGCAACACAACAGGTATTTAATGAAACAAAACCCACAAACATAGATTTTAAAATATTTAGGCCTCCCAACAGGAACTTATTGTTTGAAATCTCAGCCCCGTCAGAGCTTCCTTCTATTCCTAGCCTCCAGGTTCATCATTCTACAAGGTAGTGGTTTTTCTCTTTTGTTCTTCTGTCCCTTTTTTTCCTTTTATTCCCTCATTTTCTTTCATAACTCTTTCCTTATTGTTATTCTTCTTCCTTCCTTTTATATAATCAAACAGCAAAACTTCTAAGGCTCTTAAACTTCTCAGTACAAAAACAAAATAAGGCCACATTTAGTGCCATGATTTCAGCACACAGGTGGCAGAAGCAGGAGGGTTGGGGCAAGTCACTAGCCAAACAGGACTACACAGCGAGACTCTGAAAAAATAATCAAGACATCATGAATTCAACTGGTTTCAGCTACCCCCACAAAAACAAAAACAAAACAAAACAAAAAACCAGACTGATGGCCTTGAGACATTTTAACCTCAAATACAAACAAGGCTAGGATATGGCAGAAATTCCTTTTGGTAAAGATGGCAATTGCAGACAATTCTTGGGTAGAGTAAAGCAGAGTTTTCAGGTAAGTCTGGAGAATGCTGGAATTCAGCTATCAGAAAAGTAATATGCACTCTAAGCAACTAGTGGGAAGAAGGCTATACTCAGAGAAGCAGCAATAGCAGAAACAAAAGCTAAGCCTTCTCCTTGTGTGTAGGTGCTGGCAACTGGGATAGCAGTGGCAAGATTTAACATCAAAATGGCCTGTTGCTGTGACAACCAAACAGCTAAGATGCTCTGAGAACCATGGGAAATTCAAACCAAGAGATATGAGGCAGGACACTGAAACCTGACAAATACAATACTACAAGACTACAGGAAAGGTATGCACAGTATTCACCAAGATGAAAAGCTAACGGGTTATACTCAAAGTTTCACACACAGGTCAATGGAAAATGCACTCTCTAATTTGATTCAATGCCTGCTCTGAAGATAGGAATTCGCATCAGACACTGTAAACATGGTCAAAGCATATAGATGGGTAATACAGACATAAAGCACTCAAGGGTCTCCTAGGGCTAGCCATGTAATTGGGGAAACAGAGATAGGGAAAATTTTAAGAGTGGTGGTAATGTTTTAATTTTGGTAATGAATGTATTTGTCACACTTACGTTAACTTAGTAAACTTTTTGTTACTAGCTGCTTTCATAAGTTTTGTAATGACTATGTAACTATCAATCCAATTTAAATGCCATTAAATTCTACAGGTTTAGTGGGTTTGTTTTATTGTGTATAGTATATACTTGGATAAAACTTTTGTTAAGACATTAAATTGCAACCAACTAAAATTTTACTTTAAGTGGTTTGACATTCATACTCATAAGTAATTCATACAAGCAGTGGCTGTACTAGGTAGGAACCAAGATAGGGGTCATCCATGTCAGGAAGAAATACTTTGTCACTAACATTACTCAGAAATGTCAGTTTAGTCTGACAATAAAAAGTTACTTTTAGTCTGGTTTCATTTTATTTTAAAATTATCTTTAGAGAACCACTGTAGTGCCTGAATCAAGGAGACTATTCAAACAGATTCTGTCTTGGTTTACTACTTGATATAAGCATAGATAATTATTAGGCTAAAAGGTGATAATTGATATTCTTTCATTTATAATTTATTAAAACTGAAATTTAACCAGACCAGATGATGTACCTATGGAATGCGATTTTACAGCAAATACTATAGTTAAAAATATACTTATTATTTAATACAGGGATTCTATTTCTAAGAATTTGTGCTATGAATATATTTGTTCATGTGTAAAATCAATTTTGTCAAACACTGAGTCTTTAATAATGTGAAAAACTAAATACAACTATCTATACCTATAAGACAAAAATTTATATAAGGAAAACTCACTAAGTTGAAATATAAAACCAAAAATTAGCCGGGCGGTGGTGGTGCACGCCTTTAATCCTAGCACTCTATGAGTTCGAGGCCATCCTGGGCTACCAAGTGAGTTCCAGGAAAGCCGCAAAACTACACAGAGAAACCCTGTCTCAAAAAACCAAAAAAAAAAAAAAATTAAACATAAATGCATCTTTATGTATGCATGGAGGTGTTTGGTAGATTGAGAGAAGGTTCTCTCAAACCTGAGTAATACTATATGAACCTAGTTCTATCAATAACAGTGCGACCGAGGGCGAGTTCATAACCTCTCTCCTTCCAAGTTTTTCCCTCTGTAAACTGAAGAAAATTAAGATCTTTCTCACAGGTTGAGAACCACTACCATAAAAGAATGTGCTGCAATAGAGGCATAAAAATAATAACTAGTGTTATTCTTCACAAAATGCTTATTTGTTGAGAAACAGGAAGGTCAAACAAAATATAAAGTATGCAAATACCAAAGTGTTGGGAAAAATATACAGATGTGACAATTTGATATGAATATATTTAGGAAGCAAATATACAGATGTGACCACTTATACATGAATATATTTAGAGATTATGTAATAGCACTGTTTTTCTCTAGGAAAGAGAAATAGATAGCAGTAGAGAGAAGAAATTTATTTTTCTTCATATACTATTTTATTTCTTCTGAGTTTGATTCAATATTATTAAGAAAATCTATGTAGAGTAGCCCACAGAACTTTGTTTAAAGTTGAATTTCCCCAACATCTTTGTCTATGAAACACTTTTTTGTCAGGGAATACCTAAAAAGCATGTGATATGCCAAAGAATATCATTTGGACATATTCCTGCAAGATATAGAGAGCAACTGAAATTGTAACACAGAATGACATATACAGAATAGAGACTTAGGATCTTTCTCTTATTTTCACATGATAGATAGACTTCCTATATTGGATAACCAAGAATAGAATGCAATTATTTTATACCATGAAGGAGCAAGAGGAGGAAAATTGAGTGTTTTGACAATAAAATCAAAAGCCACAAATACAGCTCTTGCCCACAAGGTATTTGTCAGTAACTCTGGTAGCAGAGCCTGAGCAGGATCACACAGTCATGTTCTCCTTCTCTATGTCCAACTCTCTTTCTCTGAGCAGTTCAGCCTGGAAAGTTAGAGCAAGTGTCTCTCTTCCCACACATACAGACCCTCAGTGGAATCTTTTCCAGTAATCTCATTCCCTCTTTACACACATGCAGCCACTTCAGGTCTGATCCTTATTGTACAAAAGACTCAACTGCCAAACAGTAAAGAAAGGAATTTGAAGAAAAGCTAACAAATGACAAGTGGTAGAACCAAAATTATCTCCAAGAATTCTACCCTGAAGAGCCTGGCATTTTGACCATTATAGTATACTACAAAAGAAAATGCTCATGTCTCTCTTCTGCATATGCCTAGCAATAATATTATGCATCTGCTTCATGATCTCCAAGGATTTTCCAAAACAAAGCCTTTCATCATTGTAGAGAGGCACAAATATGTTAGAGGGCATTTATATTGGTTGAGTTGAAGGTTCTAAAGTTTTATATACACTCATTGGATATTTTAGCATGTATAAGTGGGAAAAAATTGTGCTAGTCCTTAAGTTTCCTATACACTTTGTATTACACCAAATGTTAGCAGGTATTCGGGGTAAAAGGAAGTCAATGATCAAATACAACTTAGAAACACTGGATTAAGCAATATGGTTAATTTCCATTATTGCCAGACTTCTCAAAACTGAAAATGTTCGTGTTCATTGCAAATCTCACAGAGGGAGATGGAACAAAGCCTTTTTATAATGTTAGTAGATTTCAGACTAGTGTTGTATAGCAAGCAGTATGGGAAATAATGCCCTAATGATACCAGAATAGCTTTCAAAAATGAAAGAGCAAGAATGTACATTAAAGTACATGCACTCTGGCTATTCTCTATAACTCAGATTTAGGTTACTATTTGTTGAATATTTATTAGGCACACACTACTATACTAGACATGGAACGGCCAACCACCCAAGGTATACATAACACCTCTTTCAGATGGCATCAATTTTCAATTAGTTTGAATAATATTAAGGCTCAAAATCTAAGACACCCTTAGAGAACTCTTAACATCAATGCAGGCACCATACTTGGCATATAAAAGCTAGCTTGTAGTCATATAATAAATATGACTATGAAATGAAAATTTTTATTAATTAAATGTTTATGAAGGTTAAAACACTGCAAAGCACATGATGCAATTGAAACATCAAACGTGGATACTAATATTGTTTGGAGATCACTAAATGCTTTTCTAGTGAAGAGTCTTCTCAAGTCAAATATTTGCTAAATTAGTTTAAACTTGCCAAGAAGAGAAAAAACATCCTCAAGCAGACAGAATTACACTGGGGCAGAAGGACCCCATGTAAGGGGAGAACACGGTGCACTCATCAAGTTGGACTAGGTCCACTATGGCTGGAGAACATACAAGGAAAGACAACGTGATGTCACACATAAAACACACTTGTCACCTGCCTGACTCTCCAAGGAAAGTCATGGCAGCAGCTGCTGTAAGCTTAAATGGTAAAGACCAGAGTGGCATGACCCTTCTGTAAGAAGCTCAAAAGGCAACTGTAAAAGGAAAAGTACAAAATGTTGTTTACTAGGGGTCCAATCTTGTACTAGCAAATATATTAAGTAACAGTTACTATAGGAATTTTGTGTGGGTAAGAATCACTGTTCTATTCTGAAGGAGGAATTAGAGGATCAAAGAGATTAAGATGACTCTTCTGAGATTATGTAGCCAGTCAGTGGCAGAGACAGTATGTGACTCCAGATGAGCCTTTTAAACTCTGCTTTAACAGATAATTCCTGAAATAAAAGAAAAGGGAAAAGGAACCAGACTAGGACACAGTGGGAGAGAAAAGGAGGGCAAAGGTAAAAGCTGCTGAGAATTGTCCATGGATACATTTGCAGGGATTAACGAACCTGTTCTAAAAGAAACAAATAACAAAGGCTTGGAGAGCCCTTAAAGGCCTCTCAGAGGAAAGCCTTTCAAAATGGTCCCCATTACCATTATGTGACCCCAGACATTAGCTGAGGCATTCCTGTCTGTTAAGCATCAGAAAGATTCAACAACATTGTGCCTGTGCACTGTCTCTGGTTTCAGACTATGTGAATGCATGTACCTCTTCTCTGAACTCTAAGAGACTTGAATCCTTAACATGTGCTGGCATGTCAAAGGCTATGTCAGCACAGGGTGCCTCTGTCTAGTCTACACATCTCAGAATGTGAAATCAGCCACCCTTTTCCCTCACACATGCACAGACACATCAACATTTGGCAGGAGGCTTTGGGGACGGAGTAGGTCAGACAGTTGTAGCCTTCCTCCATGTCATCAAGCTGTTCTCTCCCCCATTCTACTGTTTACTCTTATTCTCCTTTACCTTCTGAAGAGAAGAGTCAAATTTGACACCTTTTGTCAGGAATAACATTTCACCCTTCATGTCTGGAAAGCTATCAAATTCAAACACACACAGCAATCTGCCTGAAAAAAATCTTATCTAACTCCTTTTAATTTTTTAGTTACTGTTATTATTACAACAGACACAGTGACACAATTATTAAGCACATATCTTCTGTAAGGTGTTGTTCATATACTTTATTAACATTGTATTGCTGGACCTATGATAAAGGTATTTTTTTACTTCTGTATCACATGTTAAGAGACAAAGGGTCAAACATATGAATGACTTGCTCAAGGTCATGAAGCTAGACAATAGTAGAGGCCATATCTTATTCCAGAACACACCAACAATGCTCTTTCCATTAGAGTACCCTGCTTCAGAGACTAATGGGAAAGCCAAGCGCGGGGAGAACGCCCAAGGGCAAAGAAGGAGATACTAATATTCCACAAAAGTAAGGGGACAGCTGAATTGCGAGACAGGACAGGTTTCCAGAAGCTCTCTGTTGAGTTTTTAGACTGGGATGATTGATCTCCCATGTGACAGTTTCCTAAATTGCATGTCACCCAGAGAAATGTATAGTTTGATGGGACCATGGGAAAAAAAAAGTGCTGAAGGGGAAGGCAGGAGAAAAAGCATTCGGAGAAGCACAAAATTTAATTAAGGAAAACATTAGATCAATTAAGAATAAACGGTAGTATAAAACATTAAGGTAAAACATGTATTAGTGTGACATTTGCATTTTTATGAAGTATGAATCACAAAGAAATAATATATGCAGCTAAATTTCAGTTAACTCCCTTTTAAAAGTCTTGTTACCATGGCAATGCCAAGAATGAGTTTTCACAGGATGTAAGATATGGATTTTTTGATTTCTTAAAAGCAGTTTAAATAAAAACTACCAACAGCATGCCCTCTTTTCATTTCTCCTATATGACCAGGGGCCACTAAAATAAGAGCCACCTAGACATCTACTCCAAAAGTTATACACAAGAAAAAAATACGACCAGATGAACAGGATTTCCCTGTTGGGTTTATTTTTATTTCTTTTAGCCTCTGATATATTTTTATAGGTTAACTTAGAAAGCTATACCTAGGAAAACATTATAATTACAGAGAAAAAGGAGACTACTGTCTTCTGGCATTCTTTATAATCATCTCTCTGCTGGTTCAATTAGGAAAGTTTTTAGTAACAGCTACTCTCATTATTGAGATCAGTTAAAATTCTGCTATAAAGACTATCTTTGACACCAGCAGCAAAATGGTTCGCCTTCTGAATTCTAGATCTAAGAAAAGTTGCCCTAGTCTCTAATGAGTAAAAGGGGATTGAGGTTTCTAGGCTACAAAAATCCTGTTGTGGTGAAAAAGGCAGAAACCTAACTCCGAAATCAATACTGTATTACTCTCTCGGCAGGCAAGAGCTGCTGGGTCAGGGGAATCATGAAAAATTCATAGCGGAGGTGGTCAAGTCATCCATAAGATAGAGAAAATGATGCTATATCTAAAGATCCCCTGAGCAATCGAAAGCACTTTATAGATTTCACCGTGGATAAGTGCTGGTGTGTTTCATCTGGGTGCCTTAATGCTGCTACAATCTTATTTTTGACAGTCAATGAGGATGTTCTGATCTATATTTACAGGATCCTGTTTATGTGAGTTCTCAGGCTCTTTGCAGTGCTGATGACAGTGGTCACAGGGACGCAGAATGAAGCTGCTCTTCCTTAAAATCCCTGTTACAGGGCTTGACTGATTCGGTCTTTGTTCCACACACAGCTCAGGGAAACAAAGCTTTGAGTATTAGATTCTTTACAAATAAATTCATTTAATTCTCATAACAACTCCCTTAATTAAGCATTCTTCAAATTATGTATCAGGAAGTAAATGACACGGCCAAGATCACACAGAAAATAAGAACATGAATGAAGATTCTGACCCAAGTATTTCTTAATCCAAAGACACTAAGAATTTGAGATTGAACTGGACCTATTCAATTTTCTACATTCTTGGCACCACAGTAGGCAAAGTTCTGTGTTGGCCTATGCTATGATCTCTAGCCCTTTCAATCCACTGTGTAGTCTCTGACTCTCATTTCCCACCAAATACCTTCAACCTGAGCTCTTACTCATGTTTCAAAGTTCAATTCAAGCACCATTTTCTCTATGATCCTAAGAAAAGGTAAAAGTTAAGGTAATTACTAATGGCCCTAGCATACCAACCATTCATGTGTCCTTAGTAGCCATTAAGCCCTGGATAGAGGCTGAAGAGCTAAAACATTCCTGTTAATCTGGCTCAACTAGCTTCTTCCAAACAACATGAACCAGAGATCCAGATAATACTGGGATAATCTACTAGTCAATCTCTCAAATGCTGCTATTTAGGATAAACCAAACTCTTCAGCCTGAATTCAGAAATCAATGTTCCTTTATAACTATATTTTTTTTTAAAACTTGACCACCTTCCTTAATGAGTTATTTATTCCAAATAGATCATCATAATTTCTCCAAAGAGACCACTCATCACCCTTCCCTCACTTGATTCATCTCTCCACCAGTCCTTCTCTGCGCTTGGTCTCCAATGTATTGTTTAAAGCCTTCATGGAGCCTCACATCTTATAGGAGACATTCCCAGGCCTATCTGCTCTAGTAACCACTTCCTCTTTTTCAAGTCTACTGCATCTATTTCAGACCTTAATTATATTCTACCTCAACTGTTTTCAGTGCAGTATTAGCACTACAATCTCCTTACGGGCACAATCAACAGGGTCTCCCTCATTTGTTACTGCTATGCAGAGCACTGTGTGAAATAAACATTCAGATTTCATTAGGTTGGACTTCTTCAGCCATGACAATATTTCTCATATCTACACTATACCAAAAATTTAGTTTGATGTTTTACTGCTTTTACCTTTACTGTTAGTATCTTGAACAAAAGACAAATTTAACAGACTTTCTAGAACAATCGTTTTGGAAACCAGTGGACATTGGATATGAACTACATGGGAGAGACAATGTTATATCCAAATGTAAAATATCTGGGTTACTTATTCATTTGACAAATACTCTTAATGTGCCAGCCTCAGTGTCAGTTAGGCAGATAAAAAGATGAGAAAAATAGCCCTGCCTCTCCAGGGGCTTATAATCTACTGAGAAAAGCTTCAAAAGAGATACTAAAATGGGTTCTTGAAAAAGAAGCAGGCATTTGATAGGTAGAGAGAAAAACAAATCACCATGAATAAAGATCCAGAGTTGGAGGGTGTGCAACTATTTTCATGCACTGACTGCATTCCTTAAACCAAGTGATTCAGCAAAATATTCATCTCCCAACATACATTTTTCCATTCTATTCTGAATTTTTGTTTTACTTCTATAAAAGAAATGAAATAGAAAGTCTTGGTATCAGAAGTTTCTCATCTATAACAAGCCTTTAGCATTGAATCCTCTTCACTAAGAGAACCTAGAGAGCCTAGAGAGGTTGTTGGGTAAAGTTCAGCCTCCATGGGAGAAAGCTTGTGCTGTTATTAGACCCGAGCAGGCCTCAGCCAGATTAATTATATAAATTGCTTTAAAATACACAGTCAATGGTACCACCAAAGCAGAAGATGTTGTGGATCACAATGAGGCAAGCAAAAAGAGCAAAGGAAAGTTTTCACACCAGGGAGGCTATGAGATGCTCTGCCTTTTGACATCTGTTTGGCAATAGCCTAACCAGACTCCAAATCCATAGTTATTCTGTTCTTCCCTAAGTGTACATAGTGACCTGAATAAGAACTGAAAACACATAATTCTTTTGCATCCTTTCTAATGACAATAATAGTACATATGGCTTTAAATGACCATTTATTGAAAATATTCAGTTATATGTTCTATTTATATGTGCTACCATGTATAATTAACAAAAGGACTCAAGAAAGTAGGTGTTCATAACACTCTATCTTAGTTAGTGTTTTATTTCTGTGAAGTCACATCATGACCATAGCAGCTCTTACAAAGGAAAACATTTAATTGTGTGACATCTTACAGTTTCAGTATTTTACTCCATTATCATCATGGCAGGGAGCACGGCAGCATGCAGGCAGACATGGTGCTGGAGAGGTACCTGAGAGTTCTACACCTGGATCCACAGGCAGCAGGAAGAGACTGTGACACACTGGCCAGGTCTGAGTTTCTGAAACCTCAAAGTCCACCCCCTACTGACACGCCTCCTCCAACAAAGCCACACCTCCTAATAGTGCCCTCCCTATGGGCCTATGGGGGACATTTTTATTCAAATCACTACATTCACCTATCCCCATTATCACTAACAATTTATAAAAAAGGAATTTGGATTTATTTTTTAACAGGGTCTCAGTATGTAGCCTTGGCTGGCCTGGAAGTGGCCACATAGATCAGGCTGTCCTTGAACTCATAGACATCCACTAGCTTCTGCCTCCCTAGTGCTATGGGATGTTCTGTATGTTAAATGTATTGCTCTGATTCGTTAATAAATAAAACACTGATTGGCCAGTAGCCAGGCAGGAAGTATAGGCGGGACAAGGAGAGAGGAGAATTCTGGGAAATGGAAGGCTGAGGCAGAGAGACACTGCCAGCCCCTGCCATGAAAAGCGAGATATAAGGTACCGGTAAGCCAGGAGCCATGTGGCAACTTATAGACTAATAGATATGGGTTAATTTAAGATATAAGAACTAGATGACAAGAAGCCTGCTGTGGCTATACAGTTTGTAAGCAATATAAGTCTCTGTGTGTTTACTTGGTTGGGTCTAAGTGGCTGTGGGACTGGTGGGTGAGAGAGATTTGTCCTAACCATGGGCCAGGCAGGACTGGAGAAAACTCCAGCTACACCCTAGTGCTAGGATTTAAGACTTTTTGTTTTGTTTTGTTTTGTTTTTGTTTTTTTTTTGGTTTTTGGTTTTTGGTTTTTCGAGACAGTACCACCACACTAGTCCAAGGAATTTGAATTGTGATGGCAAAGTTTAACTTGTCCATGATTATGTAGTCAATAAATGGTGAATCCAGGATTCCTAGACCTTCTAGTAATAATACCATTGTCATTTCTGCTACATGTATTGCACTGCCATTCATTAAATATTTTTATATTCCTTAAGTTGGGAAAAAGTCTTCATGTAGAAACAGAGCTATGAATGTAAAGACAACAGCAAGTTACATTAATGAAGGAAAATGTAGACCACTTCCTATCACTGGAAATGAAAATGTTTCTTTTCTGTGTTTCTCAGTTATAAGAAGATTTTTTAAAAATTGTATCATTGTGTGTTCTTGAAAAAAAGCATTCAATGAGAAGAGATAAAAATTGCATATATGGGGGCTGGAGAGATGGCTCAGTGGTTAAGAGCACCGACTGCTCTTCCAGAGGTCCTGAGTTCAATTCCCAGCAACCACATGGTGGCTCACAACCACTTGTAATGAGATCTGGTGCCCCCTTCTGTCCTGCAGGTGTACATGCAGGCAGAATACTGTATATATAATAAATAAATAAATAAATCTTTTAAAAAAATTGCATATATAAGGCTGGGAGATAAATCAGTCATTAAAGTGAGGAAGTGGGTTTGATCTCTAGCACCCACATAAAAAGCCAGTTGTGACAGCACACAATTATACTCCCAGCACCAGGAAGACAGAGACAGGTGGATCTACAAGGCTCACTGGACAGCCAGTGTAACTGATATGCTGAGTCCAAGGTCCCTTCAAGAAATGTCTCTAAACACAGGTGGACTGCTCATAAGTAATGACATCTGAACACACACACACACACACACACACACACACGCACACACACACACACACACACACATTCAAACAAAGAGATTAGTGAGAAAAATAATTATCAATTTAACAAAATTAAGTTAAATAAAAAATATAGAAAATGATAAAATAACATGAATTTAGCAAATATGAACCAAAAGAAGAGGCAGTCAAAATGACAAGAAAAATGCTACTGTTGTATTAGAGAAAGATAAAGGTTTTAAATCTAGGGCTCAGAGTCTGAGTCATGTTTTGCCACTATTTAGCTCTTTTTCTGAATTTCTTATTTTTACTTTTATCCTTAATCCTTACACCAATACAAAAATTCATTTATCATTTCTCTCATTTAATTTTTTCCATAGCCATAGGATTAAGAATAAAAGTAAAAATAAAGAAATTCCATATGGGCTCTATGAACACAAACAATTTTCCAATTACCCTTATTGTTTCTTTACAATCTACTGTCCTAAAAAAAATTCAGAGACAGACAAGACAACAATTGCCAATGTAATCCTGAGCAAAGAGAGCAATGCTGGAGGATCTCTACACCAGGCTCTAAGCTATATTAATATAGTATAGATCTATAGTAATAAAAACAGTGTGGTACTTGCACAAGGCAGACACACAGTTCAATGGAATGAAATAGAAGACACAGATGTCTGGAAATATAATCACTGTACAAGGCGAACCGCGTTCTTACTGTTTTTCGCTGTTATTACTGTATGAAATGACTTAATTGGATAGGAAAAGCCCTCGGGTTTATTTCTCTTCTTACTTTAACTATAACTTAATAAAGCATAATACATGATATTAATCTATGGGTTGGTTGAGAATAAAAATGAAAATTATTAGAATTACATGATGGAGCAAGAGAAAACATTAGTACACCTTTTAGAGGCTATCTCCCTGCATTCATGCTTTATTTTCATTTACAATACATTTTTTGGCCATGCTCCTCACTATCCCTTACTCAACTTAATAAAAATGTATATAAAATATAGCATAAAATAGAATACACAAATTATAAAGCATATCTTAATACCTTCAAAAGCCTAGTAACCTGCAGATATAGCCCATATTACAAAGTTACAGAGCATAAAAGGCACTCTAAAAGTCTCTTTCCATAATTTTCCTTCATGTAAACTTTTAATGGGACGGATGGGTTTTGGACCTCTTTTACCTTTCCATGGGGTCATGTGGTATACAACTTTTAGCCCCTGTTCAGGTTGTTTTTGTGAGGGTACTCTGTGTTGTTACATGTAATTGCAATTCATTCACTCTCAATGCTGATGTCATTCTATCTAATGAGTTTGACTAAATGGCAAAGCTTATACCACTTAACTTACAAAGTTTGTTTTTGACTTATAAGTGCAAATAGAGCCCTTTAGGTAATTTTATTTAAAAAAATTGCTTATATTCCTAGATATGAAAAACTTGTATTATGTACAAAATCAAAAGTCATATGTCTGATTGCTTTTCTGATTATACTTTTACAATGAATTTCCAAAAAAACAAGTAGTTGTGGGCGGTGTCAAAAAGAAGTAGCTATATCAATTTTCAGTTCTACCAATAGTATAAAAAGAGTTCTAGTGTAATCAATATTAAATATTTAACTTAAGTTTAATTTCTCCTGGAAGGATTATCACCCAGTCCACTTGTGCCACTACATTGTAATCTTATTTCCACCTTTACTGTTTATTTTAGATAACTTGTTTGTAGTTTATGTCTATGGTATTCAAGGTCTTTATCAACAGAAAGCACATCTTTTTCATGTTAGCACCCCTACTAGGACCTGACCAAACAAAACGAAAAACTGAGGGAATATTTGTAGAATGAATGAGTAGATTATTGCTGCGGGATGTTCTCTATGCTGTAAATGTGTTGCTCTGATTGGTTAATAAATAAAACACTGATTGGCCAGTAGCCAGGCAGGAAGTATAGGCAGGACAAAGAGAAAGGAGAATTCTGGGAAGAGGAAGGCTGAGGTGGAGAGATGCTGCCAGCTGCAGAGATGAGGAGCAGGATGTAAAAAGTACAGGTAGGCCACGAGCCACATGGCAAGGTATAGATTAATAGAAATGGATTAATTTAAGATATAAGAACAGATAGCAAGAAGCCTGCCACAGCCATACAGTTTATAAGTAATATAAGTCTCTGGGTGTTTACTTTGTCGGGTCTGAGTGGCTCCGGGACTGGCAGGTAAGAGAGATTTGTCCTGATCGTGGGCCAGGCAGGGGAAAACTTCAGCTACAGATTATAATATTTAATTTTACTCCATTGCTTTTGATATGAGAAAATTTACAATAAAAATAAGTATCTATGCTGGGAGAAGCCACACATCAGAAGCACAGTGGCAAAGATGAGGCTAGAGTCAGGTCTCTGTCTTCTACGCCATTGCTTTTCCTGCTTCACTTAAACAACAAACCTACATGGAAGCTGTGCTATAGTTCTCTCATTCAAAGGAAAATGATTCAGTATAAATCTCCTGATAGATTAATGATAAGGTCATCAATCATGGCACTTATGGGTATGCTGAGCCAGAAAACCCAACTAGAAGAGAGACTATGCTTCAGGACAGACAAATATTCAAAGGACAGAACAGTACGGGTTAAGGGTGATCTGGGAAAAACCTCTTAAATGCACACATCCAAAATTTGCTGAAAGTTGGAGAGATGGTCTAAGCTTATGAAGTGCATAAAATGTTCTGAATTATTGGATGTTATAGTATCTAATTTTAAGGAATTATATGAAGAATTGAGACAGTTGCCAGATATGCCTTGACAGTTTGTAGTTATGTCCTAATGTTAGAGAATGCTGTCAGATAATTTTCTCACACAGAGATTTGTATTTAATTTTATAAAGCACCAAGGCAAATACACTGAGAAAGAAATGAATAAAGGGGGTAAAATGAATTCTGATTATTAACACAATTCAAAACGAAAGGGCTCTTAGATTATTTCATTTCCCTCAAGAATAAGCAGGACATTTCATAAATTACTTAACTTATTTAGACACAAATCATTTTAATCAATAAATCTTTTTTAGAATTGCCTGTGTGCATGAAAATTACAAGGAAACATGACAGTTTTGATCGGGACAATTTCTTGATCACAAATCTTTAGTGAATCTCTGTTGTATACAAAATAAAAGCCCTCAATTTGTGTTAGGTACCCAATCAATCAGAGACACCCTATTCTCTTTAATTCTAATAGTCTCTTTATGCACTGCATTATTCCTGTATGTACCCTATCAGTGTTCTATTTCATTACATTTGTCTTGTGCTTGAAGAAGGGAAAAAGGATGGGAGGGATGGAAAATAAAACATATGTGTGTGCTAGACATTAAGTCACATGTATCAGAGCCATCATATAATTTAATCTTCATATTATTTCTTATCTTTAAATCCAGTCATGTCTTTGACCACACTATTGCCCTGAAGTTGCTTTTTGCCACTGTGGTCAATGTCCTTCACATTCTGAACTCTAAAATCAATCACCATGCCTAAACTGACTCAGCCTAATAATAGCATTTGGCACAAAAAAAAAAAAAAAAAAAAAAAAAACCCTGTCACCTTAGAATGGTTTCTTCACATGGCTGAATATACTCTATATTCATTCTGCCTTCGCTGGTTGCTCCTTCTTAAAAAGGAAGATTTTCCTCATAGCATTAAGTACTAAATATCCCTTCCATGTTCAGTTGTAGCTTTCCTCTTTTGAAAACACTAGCATTCCCCTTGTAAATGTTTCAGGTCATTAACACATTCGAAATACCAGTAGCCTCCAATTTTATAACTTAACTCGGATTTTCACTTGAACCTAAGACACATTAATCCAACTACTTTGTCCATATATCTACCTGGCCTGAATATCTAACAAACATCTCAAACTAAACATACCCACAAACTAGCCTCCTTAGCTTTCCTTTAAGACTGCTCCTTTGATAGTCTGCCATTTCATTAGAAGCAGTTTCATGCGAGGATCTCATCAGAAGCTCCTGTGTTTCTAGAGATAGCAAGTTTGCTATTCCCCAAAGCCTAACAACTGCTCACAGGTGTGATGCACACAGTCGTTTGTAGCATGGGCTGTGCCGTTTCTGACTGCTCAGTCCTTTCCAATCCTCTCACAGTACTTGGTTAACAAGAGGACAGACCTGCAAGTTGATAAATGACACATTACTGTTTCCTTCACTTCTCTCATTCTTTTTATCAATCTGTCACATTCTCATCTGCTTTCCAAGATAGGAAATAGTGTTAAGAAATAATAATAGTAAATCTGGAAGAAGTATTGCTAGATCTAAGTCCCACTAAAATGCCAGAATATGATGGATTGATTGTACGATGGGTTTGCTTGCTAAGGAAATGTCAAGTTTCACCCCTACAGGTGATACCATAATTTTAGTTGTCTCTGTTTTGGTGGTTATGTATTTTTTAAATATGCTTGACATACAAGTCTGCAATATAACCAAACTAATTGTGCATAACAAAAAAATACAATCACTGAAATAAAATAGACTTTGGCTATACATTTATTGTCTATAAAAATATTTCACAAAATTATTTTTGTTCCATTTCCTGGTTTGTGAAAGGGTTAAGCTTATCTTGTAGGATTTTCATATTGGAGATTACAGTGTAACAAACACAGAAAACACCCCAAATGGAAGCAATCGTCACTATTACTATTACCTTCAACAGGTGAGGCTACTTAGTTTCACTTCCTTTATCAGGCTTTTCTCTTGGCTTTGAATGCCTCCCCATCACTCCTCTAATTAAGTTTTCTTTACCATTCTGACCCACTTCAAGTGGAATCACTGTTTTTTGTTTGTTTGTTTGTTTGTTTGTTTGTTTGTTTTTATAAACTTCCTCCTCTGCAGCACTTCCAAGCCAGTTACAGATTGGTAGGAAATGATCAAACACATTCTCTCTAATCAGAGTATTTGTTGATGTATTGACTTAATAATTTGTTACTGATTAATTCAGAGATACTGGAACTTAATGTAAGAAGAGAGGCCACATGGAGTGAGAACAACAGATGCATCATATCTTTCTCATCTCTTTTTTTGTCCAATTTATCCCCTAAGGAGCCATTCCTGTGTTGGTGACAGCTTTAGTCCTTGTTACCTCTCACGTCTGCCCTTTTTATATTCATTGCATTGCAATTTTGGAAGAATTTACACGAAAAAAATGTAAGCACTTCCACTACCAAGGAAACTTGCAAACATCAAGATTCCTTAGTTCTAGAACCAGACTTGGCTTCAGCAAGCTCAGAGACCTTTCAACAGATCTGTATCCTCCATGTCCCAGGAGCCTGTTTCCCCAGGACTTTCCCTCATCTTCCAGCTGTTATCTCACTGAAAGTAGCAAGTTAAGGTTTGAATGATCATAGGATCAAAGTCTCACATGAACAATGCCTTTTTTATTATTGAAAATAGATTCTTCTCTCATGCAATACATCCCAAACACAGTTTCCCCTCTCTTCACTCTTCCCAGCTCCTCCCCACCTCTCCTCTCCCCCAGATCTGCTTCCCTAACCCATTACCCTTCTTACAATGCCCTTTTACCTGAGTGGTTTTGCTACTAAGTTTGGTCCAGGGTCCAAGGCCATAAATCCATTTTCCTTGAACACTCCTGTTAAATTCTATGGTCTCATTGCAACCTGACAAACTAAAATACAGCCCTGTGAACTGACAGTGCAGTTGTTTATATGATTTATATGATAGATGGATGAACAGGCCGGACTGTGAGCTGCTCAAGGATGAAGACTAAGGTTATCACTTTTAAATTCTCCCTGTGGCTTGGGCATGCCCTATACCAGAACACAATGGAAGAAGTAAGTCTTACACTTCATGTGCTTTGGAAAAGTACTAGGATAACTGTAAGGAGGCAGTAGGGAGTACAGGGACTTAAAAGGCCCCACTCCAACAACAACTGTATCAGAAGCAGTCAGTAAGCATGAGATAATTAATGTTATCTTCATCATCATCACTAACAATTTTTAATACTGAGTAATATATACGTTCCTTCTTCAAAGCACAGTAATACCATTTTGTGTAATTCCTATATCACATTAAAATCATTAAAAGAATCATACAGTTCACAGCATATCATAAGTGTTTAAAATATTACTTAGTATTATATTAATAATCCTAAAATGGCTGAGAGAAACCTCATTAGGGAAGCAAATGAGTTTCCTTCTGTATTAGGGACTGCCAGGACCTTATCCAGTAACTTTCTATTATTCCTTAGTTAACAGAGCCCTGAATCTGTGAAGGGAACACTGTGCCCAACTGAAATGTGAAACAGCTCAGCCCATCAGATAACCATAGCCAATCAAGTGTAAAAGGCAGCCACTGGATACATTTTCTAGGTAAAATCTCAAAGCAGTTGACACTATTGAGAAATATTCTTTATTTTCCTCCTTCTTGTTGCTTTTAAACTGGAACAGAATGTAGAGCTGATGTCCTTTTCTTTAAAATATAAAGTGTTCCTGAGTATATATCCAAGAACAATTTATATAATAGAGCATAAAAATGGAAGATGGAATACTGATGACATCACATGTCACCATCAGAACCCCTCAGTCACACATTTTTTTAATGTTAAAGTAAAATAAACTCTAACATTGTTGAGCAGACATTAATTTGGTTTCTGTTATATGTAGTGAAGCTCAGCCTCAATTCAAATGCCTACTTCTTCTGTTCAGCACCATCACAGATGTTAAAGCCAACAGAAGGCAACCCCATATAACCTAGGTGCTATGTCCAATCCCTGTGCTTACAGAGAAGAACCTGATGAGGTTGTTGTTGTTGTTGTTTTATACTCAAACATTGCTATAAGTTTAGTTCCTTAGGCCAGTGTTAGTAATATCATTACATCCAGGTTCTATCATTTAACCATCTATTTATTTCCCTTTCTTAACTACTACAACCTTTACCCTAAGCCATCTTTTCTTTTTTAAAAAGCATACTTTGATTTTTAATTTACAGTGTGTGTGTGTGTGTGTGTGTGTGTGTGTGTGTGTGTGTGTGTGTTTGTGTATGCACGCATGTGTGTGTGCTTATATGCATGTGTGCCATGGAGAATATGTGGAAGCCTGACAAGTTGAGGGAGTCCAGTTCTCTCCCTCCATCATGCGAGTCCCAGGGGTTGCCCTCGGGTCATCAGGCTCAGAGGCAAGCACTTTTACCTGCTGAAACATGTCACTACTTCCCTAAACCACAATTTCGATGTTCCCTTTTTAAACTGTTTTCTATTCATCTCTAGTTCTCTTTTATGTTCACCTTAACCTCAAGGAATCCTTAACTTGTGTTGAGTGCCGAGATTCAGACACACCTGGCTGTAGATGTACTAGCTCTCTAACTCCTATCCAGATCAGTAAACTGACATAATGCCACTCTGCAAGACATATGTTGAAGTTAGATAACACATAGTTCATGTGAAACACCTGGCAGTGACTCACTTTCTAAATGTCAGCCTTTTCCTCCTCTGTCATCCTTCTCTCCCACTTTAGTCTGAACCCTGAATTGCACAGAATTCCTTGAATGGCATCATGTCTCTGTTTTCTTTGACTGCTTAGGCTAAAGGCATAGCTCACCTTAGCAAGCTCTCAAAGCGAAGCAACTGTTAGCAGGTGTTCATCTCCCCATTGGCTGATGGAGGAGGTGCACTGTATGAGGCCTTAGGTCAGCTCCCATAGGAGCCTGCTGAAATTTCCTGAGTACACTCAAGCATTAGAGTTTCATTACCAAACCCAAAGGAGGATAAGTCATATCTTATTCAAAGAATTAGTAACGCCAATAGTTCATAATGCACATAGCTCTGCAGAGTTGAGCTTTCAGAAGACAGAAGCTGTGTCTTCTCCTCTAATGCTGGAAAACTACATACAACTAGTCATAGTATCCCATAAGGCCATATTTGGCATGTCTTGCTGGCTGGGGCAATGCAGCTAAATCCAGGGGCTTATTTATTTGAAATAGCACCAGAGATGAACTAGAAAAGATAAAGACTATCAGGAGAGATTAGGAACTCAAAGTATTCTCCTCTTCTCAAAGTGCTCACCCATAACACAACAAAAAAACACAAACCAGATGACAGTGAGGAATTATAAATGACAGAACCAAGATTGTGGTTCACTGAGAATTTGCTATGATCCAGATCCCAATGAGGCATCATATATCCATATTTTATCAGTCCACATTAAAAACCCACATAATCAGTATGATTTGCATTTTGTATCTCAAGCCAAAGAGATACATTGTCATGTCACATGTCACATTGTTAAAATATAGAAAATAAATTATTAGAACAATACAAGTGTGTGTCTATTTTAGCATGATGTGCTCTTTTCAAAAATACCAGGATGAAAAAGCAAATCAGATAAGCTCTCCCTCATGTCTAAAGGAAAATATTTAATCCTAAAAATGATTAGGTGGTTTTACAGGTTTATCAAGACTTGAAGTAGCAAATAAAATCTTATGTCCTATAATGTCAGCATTAAGCACATATTCATAACATTTACAGATAACCTATTCATTTATCTTATTTGAAGCTCAGAAGTACACAGTAAGGTGGAATTAGTTATTTAGTTATACAAGAAATCAACTGAGACAACTGTAATGGATAAAGGGAAAGAATAAGAAGTGGGCAGGGAGCTACTTTAGATCTATGAGAGAAAGAAAGGAGCAGGAATGGGTAAAAAGAGTTTCAGGCCACAGCACAAGTCTAAGGAGAGAATTGGGGCTTAGATACTTCCTGTGCTCTGTCACTCTATGGCACAATAGTTAATTTTAGGAAACATAACTGGATTAAGGAATATATCTTAGGAATTGAAAAAGCATTGTTCCTAGGTATATCTTTCCAGAGGGCTATGTCTGTGGACTGATGGGGACTACTTTGTTCTCAACGTGGGCAGACACCATCCAACTGGAGGGTCCAAATAGAACAAACAGCAGAGGAAAAGTGGACTTTACCTCTCTTGGAGCAGGTGCCCTACATCTCCTGTCTCAGATTTAGAACTGCAAGAACTGTGTAGACTCTGGTCCTTATGCCAGTGACCTCCTGAATGTCTCCAGGCTTTCAGCCCTGGGCAAAGAGTTTTAATATCAAATTTTCTAATTCTGAAGTTTTCAGTATTAAACTTAATAGTTTCCTAGGATCTCTCTGTAATTTACAGAAGCATATTGTAAGTTTTCTTAGCCTCCATAATTATATGAGTCAATTCACCTAATAAATCAATCTGACTCTGTCTGCCTCTCTGCCTCTCCTCTCTGGTTCTGCCTCTTTCTTACAATATCTCTATAAAGCACCAGATAGACGTTTATTGAGAGCCTCTGGTAGCAAGGACCATGGGAGTATACAGCAGTGACAACTGGAGTTCAGAAGGTCAACCTATCAGAATTAAGGGGTCTGTTAGAGAAAATCATCATGCAAGGTGTTATGGAATTCCTGCCTTTTGAATGATTTGGCTGTCTCTTGTCGTAAACTTCTTGTACAATAACAACTATGATTCTCCCCATTTACCATGTATTTCCATTTTATGTGTACATGCAATCTCACGATTGCATCTCAAACTTGGGCACAACTTTCCCTATACATTTGGGGTATTTGGATAACTGTCCCCAGCTGTGTTTATTTTTCATTAACATAAATCTAGCCAGGGCCATTCCCTGGACAAAAGTATTTCAGCAAAGATACTTCTTTCCAAGGACAAAACTGCACATAGATAAACATTAGCTCATCTCACCCATAGATAGAGAAAAGAACTACTAACAACTAAATCCTCAACTCCTTACCTTCACCTTGGGTTATTTACACAAGACCCTAATTTAAGAGATTTGCTGCTCACATTCCTGAGATGATGTTTTAGCCACTTGCTAGTTACTGAGTTAAGATAGTTACTTCCCACTGTCCCAAGGAGATTGCCCTCAAGGTCAGGCAGGTGATAGGTGCCAAGCTTCTTTCTTGTGCAAATTAAGTTTTAATTCTTCCTCAGCCAGATGCTATTCCTATATTCCCTAATTAATCTTAGCCTTTAGTTGACCCTACCAGAGAATTCCCCTTTAGTCACTCCCCTTTTGGGTTGTAATTGGAAGCTGACATTTATTACTTTATGTGTGGATCCTTATCACCTCTCTCTGCAACCCTGAAAACTTCAAGCCTCACATTGCTTTGCCAAAGAAATACTGCTTGTGTATATATACTGGTTTCCTCACAGCACTGGGGGAATTTCATTGAGAAGAACAAAGATGAAGACTAAGATGGAAAGAACTAGATAGAGATGAGAGAATAGCAGAAGGAACTGAAAGCAGGAGGGACTGAGAGGAGCTAAGTAGAGAACAGAAAAGAATTTGTGTAGATAGAATTGATTTATAAGAATAAAGTAAATAAACTAAAGAACTCAGTGTGCTTAGATTCATTTGATACTCCTAAGATTAGAATCTTCGGCTGGTTGTTAGACTCTTCCATGGACCCTGGAAGAAAACAATATAGGCTGGACCTATTATTGTTTTGATTAGATGTTAACAGTCTAGTGGAAATATGTCAATAGTATGAGCTGAGGAGAACCAAGGGATTCCCTCTGGTGAATACAGAGGGCAGGAGTTGAGAATGTCAATCAAAATCTGTACAGTAGAAGACATGGACAGACATTTCCATGATTGTCAGAATTCAACAGTGAGCTTTACGAAATCAATTTCTCTGTAGGTGTAGGAAGTAAGTTTCTTTATTGTCCTGTGGACTTACTGAGCAGAAACTTAGAAAATGAAGGTCAGTTGAACAAACTAAGCTTCCCCCATATAACTGTAGCTCGTCTTGAGGCCTTAACTATTATCCATTCATTTCTCTAGGAACCATTCTAAAATTCCCTCATTCTAAATTCCACAACCATGACTTCAGTATATGATACAATATTATCTGGTGCTAACAGCCCAAACTTTCATTCTAACAGGCTGAGTTCCTTCTAATCACACCTGTCTGCTGCAGGGTTTTGCTGCACATATCCACTTTACAGTCACAAAATGTTCAAGAAAATGTTGAAAAGTGGTCACATGGCTTCTACACACATTGTCTTCTATGTCACTACTGAGTAAAACCTGCCCTAAGCCATCATGCTAGTCAAGATCAATTATCCCTCTAGTAGGGTGGTTCCTTGATAGTTAAGGTAGAAGCTCTATGTGCCTCAAAGCCACAACTAATTAGCATGTCTACTTAGAGACTGGTTTTTTAGGGATGGTTAATTATTGGGATGGACAGTAAGCCCAAATATGTATGAACCATCTGACTTAGGTGTACTTCCTTAAGGCATAAGATTTCAACATGCTGGTAGTCACTCTAGAGTAACGGACACAAATGCTACTGAACTAGTTCCTGGAGCTAACTGGGTCATCTTCCTACACACTAAAGTAATCAAGAAAAGAAAAAGAAAAAAGAGAAAAGAAGAAAACTACCATACACAAAACAACAGAAATGTAGAAATGATACACCAAACTCTGATCTATATTTGTCCAGAGATAGAAACTTATCAGTCACAGGCCTAGTGGATTTTAAAATATAATCCCTGGAACATCAATAGCATCTTAGAATTTATACCATCCACACTTATTTTTGATATGTGTCTCATTCATTAGCCTGCACAATCCACAAAGCAGGAATCATGTCTAAACAATTTGGCAAACACCATTGCATACAAAGGGTTCAATAAAGACTGAACTCTAAGATAATAATAGCAACAACAAGCCCCTCCAGAAAGACTCAAATTAGATATATAATAATATAGGATACAGTATCCTCAAGAAGTTGCATAATCAATAGAAAAATAGAAAGTAAAAATGAATAAACTAGGTAAAACATTTAATTATTGAAAAAGTTATATCTTTGTGATGAAAGCATAATTTAAAGTCAAAGAATAACATAAATAATTCCATATGTATATTTACATAATAGGTCAAACAAGTATATTATTCCCAATACAAATGAAAAAGAAAGATAAATGAAATAAACAGTATGTTTGAGTCAATAGAATTGAAAAGTAGTAAGAATGTGATGATACAAAATTCCAAAGAGAAGGTAAATTTTCTGATGTAAACTTATAATTGCCAACCCATTTGAGAATATTTTCTGATTATGGATACAGGATGAGGATGAATCCTGGCCCAAGCAGAGAGCTCCTTGAAGAAAACGAGTGAAGTCTGAACTGCAATCAAGGGCTTCAATGACAAAATGCAGACTTGTAAGGCTTCAAAAACAAAGCTTGCTTCTACCACGCATGTGTGACTGTTAGAGTTGGTTCATCTTTACAGTAATTTCATATCATATACAAAAGTCAATTCCAAATAGACTGCAAATATAAATGTAAGTAAAGCCAGAGAGATCACAGTGAAAGCATGCAAATATTTTCACAACCTTGGAAAAAGCATACATTTTAAAAGCAGGACAAAGGACCTAACTTAAAAAAAAAATTGGTTACCTATACTACAATCCATAGCATGAACTAATAAGGTGTTTACAATTCATATATATAGCATAGGTCTTATATCCAGAAAATTAAGAGATTCTCAAATCAGTGAGAAAACAACAGACCAACTGAAGGAAAACTCAGAAGAGATTTGAAAAAGCATTTCACAGAAAAGGCTGACCTAGAGTAGAACCAAACATGACTGCCAAAACTCAATAAAATGATTCCTAATGACATTCTGCTATACTAGATCGGTGCCTAGCCCAATTGTCTTCAGAAACGTTTCTTCAAGCAACTGATGGGAGCAGATGCAGAGACTTACAGCCAAACATTAGACAGAGCTTGGGAAACCCCTGTGGAAGAGGGGGTAAAGGATTGTAGGGGCTAGTGGGGTAGAGAACACTAGGAGAACACGGCCTACAGAATCAACTAAACAGGAATCTTAAGGGCTCCCAGAGTCTGAAGCAGCAATCACCAAGCCTGCATGGGTCTGTGTTGGTCTTCTGAAAACATGCTGTGGTTGTTAAGCTTGGGGTTTTTGTTGGACTACAAACAGCAGGAGTAGGGGTATCTCTGCCTCTTTTGCCTGCTCTTGGAACCCTTTTCTTCCTACTAGGTTGTCTCACCCAGCCTTGATATGAGGGTTTGTGCCTCGTCTTACCGCATCTTGTTATGCTGTGTTTGGTTGATATCACTGTGAGGACTGCTCTTTCTGAAGGGAAACAGAAGTGGATCTGGGGGAGAGGGGAGTTGGAGGAGATTGTGAGGAGTGAAAGGAGTGGAGAGGCTGCAGGTGGGATGTATTGTATGAGAAGAATAAATAAAAAGAAAAAGCTATGGGAAGAATCAAATAAATTACCTAAAAGGTGATCAAAGTCTTTAATCATTAGGAAACTATAAGATAAAACTACAGTGATCTCTTCATACATATTAGTTCTAATGTGAAAATGGCCAAACAAACAAAAATGTCATGAGTGGGGGAAAACTGAGTATATTAACATAACTATTTTGACATAGAACAACAAAATAGATTAACTCTGTTTGGGCTAGTATAATAAAATAACAAACCAGTATGGCTTAAACAACAAACAGTTTTTAAGAATTCTAGATGCTGGTGGATTTGGTGTCTAGTGAAGAACACTTTCTGATTTACAGACAGATGTCTTTTTGTGCTGTGTCCTTACATGGTGGAGGGTAGAGAGATACAATCTCTCTTACGTCTCTGTATAAGGGCTCTAATTCTGATCATACCAACCACTCTCAGAAGCTAAAGCCAAGAATCACATTTGGGATTAGTACTCAAATATGAGGTTTAGTCTTACAGGCAAAAAACAGGTCTAGGTGTCTAGTATGCAAAACTTCTTAATAGATATACTATAAATCTAGAAACAAATGTAGCCACATAGGCTACATCAAGGGTAGATCAGAAGTATCCTTGTATTCACTTTGGTTTCATACTTGAATCTCATCACTAAGAAAAAATCCTAGCACCTGCAAGGCCAAAAGCCAGAAACCAGTTAATATCAAACACATGACCAAAAACATAATTGAGCCCCAGAGAATCAGCCATGCTAAAGTTTTCTAAAAGATGCCCCATTATCAGAATGGAAGAGAATATACTTAAAAGAGAAAACAAAATAGTTGAGGAAAAATGATGATAGTAAACATATTTTATAAGTGTGCACCTTCATACACACACACACACACACACACACACACACACACACACCTGAAATATATTGAGTCCTTTTAATGATAAGGGCAATAATTTAGTATCCTATTTAAAAATGGGAATACAAAACTTGAGGATTCGCCCAAGGCCATACAGCTAGTAAACAGTACATGAATTTAAACGAAGGAAGTCTGAATTTTGCTCCAGAAAATTCTGTTTATTCATTTATTCAACAGGTGTTATTAGGTACATACCAAATGTCAGGCACTCAGATACAAACATGAATGAAAGAGAACTCAACTTCACAGAGTAACAGAACCAGGGAGCAGATGTATAAAGAAAGTGCTGAAAGAGAGGAATTAGCTAACTAGCACCCAGATATATGAACATTTTTTTTTCCCCTGTGGAAGATCAAGATGGGAATGATGGAAATTTTAAATGGGTTTTGAAAAGTAAACAGAACAAAGGCGAAAGAATAGGAAAGGCATTTCAGATATGGAACAATGTGTGTATAAATGATACCATGTAATGATGACAGTTTTACATACATGAAAAATGTGGTCTGAGAGAAAAGTAGGCAGAAAGAAGAAAGGAAATCACCCATTTCTCTTGCAACAACATTATAGGCATCTCTATTGAAAGAACTAACACACAGAGCCTAGGTCACCCAAGGTCTCGTGGAACAAACAAGAATATTTAGTTATTTGTTAAAAGCTCCAACAAAATTACATTTTTAGCAAAAAAGCATAACTGAAGCTTTGCTCGTTAGGCAACTTACTTTAAGGTAGCTTTTAGTAAGATTCAGGTGTTGTTCTTGTAATAGAACTCTGTTGCCAAGGTGATACTTAAACAATGAAGTAAATATAATTGCAACAAACATGTTCTGAGAAGAAACCAACTCTTTGCAAAAAGAACTCAGAGCATTTGAAAGAGCAAGAACTTGTGGTGATATTTTATGTGTGCTGAAATGTGATATTTTATTTGTATGTTAATAAATAAAGTTTGCCAGGAGATCAGAGGTCATATCGAGCCATAAAATGAAGTCAGGTGGAGGTAGCACATGCCCTTAATCCAATCACATGGCAGGCAGAGTCTGTGTGGTCAAGGACACAGCCAAGTGTGGTGACTCATGCCTTTAATCCCAGTACCAACCATAGAGACCTGTAGGTCTGTATAGACAGGCAGTGACAAGGAAGTAATGTGGCTGGGTTTAGAGTCAATGAGAAGGCAGAACAGATGGCAATAAAAGTGCAGGTTAGAGAGGAAGAAGTTCTTTGGGGAAACTACAGCATGGTGGGCTAAGGCTAGTCATAGCTATTCACTATTTCTCTGATCTCTTTGGCTATTACCCCTGTATTTGGCTCTGTGTTTTTTATTTTATAAGACTGTTTAGAAATTCGTCTACTGCCAGGCGGTGGTGGCGCACGCCTTTAATCCCAGCACTCGGGAGGCAGAGGCAGGCGGATCTCTGTGAGTTCGAGGCCAGCCTGGTCTACCAAGTGAGTTCCAGGAAAGGCGCAAAGCTACACAGAGAAACCCTGTCTCGAAAAACCAAAAAAAAAAAAAAAGAAATTCGTCTACAAGAACTCCCTCATCACAGCAAAGAGAGGAAAGTGAGATCTTCAGAGCACCATGTTTTAAAGGGTGCTTATCTTGAAAGCATGCTTACAGTTTAGAGCACAAGTCTTACAGGTTATATCTCTAAACCTCCTTACTACCACATTCTTCTTTTATGTAGCAGAAATTTACAAAGGTGGATTCCAATGTGAAAAAGCATTCTGCCCTAGTCTTTATCTTACCACATTGCCTCCTCCCATGAATTTTTTTCAGGGACTCAGTCCTCAAAGTTGATCCCATATTCTTAGGAAGGATGTATTTGTTCATATATGGGGAAGAACAATAAAATTATTTATATTCACTACTTACATTTGACTTTTTTTCTAAGAAATTTTTCAAATTCCTTCCAGTTTTTTAATGAAACATACATAATTCAGTATATAATTGCTATGTATAATCCAGTCCATGATGCACTGCATAGTAAAAGCACTGTTTTCCATATATATATATGGTGTTTTAGATTTTATAAAACTTTTACATACTCTTCATCATTTTGTTATAAATACTACTTTGTTTATAATAATGGAGAAAGGGTTCATAAAAGCCTGGTTTTCACCCAAGGCCACAAATGTGGTTTCATGCAGAACAAAGCCTTGGACTGCTAGGTAGAATGACTACAAACATAACTTACAATCTCTGCTAACTTACAATCTGTCTTCTATGACACAATGTTTAATAAAACCTAGTGAAAATAATTTGAATTTTATTTGTACTACTAAGGTTACATAACTTTGGCCAAGTAACATAATACCACATCACTTTAAAAAAAAAAATAAAAGGCATAATGACAATATGCTGTTAAATTTCAAACCTCTTACCAATACCACCCCACTATACACACAGTGGAAGGAATACATGTCCAGATTTTAGGATTGCACCTGGAAACACACTGCCTTGCTTTACATTATATCAAATGATTGCTTCAACCTTATGACACATCATAAAAATACTGACTATGGTTAATATTAAATTTAATATAACAAAAATAACTTTTAATAATATACTCTGGTTCTGATTTCAATTCTGGTTCTAATTTCCTTAACATAAGAATTATGACAACTCCTCTAAACGTGCTCCCTTGTTTAACAAATACTACATATTTAACTTGTAGAAGAATTAAATAATCAAGCATGATATATAAAGCTTTTAAAACAATCATGGAGGTGTTGCTCAATAAATAGAATTCATTTTATTTACTTTGCTTTTATAGTTGGTATTGCTGCCATTACTCAATAATTTCCTTTTAACTACAAAGCAAGATTACTGGATAATAAGGGAGAACAAATTAGAACTAAAAGCATAATACACAAAGGTATAAAAGGGATAAAAATAGAAAAGGAAGTCAAATTATCTCTATTTGAAAATGATATGATATTCTACATAAGTGATTCCCAAATATTCTATATAAGCAATTCCCAAAATTCTAACAGAAAACTTTTATAAACAATCAAAAATTTCAGCAAAGTGCCAGGGTACAAAATCAATCTTAAAAAATCAGTAGCCTTTCTATATACCAATAGCAAATCGACAGAGAAAGAGATCATAAGCACAACTCTCACTTTCCATAGCATCAAAGACAATAAAATATCTTGAAATAAATGTAGCCAAGGAGATAAAAGACATATACCTTGAAAGCATATATCTCTGAAGAAAGAGATTGAGAAAAAACACTAGAAAATGGAAGTACATCCTATGTTCATGGATCATTAGAATCAATATTATGAAAGCTACCATCTTACCAAAAGTAACTTACAAAGTCAATGCAATCCCAATCAAAATATTCATGACATTCTTTACAGAAACAGAAAATAAAATAATAAAATTCATATGGAACCAAAGGGGAAAAAAAGACCCCAGAGAGCCAAAGCAATCTGAGTAAAAAATACTAAAGGGATTGTTATCCCAGACTTCAAGATACATCATAGAGCTACAGTAATAAAAACAATATGGTACTGGCACAAAAGCACAATTTAACAAAGTAGAAGACTAAAGTATTAATGCTTGCAACTACACCAACCTGTTGAATGAGGACTTACACATGCTGACCGTACTGTAAGCACAATGAACAGATGAGAAGATGTGAATTAGCCTCTACCAGGGATTAGCCCACTTATTGGATGCCTAACACATACTGGTCAGCCCTGAAACCAAATTCACACAACAAAACAGACTAAATATGTACTTCTATATCTTTGAATACATATACACATATTTATATATGTAGCAATAATAATAAAAGAAAAAGAAACTATCAACTTGAGAGTGGAGGAGACATGTGAGGGCTTGAAGGGAGGAGAAGAAATGGGAGGGTTACAGGAAAGAAAGGATGGAGGAAAGTGATGTAATTGAATTTGAATTAAAACTTTTTTTTAAAGAGTTCATATTTTTCAACGTTTTTCTTATGTTTAGAATGTTATTTGTGTGCAGACTATTAAAACTGCTTGGACTACAATTAATCCATATTATTAAATAATTCAGGGACTTATGTGAATCATCATAAAATAAAATATTGTTTGTAAATATGAGAATGCCGAAACTAGAAAGCGAAACTTTACTTCATGTGCCTGAAGCACTACTTTCTCATGATGTTCTCAACAGGAATGAAACTTGAATGTCTAAAGGTACTTTTTGTTTTTCAGGTAGAGGCTTTCAATGATAAACAAAGCTGGCACAATTTTTTTTTGCTTATTTTATCTTAGAGGCATTTATTATTTAGCAATAGTTGCATATTCAGATGAATAGTGGTTCAATTTCCTGATTTAAAATGTGTTTCTCTTATCTATGCACTGCCTTAATAACCACATGACATGCAGCTTTCCAGCGACATTACTTTCCTGCTGATGATTTCATTATTGCTGCTGAACCTATTGTTCCTTTTTTTAATACATCCTATGTGCCAGTGTATTTATGATCATTAATTTAACAATACTATATATCCTGAACAATGAATACTACCAGCACAGGTTTGGGAGGCAACTTTTCTAAAATTTTTATGATGGTATACTGAAGTCAGAGTCTGAATTTCCATATTTCAAGATTGTGAAGTATCACGTGATGTATTTATACACTTAGTAATGAATTATTAGGTAGTCACCCAAAGTAGCATGTGCCTAACATTCCACTACCCAGGAGCTGACACAGGAAGACCAGCTCACATTCAAAGCCATCTTGGTCTACAGTGTGAGGCACTGCTTCAAATAAAAACAAAAATAAAACCACCACCATAACAACAAAACCAAAAGAAAGAAATAAAACGTTTTAAATAGAAAAATTATCTTATGATTCTTAGCAATATTATGCATGTTAGTAGTGAAATATGACTATTTCTTGGACAAACATATCAGAATTTGGAAATGATCTTCTGAAGAAAACACTAAAAATTATAGAATACAAATACAAGAACATAAGCAAACTACTTGTGGGAGTTCAAACCAAAAGTACATGGAACACAACTTTTTTAAAAATTGGAAGAAAAAAATGTTCAACCTAGAATTTTCTGCATAGTAAAAATCATCTTTCTAAATGCCTTTCCAAAGCCTTTATCAGACATATGTGTAGAGAAATAATTCAGCACCAACAGCTTTGGACTACATAAATATAAAACTTCATTGAGAATAAATAAAATTATAACATAAAGATGTAGATGTAATCAAAAAGATGAAACACACTAAGATGATAAATATAAAATAATTATTTCCTCCTTAGATTTAAGTGTTTTTTAAGTACAACTTTTAACAATGCACAGCATATTTCATAGCAAACAAGAATAAAATCATAACAAAAATATCACAGACTATGGAGAGAGCTCAACCAGGAAAGTGCTGGGATGTAACTATCGGTAGCTGAGTTACACCTGCACTTGTTAATGCCAGCACCAGGAAAGCAGAAGCAGGAGGACCACTGGGAACTACCAGGGAGACAGTCTAGCTTACTTAGCAAGTTCCAGGCCAATGACAGACTCTGTCTCAAAAGAAAAAGGTGGATGGCACACTAGGAATGACACCAGAGGTTGCTCTCTGTCTTCCATGTGAACAGGTACACACATACACACACATATACACTCATACACACATGAACACGACACACGCACCCACAAAATAGAGTATACAGTGATCAAGTAATAAGGAAGTCTCCTTCTGCAGGACTCTAATACAAGAACTGGTACAATATTACTTGAACTTTGTGATAAATTGAAGTCCTAAAATAAGTTTTTTAAATAATATATTTATTAACTCTTTGAGTAAGCCAACCAAAAATCAGATGCAATGATCAAAACTGTTAAATTTTATGAAATAAGACACAAAAGAAAGTTTAACAGAAAATAGAAAAACGGAGCATACTAAAATGATTAATAAAATAAAAGTATTTAACATAAATTTGTCTGTAATTGTGATGGTATGAAATGAAAAATGTCCCCCATATGTTTGAACCCCTAGTCCCTGGTTGGAGGTGCTATTTGGGGAAGTTATGGGTCCTTTGAGAGATAGAGCCTTTCTAGAAGAGGCATGCCACTGGAGGCAATTTTGAGAGCTTATAGCCTCACCACACTTCCAGTTCACTTTCCCTGCTTTGTGTTCGTGGCTAAAGATGTGATCTCTCAGCTTCATACTCCTGCTCTTGCTGTCATGCCTCCCCTACCACTCATGGAGGCTCCTCTGTAATTATAAGCCATAATAAACTCTCTTCCCTAAGCTTATTTAGTCATGGCATTTTATCATAGTACGAGAAAAGTAATTAATGCAATAACTATGTTAAATGCAAATATCTAAACATTTATTAAAAGATACATTTTCAATCAGCATTTTTAAAAAGTCTAATTATATGCTTCTTGCTAGAAACTTACTGATATTTAAGAAAAGATAAGCTATTCAACACCCAAAGAAAACCAAAGTTGTCTATATTAATATCAAAGTAAAATTTTAAAAGTATATCAGAAGGGATAAAGAGGATTATTTTATATTTAATAAATAGTCAGATAATTAAAAAGCAATGATTATTATAAAGGCTTATTTACATATAGTTTTAAAATACCTAAGGAGAGAGTGATGAGTTTCTAGAAAAATAATAAGAATCCAAATTTTAATCAGATATTTCAGCATATAAGTAAAAACTATGATGGAATATCTAGAGTAAACTTGATAAATATATCTATGACTTGAATAATATCACTCACAAGTCTTGGACAGACATTAATAGACCACTAGACTCAATAGAATCAATATTCCCTTAAAAGGCTAATAAAACATTTATTAACATAAACTAAATGTGGCATGATAAAGAAAATATTAACAAACTCCAGAACATTGACATTGAAAAACATATTCCCTGATGATAATGAAATTAAATTAGAAATTACTAGTTGAAATAGATATTTAAAATGTAGAAATATTTGGTATTAAACAATATATTTTATTTATTATCATTTTTTTTTTTTTTGGTGTGTGTGTGTGTGTGTGTGTGAAAGAGACAGAGATGTACACATGCAGGTGTGTGCATAACACAACACACATGTGGATATCAGAAAGCAACTTTTCAAAGTTGGTTCTTTCCTCCCACCACAGGTTCCCAGGTTTAAATTCAGGTCATCAGACTTGCAAGACAGAGCTTCTACACACTGAGCAAGCTCATCACCCAACTAAATAGCATATTATTCAAAAAAAGAATTCACAAACGCATTAGAAAGCATTTTAACTAAACAGAAACGAAAATAACTGTATTATTAAATCTTCTTGTTTGTTTATTTTGGTTTTTCAAAACAGGGTTTCTCTGTGTAGCCCTGGATGTCCTGGAACTCATTCTGTAAAACAGACTGGCCTCAAATTCAAACATCCACTTGTCTTTGCCTCCCAATTACTGGGATTAAAGGTGTATGCCACCAACATCTGCCTACACCGTTAAATATTACAGCACTAAACTCAAAAGCACAAAATTAGAGCAAAAGTAAAGTGTCAGCACAATAGTCTAAATTTATACAGCAACAGGTAGAAAAATAGGAAAAAGTTAAACTCAGTAAATGCAGAATAAAGGCAGTAATAATGACCAAAAATTAATAAGTGATATAATATAGAAGAAAACAATATACAAAATCAGTAAAATATTCTTTCCAAAAGTACAGCCAGAATCATAATGAGGAAAAATGAAACAAATTACTAATAAGGTATAACAAAAAATATAACCATTAACCACTATTTACCAAAATACTATACTATGAAAACATATGGCAATAAATTTGAAAATTGTTAAGAAATGGAAAAATATCTTGAAATACACAAACAGTAACAGTTAATTAAATTAGAAACAGAAGACATGAATAATCCTATATTATAAGAGAATTCACTTTATATTTAAGAGCCTTCTCACAATTGTAATTCCAAGTTTCCATTGCTTTATTAGTAAATTCTTTCAATTATTTAAGAAAAAGAATGACATCACTCAAAATTTCTTCTTCAAAGCAATGCTATATCACAGAATAAGTGATTATGTGAAAGCAGAAGAATAAGTTCAAAAGTAGCATTGACTACATAGTGAATTAAAGCCACCTTTGGGATACATGAGGCTCTGTTTCAATCAATCAATCAATAGGCTTAACAATCTATTAGTGTAATATAACAATGACACCTAAACCAGAAAAATAAATTTGAATGTGTGTGCACACACACACACAACAGATATACACAAACACAAATCATTCTTATCAAAATTTGGCAAATCAAACTCAATAATGTCTAAAAATCATATCAAATAATGATATATGCTTGCATGAACATTGTAAAAAGTCAATATTACCATTTTAACAAAAGAAGAAACAGTATAATATTATTATTTATAGAAATAATATATTATCTATAGAAAGATAAAGAATTTGTCTAAATCAACACTGGTGTCTGAACTCTGAATAAACTATAAATAAAAAAATAAATTACTCAGAGATTTTTGTAAAGGACATCTACAAAACATATAGATCTAAAATTGAATTTATTAAGGAAATATAGAATTTTTTTCCCTTTGAGATAAAGATCACACTGTACTTCCATTTAGTATTGCATATGAGGTTCTAGCAATGAAATAAATCAAGGTAAAAAGACTAGAGTTTGGAAGTAAATAATAAAATAAGGAAGTCAGTTCCCTTCTTTTCAAATGACATTACTGGCTACGCAGAAAATCCCATGCTTCTAATACTGATAAGTGTTTCAGGAAAAACTTCAGGATATAGGATAAATGTGTCAAAATGAACCCATATATTTGAAACTTAAAACACAATGTCTACCAGAAAGCATCAGATATAACAAGAAAAGTCTGACAAGAAACGTGAATGAATTCCTAAGTTGAAAATTATAAAACATCCTTTAGAGAAATTCAATGGAACTAAAGAAAAATAGTGTATTCACTGGAAGTAAGAGTCCATGTTAATTAAATGTTATTTCTGTCTAAACTGACCCATAGATACAGTATTAATATCTTTAGTGTGAAAACAGACAAATTGATTTTTTTTTTTTTTTGGTTTTTCAAGACAGGGTTTCTCTGTGTAGCTTTGGTGCCTTTCTTGGAACTCACTCTGTAGCCAGCCTGGCCTCAAACTCACAGAGATCTGCCTGCCTCTGCCTCCCGAGTGCTGGGATTAAACTCATGCGCCACCACCACCGTGAGTTTAAAACTCCCAGAGAAATGAAAGAATCTAAAACAGCCATACATATCAAAAATGAAGGACAAAATTAAAGAACTTGACAATACATATTTTAAGACTTTAAAAAATACAATAAATAATACCTCAAACTGACAAATGAAATTAAATACATATTTATATAGAAGACTCTAAATGCAAGTGGACAATGAGCAGGATCAAAGGCATTCATATATAATGGCTACTGGTACTAACGAATGTGTATACGTCTTTGTTTGTTCCATAGAAAAGAAAATTATCAAATTGAAGCTTGTGAAAGAAAGTGACAATTAGTGGGAATATGACTGGAAAAAATCATGAATGGATTATGACTAGGAAAGTTATTCACTAAAGCATGGAAATAAACTCATATTTGTAAACTGTCAACAGACTATAAGATTGTATGAATAGACCAAAGTAGGCCCTCTGAATGTGGGTGACAGTATGTGGCTAGATCTGTTTGAGAAGCCTCTGGCAGTGGGACCAGGACTTATCCCTGGTGCATGAAAAGGCTTTTTGGAACACATTCCTTAGGGTGGAATACCTTGTGCAGCCTTGACACAGAGGGGAGGGGCTTGGTCTTGTCTCAACTTAGTGTGCCAGATTTCCTTGACTCCCCAAGGGAGGCCTTACCTTCTCTGAAGAGTTGATAGGGAGGTAGGATGGGGTGAGGAGGGAGTGGGAGAAGGGGAGGGAGGGAGAACTGGGATTAGTATGTAAAATGAAAAACAAAAATTAAATAAATAAATGAAAGAACTGTATGAATAGTGTTGTGAAACCTGTAATCTCAGTGCTCAGGAGCTTGAGGCAGGTGAATCATAAGTTGAAGATAGTCTGGATGCAAAGACCCTGTTTCAAATCCACAGACACAAACCTGCACATGCACATATACAAACTAAAAGGACAGGAGAGGACAGGTAGTGAGAGTATCTACAAAACATGTTTCCTTTTCACAGAATCAAAATTTTGTTCCAAAGATACATTTTCTAATATTCCTCTATTACATTGTAACTCTGCGCCACATTGTTAGCAATAGAATCCTAGTACACATTATAGGGGTTTCTTTATGCTAGAATTTTCAGAAATTGGGTCAGAGTTCCCTGTTTTCTAGTCTCCTTCCATTAAGTGGAGGTAGAGGGGGCTAAGGCCCTTTATGACGTAGCAAAGCCACAGAACTGGGTTCCTGAATCAACACATGGATGATATTCTTCAAGCAACTAGAAACCTTCACAGGATTAGCATGAGAATGAGAAATATAATGCCATTGTGCCTAGTAACTAAGATACTAAAGTTGATTTGTAAGAACAATTAGTTGTACCTTAATTAGAACACAAGGTCATATGAACAAAATGTCACTAAGATAACATAATCTAATGGAGAATAATAACAGAATGAATCATAGCAACAAAATGGGAGGAATATTTTCAAAGGAATTTGTTTTAAGGTGTAAATAATAATGGGAAAATACTCTTTAAAGAAATAAACGGGTGGAGATAAAAGAAGAAAAGAAAGGAGAGGCAATAATGCTTATACAACTAATAAAGTGGATTTGAAATTTTAGAGTGGGCTTTCTTAATGTATAAAAGATGTAAAAATAATGATTTGAATGAAGCAATGTATGGTGATATTTTATTTGTGCTGAAATGTGATTTTATTTGTATGTTAATAAATAAAGTTGCCTGGAGATCAGAGGTAAAAGTGAGCCATTAAGCAGAAGTCTGGTGGTGGTAGCACATGTCCTTAATCCGATCACATGGCCGGCAGAGTCTCTGTGTGGTCAAGGACACAGCCAAGCGTGGTGACATGAACCTTTAATCCCAGTACCAACCATAGAGACCTGGAGGTCTGTATAGACAGGCAGTGATGAGGAAGTCATGTGGTTGGGTTTAGAGCCAATGAGAAGGCAGAACAAAAAGGCAATAAAAAGACAAGTAAGACAGGAAGAAACTCTCCCTCGGGGGAAGCTACTGCTGGTGGTAAGCTAAAGCTAGTCGTGGCACTCTGATCTCTTTGGCTATTTACTCTGTATTTGGCTCTGTGTTTCTTATTTACTAAGACTGTTTAGAATTTAGTCTACAGCAATGAAAGAAAATATGATGTTGAGGGCAGAGACAACAACAGAAAAAAGCCCCAAGGATAACATTTTTGTGATACTAGGGTCAAACCCAGGGCCTTACACACATTACACAAAAGTTCTAAGAGTAATCTGTATTTCAGCTCTGTGACTTGTTTCTTATAGAACTAATGGGTGAGACCTACCTGGAAATAGGTTTTAGGACTGTTTATAAACTACAGTACTGCAATGGATAGCGTAACAGACATCCAGGAAGGAAAACACAACAGGTTGTCTACAAAGGAACAAACACAGTGGGGTTTGTTGACATTTCTCCCTTTTGAGATGAAACTCCAAAAACAATGTAGGAGGACAGTGGGATTAGTGAGAATGCTCCTGGGTAATCACCTGCCAACCAGCCAGACACCCTTAATACAAACCCCAGGACCCACATGAAGGCGGCAGAAGAGCGCTGACTCCGAAAAGCTGTCTTCTGGCCTCCACATGCCAACAAACATCATACACATGCACACAATCATGAAGATAAATGCTTGTGTTTTACAAAGAACTAATATTATTAGAAAAATATAGCTCCTGTTTTTTCAACTGCAGTCATCACAGCAGAGGTAACACTCTGCAAAGGCCAACACATGCAAAACATTTTCAATTTCGTATGATAAGGCTAAAACATATTTTCATGAAATGCTTTTTATTTGTTAATGATTTTCTGACTGCAGAAGTTAGGCTTTAAGAGCAAAGATGATCCCTCAGTGCTAGTAATAACACATTAGCAACTCGCTGGATGCCAGTGATTTATCAGTTCAAGGGAATATGTTAATAACAAAATCCTGGCAGCACAGAATAACACTTCTCTTCAAAAGCTCTTTATTAGATTGATATCTTTGGCACATGGTCCCATATTTCTGACAGATTACTATAGGTTTTTTAAAATGTAAATTTCTTTAATAATATTACCCACTGGTATGTACTAACAAATTTGATACCAATATAACATGAAGCAAATATCATTCATTGTATTAGAACACTTTAATTAAAGAGTTTAAAAAATAAATGGGTAGCAATAGGTGTCTATGCTGGCTAGTTTTCTGTCAACTTGACCCAAGGTAGAGTTCTTTTAGAAGAAGGAACCTCAATTGAGAAAATGTCCCCACCAGACTGGCCTGGGGCAAGCATGTGGTTCACTTTTGATTGGTGATTGATGTGGGAGGCCTCAGCACCCTGGGGTTGGTACCATCCCTGGGCTGGTAGTCCATGCTGTAAGAAATCAGGCTAAGAAAGGCAATAAGCAGCATTCCTCCAGGGCTTCTCCTTCAGTTCCTACTTTCAGGTACCTGCTTTGAATTCCTGTCCAGACTTCCCTGAGTGGTGGGCTGTGATTTGAGAGCTGTAAGATGAAATAAACCCTTTCTTTCACTAGTTGCTTTTGGTCATGGTGTTTCTCACGGAAATAGAAAGCTGACTAGGACAGTACTGAATGTTGAATCTAATGATAATGTAAATTCAGAAGCATCTGTTTCATGCCAAGTTAAATGTTTTGCTAAAATGACAATATGATACTTGTAAAATTTGTACATGTATTTATGATATTTTTCAATGAAGGTCAACAGTTTTTGTTTTGTTGGAAATTATTTGGTCTACGGTTTTAAGTACCTTGTCTGTATTTCAAGAAAAATGTCAAAAATTTAACTCTTGTTACCTTATTCAAGATTCTCTACAAAAATCTATCGCATACAACCCTAATAAATTCCAATAGCCATTTTTTCTCCCTTGTATAAATTTTGGAAACAGATATTCTTGGAATTGAAGTGTAGTCCTACAAATCTTATGTACCTAGGAAAGTTAATGTGCCTTTATTTATGGCTCATCATCTCTTTAATGGAAATAATATTATTTAACTCATAGTTTTTATAAATATTTATAATTTCTATGAGGTTCCTAGTATTATGTATGGCACACAGTAAACAATAAATTTATAGACATCCATAACATAAATTTTATAATTACAAATACTTTCTGCATTTTTCTAAATAGACAGCAGGGCATCACTAAGAGGAACAAGGGAAAAGACAAGCATAAATATTACAAGGAAATAACAGTATTTTGAAACATAATTTTATAGGCAGAGAAGAAAAAGGTATCTATAAAAGAGAAGACTATATGTTTAAATACCTGTGCACGCTAATGAAAACAGCACATGCTAACTCTGTAAAACTAGTTTGAACTAGAAATAAACATAATGGCATCAGAGCTGGATAGACAATTCAGCAATAAAGTGCCCTGACTGCTCTCTCAGTGTACAGGAGTGCCCAAACCAGCAGCCACTCCAAGAGGTTCACAACCACCTCTAACTTCAGCTCCAAAGGATCTAACACCCCTTCCAGGTCTTCATGGGCACACACACATACATACATGTATGCATATACACACCACACCCACACACACAAATTAATATCTCTTCTTTAAAATGTTGTTCAATTTGTATGCATAAAAGCTCCTTCAAATCCCTTATGTCAGTGCTATTGATCTTTAAGATAAGTAGTAATATCAGTGAGATTTTAAAAAGCAGAGAAATAAAGAACAGAGACTTGGAAACTGTCTCTGCCTCTTGGTCTAAGTGGCCTTGAGCAAGATATTCAATACTTCTGAATATCAGTTTCCTTAAGTATAAAATGGGAAAATGTTAGTAATTAATGCACTATGAAAACATACTAACATAATCTATGTTATATACATTTTAGAGATTCAGTGACTGTAGTGTTACTATCGTCATTAGTTTATACACTTGAACAAACAGAAGTCCCAAGCAGATCATAATTGTTCACATTCCTAAAATACATATCAAAGAAACAAGGCTAGAGTTTAGAACCTTTAAATCTTATCCTAGTGTTTTCATATTTCAACAAAACAATGTTACTGTGTTCTTTCTTTGCCAGAGAAACCCATAAAACACTTATTCCCACTTATTAAATAGCTGAGTTTAATCTTATATGATATACTCTTAATGTACACCTGCTGTTATTTACTAAAAGATGTCCAAACAAGTTGATTTCGTACTGGAATGTCCATCTCAGAAAAATATACATGCAGCAGAAATAGATATAATTGTCAAGTCAATCCCTGGTTGCTTATTATTACAGAAATAAATAGAGCTCTGTTATAGCTTTCTGACATGTAATTCTGATACTAATAGGTTCACATCCATTTCTCTTTTCTCTACCTGCTAAGAGGAAGCATTCTGTAATGGTGTGTCAGAAATCTCCCAGCAGCTGACTGATGCTTCCCTCAAATAGAAAGTGACTGCAATTTCATCAGTGACTATCCACAGCTTGCCATAATGAGGCAGAGTACTGAAATGGCTCTGCTATGAAAAGCAGGTGGCTCCACCTGCAACCCAATGTCCATGTTGACTACAAGCACGGTTATCTGTGCCAATACTATGGGAATGCCGGGATCGACCTCACACTTGCTATGCTAGAAACGGGCACATTGTTTTCTTTCCTAACAATAAAAGTAGAAGATAATATCTCTTCTGCTAGATATTTTGTCCAAATTAATGAAAAGTGGATTTAGGCTTTAGTAAATCATTGTGTCTTAACTCCAGGGCTACACCAAGTACAACAATTCTCATCTTTTTATGTGTACTTTTTCCCATTTGTGCAAGAAATTTGTTATTAAGGTAAAAGACACACAGTATTGAATATAAAAAGCCCTCTGTCCACAAGTAGGTCTCTATCCAATAGAAAATACAGATAAACAATAGTCTTTACAATGTGTGTACTGTGAAGACATGCATATAGATGGACAATAAATAGTAAATGATCAAGTGAACAGGACGAATTCTTTGAATAATATCTGAACAATTGTAATGTAGGAATGAACAAGCCTGGCATAATCAGAAACACAAAGAAGTTACAATATGACTAAAACCTAGCGGGGGCAGGGTCAACAAAGGACACAAAATTTACTGAGAATCTTGCATGTTATTTTGAGATTAGATTTTATTCTGAGTGCTGATAAGAAGCTGGAAACTGACCAAATATATGTTGGAAAGTCTCACCAGAGTTTATTCATATGATGAAAAGTTCAAATGTTATCCTTCAAGCTAATCAACATTGCCAAAACCCACAATCTCAAACTGCAAAGGGTATTGTTGTATTTGTACATTAACAATCATTAAAAAGAGATGATCCTTTCTGTTACTCATCTAACTGCCAAAATAAAAACATTGTGCGAACTGTAAGTGGCATTACATTGAATCTTGTGCATCAGAAACTGGAATGATAGAAACTGGAAAAGAACACTGTCCTGCTTTTATTTCTAGTGCTATAATAAATACCACGATGAAACACAACTTGAGGAGAAAGGGGTTTATTGGGCTTACATATTCCAATGACAGATAGTCCATCATTGAGAACTCAGGGCAGAAACTGAAGCAGAATGTATGGAGGAAGCTGCTTACTGGCTTGCTCCATGTGGCATGCAAGCCTGCTTTCTTATTCTACCCAGGACCACCTGCCCAGGGATGGCACCACCCATAGTGGGCTGTACCCTACCTACCATATCAACCATTAATCAAAAGGATGCCCCACAGATGTGCCTACAGACAATCTGATGAAGGCAATCCTTTGTATAAGGTTCCTCTTCCTAGATCACTCTAATATGTGTCGAGTGGACAAAAAATAATAACCAGCAAGACTAGCAACTATGGCTGGTGATCTAGCATACCAAATATTATATTAGGTACATAAAATATGTTATCATTTTGTCTCACCAGTGGGGCATATTTTACATCAACTTTCCAAATAAGTAAACTGAGATCCAGAGAATTATAGTGCCCATATATCCAGAGATTTTGTTAAAATCTATCCTAAGGGCTATCTATTCCTAAAGCTGGAAGCAACTAAGGGAAGTGACATACAAATCACTGGCTAACCACAAGGCAACACATGCACAAGAGCTGACTTACAGGAAACCAGGCTAAAAAAGAATCAGAAGTAATATAGATAACTCAGCTCTTATGATGAAATTTACAGCTTTATTAAGAAGAAACTTAAAATCAATAACTAAAGCTTCTACTTCAAAAATCTAGAAAATAACGAATCAAATCCAAGTGAATTAGAAAAAAAAAGTAATAAAGGCCAGAATGGGAAAAAAATTATTAACATAGAAACAGTAGAAAACTAATGAAACTAAAATTTGTATCTTTGAAAAGAAAAAGAGAATAAATAAAATAAAAAGGAACATATACATTTTCAAAAGCAGTAATGACACTTAAAGCCCTATAGAATTTTCAGAACCCAAGAGTATTCGCTCCAGTTCATGTGCTTAGTTTCACATCCGTAGGGTTTTTGTTTTCAACCTGGCTTTTGAGTTTTAAGGTATCATCTTCCCAAACATTATTCAAGAATAGGAGTGTCACAATTGAAATGCTATCTTACATGAAATTTCTATCTTTAAATTTAATATGACTTATGAATTATGTCTAGTTGTGTTTTTTAATGGTCTCCATTAGTTGTATACATTTGTTCACATATATAATCAGAAAAAAAATACCTGTGGAAACAAAAGCATTCCCTAGCACAATACATTTTCTGAATTCCATTTTAAAGTAGTATCTACATTGGTTTTATTCAGCAGTGCCTTTTCTCTCAGCAGCTGTAGTTCACTCATCAGCATTCAGAAAATTCAAAATCAACACAACACCATGCAGGATCCAAACTCCCTGTGTATTTCCCATCTTTTCATGACTTTTTTTTCCTTTATATTAATTCACTTTCCCCTTAAAGACTTTACATTATTTTTATTTTAAACTATTTACTTTTTTCTATGACTGTCTATACCCATTTTCTTTTCTTTCTTAAATACCTATGCATATTTTTAAACACACTATATAACTTGATTGGAGGGTTTGGTTTTTTTTGGTTTTGTTTGGTTTTGGTTTTTTTTTTTTTTTTTGGTCTGGATCTACTTTACTGTGCACCTGTAGCATTCTTTGACCATATGAGCCAAACCTTAAACTCACTTTGTGCCTTTGTGCTGGCAGCTGGCTCAGCTCCACTTGGGTCTTTGAGAGCCAAGCTTTACACCCTATGGGCCTGGCTGAGAGCTGCATTTAACTGGGAGCTGTGTTTAATCTGGAGCTGCATTTAACCACCCCAGCTCTAGAAAGTCGGTGCCCACATTGGGGTAGGTGTTTTTAGTTAGCTTGTGGTTTCTACTTAAATATGAGCTGCTCAAATGTTCACTGTAGGGCAGAACCACCCCTCTGTATGCTAGGAGCACTGGGCTACTAGGAAGGTGTTCCAGTTTTATATTTTCTAGCTTTCTCAAGCCCTACAAAGAAAAATGTGCACCGTGATGGGTACCAAATGTAACAGTCTTCTGTGGAAGCCATCAAGGACAGAGGGTTAGCTAGTTGCTACTCAGCCTCTCTGAGCTCACAGATTTTCACCCCAGCCTTTGACTCTTGAGTCTTATTCATAATTAGAATGATAGAAATTTAGTTAAATCTAACTTTAGTGGCAGTGACAGGGCCTGTGGGAGCAGAATTCTTGCCAGGCTGTGGCCTGAGCAGCCAGGCCAGGCTGCTGCTTAGAGAAGCACGCTGGTAACTGTGGAGTTGCAATTGCTGGGTGAGATAGCAGTAGATTAAGGCACAGCCACTGTGCTGAAGTTAAAACAACATTCTCCATTCAAAATTAAAGACCTTAGTTCAATGGAAAGAACACACACACACACACACACACACACACACACACACACACACAAGGATCCTGTGTGCTGGAATGTATAAAACACTGTAAGTGTGTGTGTGTGTGTGTGTGTGTGTGTGTGTGTGTGTGTGTGTATCTGTGTATGTGTCTGTGTGTGTTTTTATGCTGTTCAAGAATAGGGTCCAAATGGTGGTACCTTGAGATAGCTCCTGAATTGTAATTAATGGTTGCCTAAATGATCCCTCGGGAAAGTATAAAAAAGTACTTTGGAATGAGAAACAAGACTATGAAGAAGAAATTCCTGAATGTTTATAACCAAAAACTAATTCTACTCAATATTTAAAAAGTTCTAATAGAGTATAAGCAAGCCTTTTGATGTAGAAGTATTCATAATATTGGAAGCCTATTTTCTCTTTAGAATTCCATTTGAAATCTCATTGCAGCCCCAGGATTATAAGATACAAAGACATTCTTTTATCTAATTCTTTTGCATGTGTGTGGGGTGAACAGGGACTATGAAACTTAAGGCCAGTCAGTCATCCCACATTTATTTATCATATCCTATACAGCCTCTGCTTTAGCATGGATCCTTCAAGACACCTTCTTCCCCCCAACACACACACACAAAAAAAAGAAATCAGATCCTCAGTTCAACTTTCCCAAATGCCCAACCCATGCTTTCCATTTCTGTTCTACAAAAAAGCTAGGCCTAGAGGAAAATGTGAAAAGAGAAAAAAAAAACAATGTTTTTAACCATCCTAAGTTTGATGTTTTTTCAGGCTTACAAAAAAAAAGAAAAGAAAAGGAAGAAAGTCATTACTTGATAAGACCTTATCCCACATAGCTACAAATTCACAAATAGTATCTTTGAGAGATAGTGAGGTATCACCATAAGATTTGATTAATAGCAACTTGATCACTTATATGTGGATACTAGATATTAAGCAAAGGATAACCAGACTACAACCCACAGCTCCAGAGAAACTAGCTTACAGGGAGGATCCTAAGAGGGACACATTGATCACCCTGAGAAGGGGAAATAGATGAGATTTCCATGAGTAAACTGGGGGTGAGGGGGCAATGGAGGCTAGGAGAAAAGGGTTGAGAATATAAGGATGCTCTAGCTGGAACAGAGACAGAGTGGGAGAGCAATGAAAGAGATATCTTGATAGAAGAAGACATCATTGGGATAGGGAGAAACCAGGTGCTAGAGAAGTTCCCAGGAATCCACAAGGATGACCCCAGCTTAGACTATTAGCAGTAGTGGAGAGGATGCCTAAACTGGCTTACCCCAGTAATCCTCTCAGTGAATACCCTAACTATCATCACAGAGCCTTCATCTAGTAGCTGATGGAAGTAGATACAGCAATCCACAGCCAACCACCAGGCCAAACTCCACGAACGAGTCCAATCAAAGAGAGAGAAAAGGTATTCTACGAGCAAGGAGTATCAAGAACATGATGGGGAAACCTACAGAGACAACCAAACCAAACTAATGGTAACTCATGAACCAACAACTGTAGAGTCTCTGTGGGACTGGACTAGGCCCTCTGAATAAGCAAGACAGTTGTGTAGCTTCATCTGCTTAAGGGGCCCCCTGGCAGTAGGATCAGGATCCATCCCTGGTGCATGAGCTAGTGTTTTGGAGCCCACTACCTATGGTGGGATACCTTGCACAGCCTTGATGCAGGGGGAGGGGCTTGGACCTGCCTCAACTGAATGTACTAGGCTCTGCTGACTCCCCATGGAAGGCCTTACCTTGTCTGAGGAGGGAATGGGGGTTGGGTTGCAGGGGAAGGCTGGGGGTGAGAAGAGGGAAGAGAGCGGGATCTGTGGTTGCTATGTAAAATGAATAAAAAATTTCTTAATAATAAAAAAGAAAATATGTCAAACAAGAACCAAACATAATGTCAAGCCACAAAACAGTGCTACATGTGCAGTTAATATCATGATTTTTCTCACTCAAAATTGATTTTGTTTGACACTTATAATGAGTTTTTGACATTTGAGTGATGGCTACATTGAGATAAGAAATTAGAGCACCTGGGAATTAGCTTTGCTAAACTAATACATACTGCTGAAACTGGAGTTACAAGTTATTATCAACTAAAGTACTTTTAAATGTCTCTGCAATCTTCAGCTCCAGGCCTGAGGTATGGAGTATGGACATCTCTATGGTTCATCAAGTACAGTAATTGTCATTCAAGGAACAAAATACCCTCATGTCAGTCACTCATAGAAGAATGTTGACTGAAATCCAGCCAAGATATTTGAAGAAGGATAAAGTCCCACACCATTGTCATCTTCCAGGAGCTTTTTGGCATAGTCATTGAAAACACTTTTAAATAAAATATTAAAGATCCCAGAATATAACATTAAGTCTACACTGTTAGTCCCGGTGTCACCCCAAACAAAAGGCTCAGAAACAGCATTTTACTTGTTCTATCCAAGGGTGGGTCTTAAAAGTAAATAAACAATGAGGCTTAATCTTCAATTACATGCTTCACAGGGAGGAAGAGCATGAGATTAAAAAAAAATCCTTCATAGGGTATCTGCTTTTCCACTGAGTACTTCCAGTTTAGAAGACCACCTAATTTCATAGATTTAAGAAATGAAGATATTTTTAAGGGGAAAGAAAAGAAAATAATATCCATATACACCAGTTCCTACCATAGCAACAGAGCCAGCTAAGAACCTATGTTTTGTTTTGGTTCTTTCTTTTATTTTTCTGTCCTTCCTCCTTTCTTTCTTTATTTCTTGCTTGCTTGCTTGCTTGCTTTACTGCAAGTTAGGCATGAATATTGCCAGAAAAATTAATACTGTGCAACTATAGCATTGGCTGGTTTACAAAATGTTTCTGTGTTCTCCATCTCATTTATGTACATAAGACTCCTAAGGAGGAGCATGCTAAGGACTATTATTTCTATTTATAGATAAGGAAACAGATCCTAGAGATTAAATGGTTTCCCCAAGATCACATGGACAATTTGTCAAAGAGAAACCTGTATGTCAGTGTATCTGAAACTTATATCTGTTGTCAGCTAATGTACTAATTCATCTGGACTCAACTTTTTTTAAGTCAAGTTTTCATTAAGATAATGTATGGGGACTCACAGAGGCTCCCTAGTAAGGCCTTATTCAAGATCAGAAAGTCTGAGCTTGCTTTGCCCAGCAGGGCTGCATAATGTGATGATTTGTCCAAGAATGTGGTCTCAAGGTGTTTTGAAGGGTCTACACTTGTTGGTATTTTATACCTCGACCTTGAAAGGGGTAGGTCTTCAGCGCATCCCCTTGCCAATGTATAAAAAGCCCATCATGATTAAATTCAACGACTGGGTATTGGCCCAGGGCCCTTCTGAAGCTATGCTGTGTCTCTTTCTTTCTTGTCATCTAGGTCTATGTTTCTATCTAATACTTCCTCATTCCTCTCTCCTCCCCACAAGAACCCTTCGACAGGTCAGAGCTGGACTCCAACAATAATGCTATTTTCATTCAGAAGTCAATAAGAAGTTCTCAATTTATGATCCAATTTGCTTTCATGACTCTTTAGTGGATAATCCAAACCTTATTGACAAAATATTTTATAACAATATATATGGTCTTAAATATTATAGAAACATAACCCTGATGTTGATATAAATGTATGCCATATGGCATTGAAGGGGCTTCTATTTAAGCAAGGTTTCAGTTGATTTATAACTAACAGTAATCTTAAGCCTTTGAATGGTCAAAATTATTTTATCCTTTCTGTACTTGAAACACTATAGTTGGCTCACATTCCTCTGAAAATTCAAGTGCACACTGAGGTATGTTTGCAGGACTGCTTTGTGTTTACATTACATTATTACTTCAAATTATTTTCATTAAGAATGAAAATAGTTTGAAAACGCATTTTAAGAACTATTACATGTGAAACACAGTCTATGTATCAAAAATAGATACAGGTATTTATATGAACTGTCTTATTTATGGCATCTCTAGGTAAATCCTGTATACAATCACATTCTATAGATAGAGATGTTAAATTAAAACTGGTGTGACAAATTTGAAAATCTATGTCAAACCTGACTAGCTTTAGTTAGTGCTCATATTCTTCCACTGTGTAATATTAATTTTTCTTCTTAATAATAATAACAGCAAAAGTATTTATGCCAAGAAATTAAGGTGATCACAAAAAATAAATGATGCCTAAGTGTAGTAGTATCACACCTGTGATTATGAGTCCCAGGCAGAGAGAGGGTATTGCATATTGAGTGATTATATATTATATTCTGACTTACTGCTGTCTTTTAATTTTCTGTCTCCTTACAATACCACTTTCTTCTTTGATTAGAATACCGCCTACTATAGTTATACTCATCAAAATTCATGCTAAAGCTTGTCAGTGCAGCAGTGTGGGGAAATAAGCATAGTAGGAAGTGTTCAGGTCATGAGAGCCACAGCCATAATGGGATGATTAATAACTTTCTCCCACATATGAGGTATTGCTACAGGTTTGTTACAATGTGCTCCGGTTATGAACAAGACAAGAATTTTGTGTTTGTTTTGTTTTGTTTTTGTATGCATCTGATTACCCTTCTACTTTCTGCCATGAGTAAATCCATTCTGAAACCCTTAAAGGATATGACCACTTGATTTTAATGTTCAAGACTCTAGAAACATGAGCCAAAATAAAGCCATTTTATTATAAATAATCTAGTTTAGGCATTCTGTTATAGCAACAGAAAACAGACTTAAGCATCTATTATTCACCCTTCTAGACCAAGTTCAATAATCAAAGTTTAAGAAGCATTCCTGACATTTCCAAAAAGTGACTTTTGTGTTCATGTGTGCTCCCTCTCGTGTGCACACCATAGTCAAATTATTCTCTATCTAGTCTTTCTTTCTCTTGCAACTAATCTTAACATTTTAAAGTAAAAACAACATCTTTATAGCTTAGTAACTCAAATATTTAAATCTAGTACCTAACCTAGGCAGAACATACTATATCTCTATTCCCATCTTCATGATTTATTACTTATAGACAACAAATTCATTTTTAATCTGTTTATTTGATGGATTACTTTAATTTTCAAATACTGAACCAGGTTTGCATCACTGGAAAGAGGCCCAATTATTTCTTGATGTATAAGTCTTTTTTACATTTTGTTGAATATTCTTTGACAATGTTTTGAAATAATTTTGGATCCATATTATATTTCTCTATACTTTCACTTAATCTTGATTGTACTCTGTTCATCCCCATTTTTGTTTCATAATAACACTGAGTAAATAAGGAAGTAGAAAATGTTTCCTTCTTATCATTTTCTAGAAGAGATAGGGCTAGTATGTTAGCTTTTCATCATGAGACAAAATATATGAGATAATCAAATTGTAAGAAGAAAGATTGTTTGACTCATGATTTCAGGGGTTTCTGTTCATGGTTGTTTGATCTGTCTCTCTAAGCCGATGGTGAAATACAACATTGAGGCAAGAAATACAAGGTGGGACAAAGCTATTAATTCAATAGCTTGGAAACAAAGAGAACATGATTGGCAAGGGTGTCAACATCCCCTTCAATGGTATGCTGCTAATGACTTCTGCACTATGTCATATATATATATATGACATATATATACATATATATATATCACTTACAAATAATTCCATCAGCTATGGATCAACCCTGTAGCACATCAGTGTTAATCATATTTTCTCAGTCAGCATGTTAGCTATTAGCTGAATTATTCTCTTTACCCATTATCTTCAAATTAACATTTTGTAAAAGCCTTAATTATTCCCCATATAATGATATTTGAAGAAGAGGCTTTTGGAAGTGTGTTAGTCAGCTATACATTATATTGTAATAAATGCTTGAGATAATAAACTTTTAATTGAAGAAAGGTTCTTTTTACATCAAAATCTTAGAGATTTTGGTCCATGGTCAATTGGCCTTGTTGCTGTGGTGACACATCATGTAGAATCATAAGAAAAAAATAAAACTACTCACCTCAACTCAGCAAGGAAAAGGAGGAAAGAAAAATGGGACTAGATTTAGGGTGCTAGATCCCCACTAGCCCATTAAAGGAACACCCATACTACCTTAAAAGTCTTCAATTATGACACACATTTTAAAGGTCCAAACAATCCCAAAAGTAACTGAGCTGGGGACCGAGTCTCTAACCATAAGAAGTTGCCAGATACCCATGATCCAAACCAGAGCAGAAGATCATTAGAGGTTAATGAGATTTTGTCAGTATAGGACTCACTCTCTTAAGCATGGAGATCTGAGTTTCAACACCAGAACCCATGTTGTGTATTATTGGCACACAAAACTTGGGAAATGAAGAGAGCAGGATCTCTGGGGCTTTCTGACAAGCCAGGCTAGACTAATTAATGAGTCAAAAGTCAATGAGTGAGGCTGTCTCTGAGGAAGGAAATGACATTCCTTCCTAAAATTCACACACACACACACACACACACACACACACACACACACACACACACTTGTGTATTATATGAGACAGAGAGTTATAAGCGTGGAGCTTTCATGTTGGAATTAGGACAATTGAAAAAGCATACATCTGAAAGTCTGCTATGTCTTTTCTCCATGTGATAACACCAGGAGAAGACAGCTAAGGGGAATCCCTCACAAGAATACATGTTTGCTGCTATCCTGCTCTCAGCCTAGCAACTTGTACAGCAGTGCTTCAACTATCCAGTCTATGGCATTTTGTTATGGTACCCTAAGCAGACTAAGACAGAAAAAAAAATGCATGTTAATTTTCTTGAATCCTTTGATAGAATTCTCCAGTGAAAGAATTGGGGTCTGAGGGTTTTCTTTTAATGGAATATTTTCATTTCTTTTACTACAAGTCCTATTTCTTAACAATTATAAACGCAGTCTCGTTGTATGTCATGTTCAGTGAGACACTTTTCAAAGACTTACTCTATTTCAATTAAGCTGCCAAATTATTTGGGTAGAGACCTTCATTTCTTACCTTTGCTGTCTTCTTGATATCTTCAGGGTCTATAATAGGATGGCCTACTTTATTTCAGATATTAATAATGTCTAGCCTTTTCCTTTCTGTATTTATATCTTCAGTAAATACTGAGTGACCATTTTAGGTCAGTGGTACTGCTGAATTTTATTTCATTTATTGAATTTTCAAATTTTAAATTTTATATATGGTTCTTCTTTATATAATCTTTCTTTAATGGAACTTTTCCCATTTTTACTATGCCTATAATAGCTTATTAAAATATTTCATGACAGCTGCTTCTAAATTCATGTCAAATAATTCTAATATGTGCCATCTACTCATTTTCTTTTAATCTTTCAAGATTAGATATTTCTGAGAGTGGGAGCTGACACAGTTGATAAAGTTTTTGCAGTATAAGCATGAAGACCTGGGTTTGGATCCTTAGGACTCACATAAATGGGCAGGCCCTGCATACACTTATAATCCCAGTACTGGGAAGGCAGAAACAGGAAATCCCTGCAGCTTGCTGAATAGACTGACTAGCCAAATTAGCAGATTCAGTGAGAGATCCTGCCTTAACCAGTAAGTAGGCTCCTAGATGATTTACCATTTTGCCGTTAAGAGTCTATTTTTTTTAGACTGAGTCTCACTATGACCTAGAATTCACTGTGTAAAATAGATGACATCAAATTCACAAAGATCCACCTGCCTTGACTCCAGAATGCTGAGATTAAAGGCATGTGACACCACACCTGTCTCCTTTAAGAGTCTTACTTTTGTTTTATATGTGGTTGTTATGATTTTATTTGTACACAATAGAAGGAAGAAAGAAAATATGTCAACCTCATTGTGGAGGAAGACATCTGTAGCTGTGTCCCAGCCAGCTGGCAGTCAGGACAAATCTCTCTCACTCATGTCCCCCAAGTAAACACACAGAGGTTTATATTAATTATGAACTGTATGGCCATTACCATAGGCTGAAGAAGAATGCCCCATCATTACAGAGGAACTTTGAGTAACTGTCCAGGCAGGCAGCTGTCTCTGTCATTTCCAGAATTTTTGGAAGTTGCTTACAATGCATTTCCTGTTTACTTAGGAAATATTTATCCTTCTGGAGTCTTTGACATACTTGAAGAGTAGATAGTTATAACTATAATTTTCCTTGGTTATGGTAAAAGATGTATTAGATATGAAACTTTAGACTCACAAATATAGGGCAGATGTAGAATCTTTTATATAATTTTGCCAAATACAAATAGACTACATACTGTAACTGTAACTCTTGCTTGATAACTGTTCTATTATATATAATTTTACTATGTTAAAGTTAAAACCTTCCCTTTTGAATAGACAGAAAAGGGTAAATGCTGTAGGAAAATGCCTTTGTACACTGGTTTAATAAAATGCTGGTTGACCAGTAGCCAGGCAGGAAGTATAGGCAGAGCAAGCAGACAAGGAGAATCCTGGGAAGAGGAAGGCTGAGTCAGGAATCACCAGCCAGACACAGAGGAAGCAAGATGACAAGGCAGAACTGAGAAAAGGTACCAAGCCATGTGGCTAACCATAGATAAGAATTATGGGTTAATTTAAGTGTAAGAGCTAGTCAGTAGTAAGCCAGAGCTAATGGCCATACAGTTCGTAATTAATATAAGCCTCTGTGTGTTTACTTGGGGGATGCTAGTGGGGGAGATTTGTTCTGACGGCTGGCCAGCCGGGACACAGGAAAACTTTCAGCTACAGACATCTAGCACTTTTGCCTTAACAATAAAAAGTCATAGGAAAATATTTTATATATTGAGGATTACATTGATTTCTATTGTGACAGAATGATCTCTGGGGATTGATGGCTACCAGTCTAACTTCAGGTTCAGTGAGAGAACTTGTCTCAAAGGAATAAGATGGAGAATGATAAAATAAGACACCTAATGTTCTATCTGGCCTCTCCACAGCCACCTATATATACACAAATAAATTAACATATACACACATTCTCTCTCTCTCTCTCTCTCTCTCCTTCCCTCCTTCTCTGTAGCTCTTCATCCCTCCCTATCCCTCCCTTCCCTCATCTATAAAATCTTCACCTGGTGTTTGTTTTAGATTGCCACTAATTGCCAAAGAAAAAAAACAAAACAATAAAAGAAGTTGTTCATGGCCAGGCTTTGGAGACCAGGCACAAAGTCAATCAGTAAAGGCACTGGCTAAAGAAGTGCATCAGCTGGAGAGCATATCTGTTTATCCCCCCAAAATTAGGTCCTGATGTCTAAAAGGAATCAGTCTCACAGAATTACTGAAAAGATAAAGGGTAAACATATTTATTTTACCAACATATTTTTAACATGCTTAAGAAACTAAAATAATAATAAATAATAATAGCTATGGTCATATGTGTATATAATACAACAGAACTAGCTCATTCAATCTTTCTATTCAATCCTTCCATTAAGCTTCATTCTACAGAAACTTAAATAAGAAGTCATTCAATTCTTAGTATCTAAAATAAAGAAGCTCAAAATTCAGGGAGTGACAATAAGCCACCAATTACAACAGCATGTGGCAACCATGCTGAGTTAGCATCATCAGTTGCACAACATGAAGTCAAGAAAAACTGCCCAGAAAAGAAGAAATTTTACTCACATCAAAGAAGGATCTGTGAGAAGTATATGGAGCAGAGTAAGCCCTGAGTGAGTGTATACTAACGACATGGGCACAGCCATGTTCAGGACTCCGAGGCCTTGGACCCATGTAAAAAAAAAAAAAATGGCAAAGTTTTCCTCAGGAGTCTGATTCTGAGTGTTTAAGAACAACTAACCAGTATATGCAAAGACTAGCAACAGCAGCTCCCTCCTCCAGGATGCTGACTGCCTGAGACTGCCAGACTACAGAGACCTTCTTGGAAGACTAAACTAGCCTTTCTTTCTGGGCTGTACCTAAAACCACCCTCAGTTCCACGTCACTGCTGCATCAGCAGAATCCCACCTAGCCCAGCTTTACTGTATGTGCATCTGTATGTCTATCTCTTCCTCATTCTATCACTGTCCCTAGTCAGGGTTCCAGGACCCAGGGAGAGCAGAACATGGCAGAGAATCAAAGTGAGAAACACAGAAGGACTTTCCACACAGGAGAAAGCAAGAAATGGCAATTAATGAATCAGCAAAGATGAACCCCAAATTTCCAGTCCGTGTGGTTAAATGGATAGTGAGTGGTGTGTTAAAGGCTGAAATTAGATGGTACAAACTACAGCAAAAGTTTCTGTTCACTATTGATATCACAGTTTATGGCAGGCAATTATGAGGATGGATTCTAGAAAAACTTGTGTTTAAATCATCACCATTTAGTCTGTCATTCCACAGAACACTGTGAGAAAGCTAGCTGAAATACAAAGATTAACACAAAATAGGCCACACCCAAGTACTTTGGGCTGTTCTAGATCACAAGAGAACATTAGAGCTCTGACAGGGAATCTGGTTAGACCCATAGCTTTACCCATATATTTAGCAAATCAAAGCCCACAAAAGTTTCAGTATCTTTTCTCAGGATTTTATTGCTTTGTTCTGCCAAAGCAAGGCTTATACTACCCAAGAAATTTTGCATAAAATTTAAATATCAATCTCTCATTCCTTTGGCAGTAGATCAGCCAAAAACCCATAGCTTAAGATTCCTCTAGCCTAAGATGTTCTGTTTCTAGTACCCACAGTTTCATTTGCATAACGATCTTTTTCACTTTCTACATCTGTGTTTTATTTATATTGCAACAGAAATATTTAGAAGTTTATGTCACAATAAGTTTCTAATCTAAATTTGGTGGGGTTTTTTCAATTGTTAAGCAGTTAAAAACCACACACAGAGTAAAATTTCCAGTAAGGAATTTCTCATTGTGATGCTCATCTTAATTTTCCTCACAAGTAAGCGATTATTATTATATCATATACTTTAGTGTTGATTTTGAAACACAATGGATGGTGAAATATGACTTTTCCAAGGCTAAGTTTACAATCTTTATGAAAATACCAAGCTATATTTGTATGACATAAATTGGGACCATTACATGTTTTGTTTTACCCTTTACCTTACTATTGATTTGAAAAATTAGGCTATCCTAAAAGGCTTGTGATCTTTATTTGACTATCATGATTTTTCACGTCATTAGGAATAGCATTAAGTTCCAAGTCAACTAATGAGCTCCTTCTGAAACCCTCTACTCCAATGAAATATATGGAACTTCAATAATAATTTAGCTATATTTTGAGTATAAACTTAACATTTTATATTGCACTATAATATTCCACATACTTGGTTCCTCTTCAATAATAGAATGCATGTTCTCTCTGTGTCAAAAATGTATCTAATACCTTTATTCCTACACAAAAAAGGAAACTATATCTCTAGCTATGCTACATTTTTCAATATACAATTACTAAAAAATATACAATTATTTATTTGTTTTTATTTAATAAACATCTCAACAATGTTCTCTACTGGTTAAAAATCAGTTGAAACTGACTGCACCTGTAAGATAGGAATAGTATTTCTCACCTTCTTAGTATCATAATTATGATTATCATTTAGTGACATGGTACACTCACCTTGTAAAACTTAAGGTTAAGTGAAATTAATATATTGTTTGTTCATTTGTTTATTCTCCTATTCTCCCATCAAACTATAATCACTATGAAGTATAGCAACATCTTTCTTGTCACTATATTTTCAGTGCCTTATTTGAATTAAGAGTCTCATTACTACTTTTTTAATCCATACTTGGGCAAATATCTCATGTTCTCCCTTCATATGTAAATTCTAGCTTTTATTTTTATATGCATATATTTATATGGGTGTGAGCCAGGAAACTAAAAAGCTGACCATGAAAATACAAGAGGAGGATTAAAAAGGAAGGGCCAGTGAGGAAAGGAAAGAAAAAGAGTAGGGAGAGGGGTGAGGCGGAGAAGAAGATGTGAGAGAACCAATTAAAATAAGGTATGTATGAACTGCCATGATGAAAAACTACTATTGTGTGCTAATGAAAAAGCAAATACTGCTGAACATAGTGGTATACACCTTCACTCAGAACTGGGAAAGCAGAAGCAGGCCAGTCTCTGAGTTCAAGGTCAGCCTGGTCTATATAGCGAGTTCCAGATGGCCAGGGCTATGTAGAGAGATCCTGTCTCAAAACAACAAACAAACAAACAACAAAAAAGAAAATAAAAATAATTATTAAATAAGTTAGAAGTAAAAAGTTAGTACTTCCTCTCAAATTAATACCTTTTCTAAAAGTAGTCAGTATAAAAAAAAAGTCACTACATGATCAGAATTTAATCTGAAATTGAAGAACAGACTGACTCTATCTCCCTTAACTTGATGCTGTCTAAGCCTCCATTACCTGAAGCTAAATTCCATAAAGGAGAAGCGCAGTGAAGGCAATCAATTAGCAACACTCAATTAGGAGAATGTTTAAACATGAAACCGATATATATCACACACAGTAGTAAGCAGTAGTAAGTTAAATGTCTTGAGCCAAACACAGCCATCCGTTATCCAGACATGTCTTTAAAATATGACATAATAAATAAATGTTGTTGGATTACCAAGTAAGTATTACTTCTTACAGACTAAACATTTTTTTTTATTTTTATTTTTTATTTTTTGGTTTTTCGAGACAGGGTTTCTCTATGTAGCTTTGCACCTTTTCCTGGAACTCACTTGGTAGCCCAGGCTGGCCTCGAACTCACAGAGATCCGCCTGGCTCTGCCTCCCGAGTGCTGGGATTAAAGGCGTGCGCCACCACCGCCCAGCAATATACTAAACATTTTAAATTGATCAAAAAGCAGAAAATGAAAAGGAAGCAAAACTGCTTCCATGTTTGGTTTTCGGTTGACCTGTACATTCACACACTAGTAATTTTAATTACATACAGCTAAAATGTAATGTTTGTATATGTTAAAGAGGAATTTCATCAAGTTAGATTTTTTTATTCTAAGTAGTAAAAAAATTACATTAGAATAATACCTTATTTTGCATATCATAAAAACAACTTAGGAAATTTTATTACTATCTATTCTTATTATATACAATAGGCTATCAACTATAATTATTCTACAAGTGCTATCTTGTTATGAAATTGAGTGTGATACACTGATAGTTGAAATGAAAATAATCTGTCAAAAATCTGCACATGGGACATGAGAATAAGAATGAACAAGGTCCCAAATATTTATGAAATGTTAAACAAAATAAGTAAAAGAAATAAAGCTGAAATGTAAATCTGGCATAAATTGCCAGAAGGGCAGAAGACTGGCATGGAAGTCAAGAGGCCTGGTCTGTAAGGTCAGCTCTGCCATATATGTCATAGAGCATGACACCAAGTGAAGTATCTATCATTAATGAATTGCAGGTATTTCGTCAGAAGAAGAGATGAAGGAGAGATATGAATTTTTCAGCATGAGGCATGTGAAGGTACTAGGGAACATGGAGAGAATAACTAACAGGCTACATATACATGCTGCACTAGAAGAACGGCAAGTTGACATAGTTCCCGGTTCCTGGCTTTTAGCTAATTACTTAGCCTTTATGAGACTCATTTTTCTTACCCAATAGTAATATTTACTTCACAGTATTATTGTTTAGATTAATGACTTAATTAAATAAATGAGAATGTTGTAAAGACTCTTATTTGCCACATATTTTCAGCAACAATCACCATGTTATTCTAAATACAATTTTCCAGGTGATGATAAATGTATAATATCATATTTTTGAGGGGATTTATCTCATCATGCTTGCAGGAGGATTTTCTGATTGAACAATTATCCATGAGCAAAAATATCTTCACAAGAACTAAGGAAACCAGGTGAAAAGTAAGAGGAAAATGCACTGATGAAAAGCCAAATGTCAGACAGCATCCATATCCCATGGCCCCCCAGACTCCAGCAACACAGTTTTACCCTCCACTTAAAAAAAAAAAAACAACATTGGGCAGGGAACAAGTGACATGTTCTAAGATGCAATTCTGTATCTGACAAGTCAAACTCATGCCAAAAGGGTCACACATTCTCAGTCTCCAGGATGTCACCTAGAGTCTGAGCCTCCAAGCCTCCTTACTGGGCAGTATTCCACAATTTAAACTCCAGATCTCAGACTCACATTTGGTCTCCAGGAATGCCCCACCACTAGACTGAATCCAGAGGCTCCAAGTCTGATCTGCCCCTAGCAACAGGCCAACTAGTCTTCAAGCCATACCCATAGTCTCAGCCTTTAAGATGGAACATTTGCACACAAGTGTTTTGGGGGTTTGAGAAAGCTGGGAGGTGGTTTTGGGGATAGATTATCTCCCTATCCCTGGCTATCTTAGAACTTTCTAGGCAGAAAAACTGGCCTTGAAATTACAGAGATCCTGCCTCTGCCTTCCAAATGCTGGGATTATAGTGTGACCTGCACACAAATTGTCAACTCAGTGCCAGAAAAGAAAATGTGCCTACAGATTCCAAGTCTGACCAGGTTTAGACCAGCCTACTGCTGAAGCATATTAAGCATCAAAATTTGTTCTAGCAGAGGCAGGGCCAAGAATCATTCTAGTGGACCCTAGAAGACTGGTACTCTTCAGCTCAGCTTACATGTGTACCCTTGCAGAACCTAAGCCTGCTTCTGAAGACTTCAGTGCCAGGCCAACAACAACGCTAGGTCAACACTCATGGATTTGTGAGCATTGCTTTCAGGGTCCAAAGACTCAGAACCATCTTAGAATCTGCCTAAACTCTAAAGACACATGCTTAAAGTCCACAGGAGTGCCACCTGTGGATTAAACACAACTTGGCTTTTTTAAACAAATGCTGTCATTTTAAATAACATATGTTATTTTTTAAAAAAAGTCCAATGACATTTGACAAAACACAACATCCTCTATTGCTGAAAAATAACCACAAATTAAGAGTAAGAGAGATTGCCTGCAATCTAATCAAAATCACAAATGCTGGACTGGGTATATGGCTCAGTGCATTAAGCTTTTGCGGCACAACATCAGAATTGAAGTTTAGATCGCCATAACCCATGTCAAAGCTGTGTGTGCTAAATGTGGCAGCCACCCATAATCTTGGAACTTGGAAGACAGAGAAAAGAGATCCTCATGGCAAAGCTGCTAGCTAGACAAACAGAAATTGGTTTAGTGAGAAACATTGCCTCAATAAAGTAGTCAGGGATCAAGAAAAGCTCCCAGTTTTGACTTTGGTCCTCAACACTCACATGCACACATATCAGCAGAGATGTTTGCGCACACACACGTATCTGCCGATATATACACAGGCACACCACACACACACACACACACACACACACACACACACACGCACGCACGCACGCAAAACAACAACTTACAAACCCAAAGCAAAAAAAAAAATAATATCAGTGGTATAAAACTCAGTAACTCGATCCATGATTGAAACCAAAAACCATACTAGCTCACATTTCTTGGATTTGACATTGTACTAGATATCCTCTCTACTGGAATATATAAAGAAAATTTTCCTGCAAATATGACTGATCTCTATTCCTGTGTGACATAATTGCCTATGTAAAAAAAAAATGTCAAATTCACAAATATGTTACTAGAAGTAAAATCAAGTCATCAGATACAGAATATAAGGTGCCATGTCATATACTATAAATGGACAATTAGCATTAATTTTCCTTAAAACTTCCATTTATATCACCAAAGAGATATAAAAAGAGCATGTTATACAGTCAACATGTATAACACTCATGAATTGAAAATATTAAACAATTTCACCTAAAAAACTGATAAAATCTTTGAACCGATATTACAGCGCAGCAAATAAGCACAGAATTATTAATCACTAAAGAAATGCAAAGTAATTACATGGTGAGATACAGTTAAAGTATCAAAGTGGCAGAGGTTGGAAAACATTGACAATGATAAGAGGTGACAGGGTTGTTCAACAATTGGGACTCTCCTTTACTGCTGAAGGAAATGCAAACTGATATAATCACACTGAAAAGTAGTTTGCAAATTATTATAAAGTTTAACAGTCACTTACCATAGGACCAAGAAATCTTGCTCCCAGATATTTAGCCTAGTGAAATAAACCTTATATTCATGAACACAACCAAACAGTACACAATTATTTATAGCACATCAATTCACGATTGTTGAAAAGAAACACCTGTAACAAGACTTAATTAAATAAGCTCTAGGATTTGATCAAAAAAACTTAGTTTTTACTTGTTACTACTTATTATTTATCCTGATAATAAAACATAAATTACCCCAGAACAAAAAGATCTTCTCTGTTCTATTTCATGCTGGTTTCTGAGCATCCAGCATGCACAATAAATATTTGTTGACTACAAATGATATAAAAATCCCACTTTAGTAGTACTTCTCTGACTATTAAAACAGGGAAAAATTCCAATCACCATATACATACACAGGTCCCTGGCTTGTGATGATTCTCAATCAGCTATTTGACAAATCAAATAGACAACAACATAAAAAACCTGCTGTGTATTCTGTTGCTAAACTGTAATATTCATATGGCAGGAGAGATGTTAAATGCACTTTCACCTTAAGATATTTTCAACTTAGACTGAAACTGGGACAGAACCTCATCATAAGTCAAGGAGCATTCACAGTATGTAGGGTAGACATAAAACCAAAACCATAAAGAATATAACATATAGCATAATAAACTGAAAACAAGAGAAAAGAAATAATGGCTTTTGGTATCGTTTATATGCATATCTACAAAGTATTCATTATTATTAAACCAAGTTTTTTGTTTTTTCTACTTGGAAAAATTAATTTCATGGTGTAACACACACGTATAACATAATTTATTCAATATAACACAGTAAGTAATCTGACTACCAAGTCTGAGCTTAATCCTAATAAAAAAAATGATAAAAAGGTCATTTCAGAAAGGCGAGAGCAAAATGCAGGAAGATGTCAAACAACATGGTCTCTGTAATGGACTATTACAAAGTCCAAAAAGTACTTAAAGCAAGGCAGACTAGATAGTAACCAGACAAGTAAGGGCAGCATATGCCAGGAGAAGCTTGACCTTTACCCTAAAGGCAAAAGCAGGCTATTTACGAGTTGCAGCAGTTGAACAGTAGATTCAGATTTGAACTTTACATAGGCTACCCCAGGTGATGTCTGAAGGAGAGACTTAAATAGTAAAATTCTATACAAAGTAACAGCTTAGAAGACAAATGCACAGCCTTGGCAACACATGGTAACAAGCTGGACTGGATCACTGTAGCAGTGGCAAAAGAGCACAAACAAATTCAGGAAAGAATTTTAAAGTTGTCCACATCTGACTTTATAATCTCTAAATGAAGATTTATAATATGATTTTTATAACCTATAACTGAAATCATGTTTTCTAATCTAAATGACATCTGATTGTCTAATTTATAGATGAAATAAAGATAGAGGTAACTTTTCAAAATTGTTGGAAAAACCAAATATGAGTGATTTAACACAGTGTTACCACAGCATTCATGATAAATGCATTACTATGACAATTACTATGATTAGTAACTTTAGACATTGTTGTAGCATATTTTAACTATATAAAGATGTGTTATGTTTGCTTATGCTGTGGAACATTACTTTAACTATATGACAGTGTGTTACATGTGTTTGTGCTGCATTTGCTTAATTATATAAAGATGTGTTACATTTGGTTCATCTTGCCTGCCTAAGGCATCTGACTGATCAAATAAAAAGCTGAACGACCAATAGCTAGGCAGAAGAGGGATAGGTGGGGCTGGCAGGCAGAGAGAATAAATAGGAGAAATCTAGGCTCCAGAAGAAAAGGGGAGAACAATAAAGAAAGAAAGGGAGACACCCAGCACCAGCCAGGGAGCCACTAGTCAGCAGACACGGAGTAGGACAAGAAAGGTAAAAAGCCCTGAGGCAAAACATAGATAAAAAGAAACAGATTAAAATAAGAGCTAAATAAGGCTGAGTATTTATAACTAAAATAAGTCTCTGTGTCATGATTTGGGAGCTAGTTGATGGCCTAAAAGAAAAAAGCCTAGTACAAGATACAAATCCACATAGGAGGAATTCCAGAAAAGTGTCACATATCAAGTTTAAATGGCTGTATAAACAGTAGCAACACTCACTGGAATATGAAATAAGAATGTAATTCTACACAGCAAGAGGAGTTCTTTTTTAAACAGTTAGTGTGAGATAGGGTGTTAAGTCCAGAGAGTTTCAACTAGAGATAATGCTGGAAATATGGAAAAGAGATACAATATGTACAGTGTGAAGTACACATGAAATTATAAGAAGGGAAAACTCTATGAAGGAGAATCAGAAGAGATGAGATCAGAATTCCAAGGAAACAGTTTCTAACAGTGAAATAGAAATATCAAGTGCAAGATAAATTAAGACAGTGGGGACAATATGCCCACTAAGTTTCACAACACCAAAATTATCCAATAGTGAAAAGCCAATTAACAAATAATGTAAAGTTAAATACTGGCTGTTTTCATAGGGCTTCCTCACTTCACATTATAATGATATTATCTGTCTAAAATGTCATGGGAAGTATGTATAGATTATGAACACAGTAATGCATTTTCATGTATATCATATACATACATAGGAAATAACCCCAAATATAGTTCCTTGGTTTATTAAGAGTTCCAGGAAACTAAAATTTATCTTTGTAAAACAATGTAAGACAACTTGAAAAAATTAAAATATATTCATATATGCAGTACTTATACTGAAACTGAAATGACATAGTTGATATGAAACTGCAAGATTTATGTTCTGCTATCTTAATTTTTCCATTTTTCTGTACATTCTATAATACCGATCTTCTGAATGTTTCCTTAAACAAAAAATTTCTTGCTCCGTGAAGCACAGTTTATAGTCTATCAAAATCTTTAAGAAAAAACAAAAACAACAACAAAACAATTCTTACATATGCCACCAACCCTATTAAAAAAGAAGGGTTATTTAAATTTAAATTTTATAAATGTGCCTATAGAAAAAGGTTTCCTGATTAGAATACAGATGGAATAGCCACTAAGAACAACAATTAATAAATGGACCTCATGGTCCTGAAAAGTTTCAGTATGGCAGAAACATCAATATGATATGCTGAATATCATATATTTACATTACAATTCATAACAGTAGCAAAATTACAGTTGTGAAGTAGCAAGAAAATACTTTTTTAGTTGGGGGTCACCACAACATGTATTAAAGTGTCACAGCATTAGAAAGGTGGAGAATCACTGGAATGCAGGGAGAGATAGCTAAAACTAAGGACCATTTTAGAGGTCATATGGAAACCTAATACAAAGCTTTTTTGGTAGCAATGTCAAATAACGGGAGAGACAAAGCCCCAAACTAGACCTCTCTCGCTACCAAATGGAATCTCCAGGTGCCAGAAATAGGTTAATTAAGTTGGTGGCCAAAGGGACCCCATGGAAAACCCTAAACAACCCAGGCTATTTCCAAGGTTATTGTTTGCTTTCCACAAACTGATGGTAAGGAAGGCCCTATTGATATCTTCACAGTTTAAATTATCAATTTGTTCTGATAGTTAAGTCTTTAATCCACATATAAAAGTTTTAAAAATATTATAAGTATTTTGCTATACATACATCCTGCTATTTCTACTATTTATAAGGCAATTATTTTCATAATATAACTCATTAATAACTTTGTTTCTGATTCCTCTACTATTCATTTAGACTTCTCCCTTCTTTTTTAAAATTTTTTATTCAAAAGTTTTGTAAGTATTTTAAAACAAGAGTTTTTCATCTTGTCTTAAAAAGTACAGGATTTTAGGATAATACCTGAGCTTTAAGCTAATAGAAAGAAATTCTTTCACTCTGTTTCTAGTCTTGTTATACTGTTATAGTGTGATATTTATGAACACAGAATTAGGGTTCCACATGCAGTTCAACTGAACCCTACTTCTTCAGTATAGCATGACTTTGGATACATGACCAAACCAAATGATCCTTACTTTCTCCATGTGCAAAGTATGAATAATAATAATGTCTGTGCTTTGATTTTCTTAAACAGTTTTCTCTCTCTCTCTCTCTCTCTCTCTCTCTCTCTCTCTCTCTCTCTCTCTCTCTCTCTCTCTCACACACACACACACACACACATCTAAGGAGGGGTAGATGATACATTTAAAATCTCAAATACTAAATCACTAGAAGGAAAATTCCAACCTAAGGAAGTCAGATACACCCTCGAAAACACAGGCAATAGATAATGACTTCTCCCTTCTTATGCCATGTTATGGTGATTATAAATTACAACTGCTATTTTAAAAAAGTTAGTAGAAATACCAGTTCCATTAGCAAACAAATATGAAATTCATTGTTTTCCTTTAAATTTGGCTGAGATATTCTTGGTGTTTTATCTTTGTACATTAATTTTAGAATTAGTTTGTCAAATTCTATTAAATATTGAAAAAGGAAAATTCTTATTGGAATTGTTTTGGAACATGTTAATTTTATGAGATCTTTGTACTGTTAAGACTTTACTTATGTGCATACAGCTTCAAATCTCAATCCATCAGATTGTTCCTCCACTGCCTCTCATTGTTGATGGTAACTCTCTTATCTTATTCTTCTTCATTTTTCAATGAATGTTGCTCAAATTTCATTATAATTTGGCAAGTATATATTTAGGTCTTTTGCTCCAACAAACAGGCCACTGACACCCTTTCTCTCCATGAAAGCTCTACTCCATTTTACTCCAGCTAGTGATTCTCATGTGCATACCTTATACCTTGATATTAACAATAACTTCAATAACTGTAATTCCATCAGCTTTAATCCATTCTGTTCTAATAAGCAGATTTTTACAATTTACTAAACTTCCTAATCTAACTCCACAACTCCTACAACTTTATCACATTTCCCAACAAAGTAAAGTTAAAGTTTATGATTGTTTTTTAATAGTAATTATTGTAGTTTATTTTTACTTTCAAAAATGGCCAATTTTAGATAATATGGTCATTTCAAATGACCAATATTCCATGCCCTTTTATATTGTATTTTCCCAACCCCTCACCTTCCACCTAATTAACATACTCTCTTCCTTAGAACTCTTGTATGTATTCTGAACTGTCTTCATCCTCCTTTAACTTTGTGGTACATATTGTTAAAACGGAACCCATGTTATATTCTCAGCCATAACAGAGTATCTGGTAGTAAATCTATCTTCCCCTTGTATAATATTAATGAACAGTTATTTTTAGACACCGTCTCCAGCAACACAAGAAACCTGAGAGAAAAGAAAGAAGTACAGTAAGACCTATGATCCATAACATTTCCAATCAGAACACATATCCTAAACTATGATGTAAAAATAAGGGACTTTCACAACATATGGCTGAAGAAACAGAAATTAGAAGAATATAAAATGAATTTAAGATTGTAGAGCTAGAATTACAGAACAGAATATTAGAATAGAAACAATGGCAAAGAAAAATGTTCCATAAATCTGTAGAGGATTACACTGGGTCACTGGGCTGTGTGAAAAGCTGTATACATACAAGCTAAGACTCCAAGACAACGATCAAAGATCATTTACTAGAAAGTAACTTCAAAAAACTACCAAGTCCTAAAGTAGAGGCTATTACAGTCCCATCTTTACAACACATAAAAGCCACCTTATGACTATTAAGAAATAACCGCTCCCATACATACCCAGTTACAAAACTCAACGAGTTGAAATAGAACCTAATATACACCAAACTGGAAAATGGGAACTAGACATCCCTGTGAAAGAGGAAGTGAATAGCTTCACTCCTAGGTGTGCCATGATTGTTAAGATACGGGGTTCAGAGAGACTCAGGCTATAGCACTGACGATCTGAATCATTCAGTTGGTACTTCCAAAGAGTCATGTCTGTGCAGTAGGGCTAAATTGCCATCACTGCATTATACCTTCCTTAACAAAGCTTTAAAGTAAACTCGAAAGAGCAATCAGCTCCATGTGTATTAAAAACATCAACAATTTTAATAAGAAAATAATTTTCTTTTGAGAGACAGGGTCTTTCTCTCTTACCCAAGGCTGACACTAGACCTTATTATTCTTTCTGTATCTAGAGAAAAGCTGTTGGCATTCCCAGATAAAACAGGATTGATAAATAGAGGAAAAAGAACCAAATATAAAAAAATGAACAAGAATGCAATTAATTTTTTTATGACTAGAGACCTGGGACACTTCATCATAAACTATTTATCTGTGTGAAGTCTTAAAGTGAAGAAAATAAACAATTCACTCTGGATATGTGAATATCTGAGTAAACAAGGCAATTCAAATAAAGAGAATCAAGGAAAGACACCTCATTCTGTACTGACAGGAAAGCAAAGCATAAACTTTAAACAGCATGCATTGGCTCTCTAAGATATGTACATCCTTTGTTCAATAGCTTCCCTTCAAATTTCTCCTAAAGATGATGTTGTAAAAGTATTTCCTGAATTAAGATGTTTCCAACAGTACTATTTACAATAATACATAATAGACTATAATCTTTATATTCAACAGTAAGGAACCAATCCTGTAGTAAACAGTTATTTGCCATGTTTGCAAGAATTTAGTCATATAAAATAATTGTAATGATGTTTACATTCTTAAAAGCAAGATATTGAAATATATTTACAACACAAATTAATTATAATCCAAAATAAATAAGCATAGAGAAAATATCCCAAATTAGTATTATCTCCTTCAAACTAGGGAAAATGATAGAGGTGTTTGGGTGTATGTGTGGGGGTAGTATGAGTGTATGTGTGTGTATGCTTGTTTCATTTTTCTGCTTTTAAGAATTATCTATATTCCATGTTTATTACATTTAGCATTGGCTGCTTTTGCAATTAGGAAAGGGAAAGATAAATTTAGGATATAAAAAATATGCATGAATGAAAACAGCTTAAATAGCCCAGGCATATCATTTTATTTTCTCTTATTGGATAAAATTTTGTCATAAGTATTTAAATAGAAAAATTTGCTTTTACCTCACACAAGTGTTCTGCTGCATCAATAATGCATTTCTACATCAGAATATTTAATATCAGTTATTCAGAGAAAAAATTACTTTTTCATAAAGGTACTAGGACATTTAGTTTCCATCAACTATTGCAAATGTACTATTTAGCAATTACCTTTAGAGGGCTAATATATCAGTCCTGTGATACAGCAGCACATGTTCCAAGCTTTTATCTCTTCCTAAAAACATCAAGAAAAATAACCCTAGAGCTAGTCCAGCATGTACAGTACATTTGATCCGTCGATTTTTAACATTCATTTAATGAAGTCTGGCTGTGATGACTAATATTTTTTGTCTGCTAGCACCAAGCACTAAATAAGGTTCTTGATGAGATTACATTTGTGCAGCTCCCGTTTTAACGGAAATTGGAGAGATATGGGGAAAGATTACAGGAAGAGACATTATAAAAGCAGATCTTACAAGTCAAATTTAATAGCAAAACCATTCTCTTCATGTAGGCAACCATGAAAACAAATATCCTGTGAGCTAGGGATATGTACTATATCTTCCTAGTCCATCTTGAAGCTTTCTTGAGACAGATTTCCATAACTTTATAATGTGGTTACAGTTGATGAGACAGTGGCCACAGAAAGATGAAGAATGAAACATAAGGCACAGAAAACTAGATGAGCATAGCTAAGGTTTTGGGTTGTAACAAGCATAGGATAGTATTGCTTATGTTGCTTAGAACCCAGAGAGACAGAGTAAATATCAGCTATGACAACTTGAAAAATAAGTGTTCACAAAACATACCCAATTCTCTTATTAAAAGAACTCTTTAGAAAACATGCATGCTACTCAATTATTTACTTGCTAGAAAAGATTACCATAAAGGCTATATACTTAAATATACAGCATGAAACTTAGAACACTACGGTTCTAATATTTCAAACAATAAAACAGATGTTCCTATAAGCAAACTAGAAAAGCAAGCAAAAATATTTGAAATGCATGAGGAACTTTCCCAACAGTGTGTATAACTGAAGGAAGTAATTTTTTTCAAATCTCAAACCAGCACATCCCCTACTCCTTTACTTATTAATATAAGCTGTATACAGACAGTCTTCATGGAAATTGAAGTGAATAAGAAACTAAAGCTGGTCCTAATGTATCTCAAAATAACTAAGAAATGAACTACTGTTCAGTCTCTATTTAACAACAAAATCAAAAAGTAACCAGCCCCTTTTCTAGGAGTTAATGGCTTCTTAGATGCAATAAGCAAACTGGTGGATATATAAACTATATAAGAAAGCAACGTGTGGTCCTTTTTATGGATGTGGAAATCCTGGCATATTTCTACTGCATTTAAGAAAGTGTTTCCCTATGTTCGTATAAACTGTCTGCAGAATGGCTGTTTGCTTTTCAGAGGAGTGTATATGTGACAAGCACAACTTATCAACATAATTCCACAACAGCAACAGAAGAAGGCGAGGGTATATGTTCATTTTGTAATATCAAGTGATCCTTACAGGGAGCCCACATAGATTTTGGAAAAGTATTTTCAAAATTACTGATTATTGTATGGAATAATCCTAAAGTCATGGTCAGGAAGGAGAAAGAGTATCATATTGCTATAGAAACTGTAAAAGAGACTGGGTCATATAAGATTGGGTAAAAGCAAGAAGCAAGGCTAGGACTTAAGTGTTGTCAGGAAGGGGGCTCTCTGTGTGAGCTTCAGCTCTTTTGTCTCCTCCCCCACGGGCTAAACCTCTGAGGCGTATTATTTAGTAGTATACAAATATCTTTCCTATATTCAGTTCCCACCAGTTAGCCTCTAAACTTTAATAAAGATGGCATGTTCCCCAGGGCTGTGTCAATGCTCTTGTAGAGAATTAGGACAATTAGTTGAAAAGTTTAGTCCCTGTCCCTCCCTCTTCTGCTGAAGCCAGGATACCAGAAAGAGCACAGTGTCAAGGAAGAGTCCATGAGTCCTTGAAACCCAGACACTGCCAGGGCTGAAACATGAATCAAGTTGTAACTCAAGAGAACAGAGAGATTCACACAGCATTGACTGACTCAGAGTAAAAACCAAACAAGCGCCTCACTTTCTCCCCGGTGTTGTAGATAAAGACAATCCAAGGGAACACAAGGTGGACCTTTTCATGGCCAGGCTTCCATATACTAAAAGAACCATAAAACCACCATCCGTGCAAAGTTTGTGCAGTCTGTTTGTAGCTGATTGAATGGAATAGAATGGCAATATTTCTTAGAATTGACTTTGTTAGTGTTTATTTCCAGCATATGTATATTATTGCTCTACTTTCATCAACATTCTCTCATGCCAAACAACTTTTCAAAAGGATTATACATCATTGGCAATTAGAAAGTAAAGCTAAGCCGGGCGGTGGTGGCACACGCCTTTAATCCCAGCACTCGGGAGGCAGAGCCAGGCGGATCTCTGTGAGTTTGAGGCCAGCCTGGGCTACCAAGTGAGTTCCAGGAGAGGCGCAAAGCTACACAGAGAAACCCTGTCTCGAAAAACCAAAAAAAAAAAAAAAAAAAAAAAAAAAGAAAGTAAAGCTAAAGAAATTAAGATTAAAGCAGATTAATATATTTGTAAAATTTAAACATGACACAGAAAACACAAGGTTTCCCAGAATCACTAGATAGTGCTGTAAAATAGTCTGAGTTCGCAGGCACATAAACTTTAGGTGAGATACTCAGTTATAAGAATCATGCAATCCTATAAAATAAGAGAAGCATTTTTTTCTGAGATGAGGCCTATGGGAAATGTTTTTTCTGGGTCTTTGCAAAGATGGTGTAATAGTATATTAGATACAGAGAACAAAAAGGCACTTCCAATGTTTCCTTATGGTGTTCCACAAGGAAGCTTCACACATAAGGATATAATCAGTAAACAACATGATTTTTCTTAGATACAAATTTGCATTAATGAATTCCTATCAGGAATTCTTTACCTATTCCTCACTATCTCTTGAAACAAAAATCTATCCTTGTTGTAGATATAGAGCAATATAATCAACTACAGTCAAAGTTTTAACACCTGTTAAAGAAAACAATGTTCTTTTTCAAAGACCACACTAGATAGCCACCATTTCCCTCACCTGTGAGTCTTTCACATTTTCAACAGTAAAGTTGAACCAGACCCGGAAGCGAGGGTTACAGGTATCCGGCCTAATGAACAGATCATACTCAAACTCACAGACTTGCTCAACCCGGCCAAGGTTACCTATGACAAAACATAAGAGAACTGTGTTTTAATAATAGTTCATGCATCTCAACATTATTATGAGCTCTGATACTAGTATTAATCTTCTTTTGGCACTGGTAGGTGTAAACATTCTTAGTTTTAATGCTACCAATCTCAGTGCAGTCAAAAGTAAGGAAGACTTTCAGCTACTTCAGGTTGTAGTAAACAATCTCTCCCTAGCCTTTATGATCTAGATCCTTCGTGCGACAAAAAAAAAAAATTGGGTTATGAAGACTGTAGTATGCTCCAAAAACTAAGGAATGAATCACAAACTACAGTTTTCTAGTTAGAAGCAAAATGATGATAGAATATAAACTGCTTCTAATATGTTGAACCTTCTTTAAGGTGGTAAATTACTAAACCAGGTAATCAACTGCTAAAAAAAAGAGTCAAGATGACTACAGCTGACTTCAAATCAACTGACTGAGAAGTTGGTATTGTGTTGATCTTAAGGACAATAGCAATATCTTATTTAAAATGAGTTCTAGAGTGTTGGTCTCTAGATCAGTGGTTCTCAACCTCCCTAATGCTGTGACCTTTTAATACAGTTTCTCATGTTGTGGTGACCCCCAACCATAAAATTATTTCATTGCTACTTCATAACTGTAATTTAGCTATTGTTATGAATCATAATGTAAATAACTGATATGCAGGATATCTAGATGACATGTGACCATTGTGAAAGGGTCGTTTGACCCTCAAAGGGGTTGTGACCCACAGCTTAAGAACCGCTATACTAGAGGAACGCTTAGAAAGAAACCTTCAATTTATATGTACCAATGTTTTAATTACTTCTTTACAAAATTCTGTTGATGTGCCACTAATTTGTTCTGAATACAAATTGTACTATAATTGATGGGAAACTAGCCAGGGACCCAGAAACTTGATTCTACTTCACTTGATTCCAATAGTATGATGATAGATAAGTTACTTACCTTCTCATAGTCTTAAGAAAATGCTGAGTTATATGACCCAAGTTTCTCTCATATATAATCTTCTTTAGCTGCCTGTTTCTAGCAATGAGCAGGCAGTGACCCAAAACAATAACTCACAGACACAACAATTAACTTTTTGTTGCTTTTATCTGCTCTATTAAAATATGATCTGAGAAGACAGTTTATTTCCCCTTCTAGAATATAACAGTACCTTTATTTAAGTATATTCACACTGAAAACTTACATCGATGAAGAAGTATATGAACTAATCAAGACCAAAGACTTGCCTCTTAATTTTTCTTTCAATTGTATTCATATTCCCCAAGAGGATTCCTTATATAAAATTAGTTCTTTGAATTGTTATAATAAAAATGTTTATTAAGGCATGTTTTATGGAAGTCGGAGTATTTATCACACAATGAAACTAAATATGGGGTCAAATAATTTAGGTTAGTTTTAAATTTTCTGAGTGACCATGGAAAATTCATTTAAGAATTCCAGCATCTTTTTTATCACCATAAAGAATATGAGAATGGATAGATGGCTCAGTTTGTAAGGGTGCTTAGTACCAAGGCTAACAATGTGAGTAGGATCCCCAGGACACAAACAATCAAAGGAGAGCACCAACTCCTTTAGGTAGTTCTCTGTCTTTCACACATGCACCTTGGTATGTATCTACCAATACACAAATCACAAAATCAATAAATATAATAATGTAAAGATCACAAATTGAAATATAAGCATTTATTCCTACATTAAATGAGAAAAATATAAATTTTAAACACTATGCAATTAAGACAGTAATTAATTTTAGTAGAAAATTAATAATTCTGAGTTTAGATGTATGCTACAGGCATCAAGAGGGTTAAGTGTGCCAATCAATTTAATCCTCAGAACATGTTCCATAAATGAGGTGCTATTGCTATCCCATTTTACATACAAGAAAAACAAAGAATAATGAACTAAAACATCTCCAAAGTTATGTAGTAAGTAAATAAGTAGCATTTACAAGTGAGATGAATACAAATAGAACATCCCTAACCATCAATGGCCAGACTATACAATTATGTACCTAACAGACTGGTACAGGTATCACAGAGATATAAATGGAAGCAGATTTTAAATCATCGTGCTTAGTACATACTTCATTATTAAAACAACAAATAGTTTAAAAGGAGTCATTGCACACTTCAAATTTTCATATGCTTAAAAGAATATATTAATGTTTATTCTAATCTTCAAAAGAAAGCATATATTAAGTTTGTTTTAATGATTGGACAGTACACAAGGCTTTCAGTAAAAAGAAATATTTAAATTGTTACTATGTACAGAAGGTTTAGTAATAATATAACTGCATGTCTAGAAATGTAAAGTTTCAAAATAATTTTACTCTTATATTATTAAATCTTCACTTTGACCAATGATGGTGAACCTGAAACCTGTAAGAACTTAATATCTATTTAAATTCTTACTTTAAAGCGCCCAGAAAGGACTTTGAAATAAAGACTTCTGATTATATTGTTCTGTTCTTTGTATTACACCATAACTATATATCCATTTGTCTCTTAAATACTTCAACTATGTATCATATTATATACTAATAGATATTTTAAAATAGCAATGTTTTTATCTATTTAAATGAAAGACAAGGAAAGGAAGCAAGCAAAGTCTACACCATGATGGACAAATAGGAAAAAAAAAAAACCACGATACAGATTTTAGCTCAAATATACAATTAAATTTGTCAAATGTAAAAGGATTAAATATTCAAATGTATACAAAATAAATAAACCTTGGTTACATTATGCTAAGCAAAATAATCTAGAAACAGAAAGAAAATGCTATATGATACTATTACTCTACAGAATATTGAAAATGAGTCAAATCTGTAAAGATATGCTTATATCAGGCATGGTATTAATTAAGAAAAATTACTAGAAATGATCAAGGACATTTCATGTTTAAAAACGATTAATTCCTCCCATTCACAATTGCTTCAAACAATAAAATACTTTGGAAAAACTTAAAGAATTAAAAGATCTTTACAAGGAAAATTTTGAAACACTGAAAAAAATAAGTTGAAGAAAATACTAGAAAAATAGAAAGACCATCCATGTTTATCACAGATCAGCCTAATCAATACTGGGAAAATAGCTATGCTACAGAAAGGAATCTGCAGATTCAATGGAAACCCCCATCAAAAGAAAAGGACTTTATTGTTCAATGTACAGGCACAAGAAGGAATTTATTACCAGGTCACATAAAGTACAGGCACTAAGACCAAAAACTGTCAAATGGGATCACATGGAACCAAAAACCTTCTATACAGCAAAAGACATAGTTATTCTAGTGAAGAGGCAGCCTACAGAACATGGCAAAATCTACACCAACTGTACATCTGACAGAAGGTTAATGTCTAGAACACACAAAGAAATCAAAAACTAAAATATCAAGAAACAACCTAATTAAAACTTAGGGGTGGTACTAAAACTAGAATTTTCACAATATAAAAGGCTGAGAGATATTTATAATAACAATTAACATCCTTAGCCATCATTCAATTGAATAAGACAGTACCAAAAAAAAAATTTTTAAGATTCTTCATCCCAGTAGCAAGTAAAGTAAATTTAATAAAGACCAAGAACAAAAAAGAGAAACGCAAATTAAAACTACTTTGTGATTTCATCTTATCCCAGTCAAAATGGCAGAAACCGAAACAACAAATGACAACCAAGCAAGGATGTGGGAAAAGGAAACCCTCATTCAGTTTTTGTGGAAAGTGCAAACTTGAGCAGTCATAATGGAAATACGTAGAATTCTCAAAAAAGCCAAAAGTAAATATACTATATGACCCAGTTATACCACTGCTTGGCATATGTCCAAAGGACCTCAAACTTCTACTTGACAGATACTTGGTGAGGCCAAGCTCATTACCACTCTATTCACAATAACTAGGAAGTGGAATCAATCTAAATTCCCTTCAACTGATGAATGGATAATGAAAATGTGGTACTATAAACAATGCAAAATTATTCATTTGTATAGAAAAACGAAATCATGAACTTTGTGGGTAAATGGATGGAACTAAAAAATACTACACTGAGCAAAATAGCATAGATCAAAAAAGGCAAGTGACACACTTTCTCTATTTGTGGATGTTAGCTCAACAGACTACTCCATAGACACTCATTCAGCCAAGTTCATTGCTGCTCTATTTACAGTAGCAAGAAAACGAAAACAATCTAAATGTCTTTCAAATGAAGAACAGACAATGAAAATGTGGGACATATATTCAGTGGCATTCTAGTCAGCTATAAAGAGAACTGAAACCATGAAATTCGCAGGTAAATGGACGGAACTAGAAAAGATCACATGGAGTGAGCTAAGTGAGATCCAGAAAGACAAGTACTACATAGTCTCTCTCATATGTGGATGCTAGCTTTGAACTGTACGATATTTTAAAAATAAGCACCCACAGAAATCAGGATGCTAGAAAGGGACCATAGTAGGAGGGGCAGGATGTTAAGGGAATAGGGTTAGAATGCAGATGTGATGAAGGGGAACAGGTAAATAGAGGAACAGGAAGGGTCAAATAAGGTGAGGGACAGCAGGGCAAGGTAGAATAGGGAGTGTGGGAAGTAATAACACTAAAGAATTTTGAGAAAACAGCCATATGCAGACTTACCACTGTAGAAGCACAAGATCAAGCCAGCCAAACTCCCTATATGGATAAGGGAGGTTCTGATGAAATCCCACTCCTAGATAAGAAGCTACTAGAAACTGATAGCTGCTAGTGCTGGAGACTAGGTTTTCTTTGAGAAGGCATTCCTTTGAGAAGGGTCCACCCGTGCTCTACTAGATAACCCTAGACCCGTCCACATATACACAACACTAAATGGACTCAGGTGCATTTTTCAAAGAGTAAATAAAGTTAGAAGAGGAAAGTAGTGTGTGGAGAATGATGGTAAAGAATTAGAAGAGAGGGAATGAAATGGGCTAAATTTAATTAAAACACAGTATTTTGTTTTTATAAAATTCTCAAACAAATAAATAATATAAAACTCTGTGAGAATAAAACTAAAAGTAATACTGACACAACAGAGCATATCTCCAAATACAGCATTGCCACATATATTTTATTCATATAATAAAAACATGCCATAGGAACATAGGAGCCAGGATATGTGAGAAGCATTGCAGTGATAGTGAACTGAATTATCTAACCCGAGGCTGGGGGGCAAGGCTTGCAGAGTTTAACATAAGTGGTAAGTTAAGCCTGAAGGGTGAGTATTCTTCTTTATCTCAAGTATTAGAAAGCAGGAAGTTTATCCTGGGAAAAAAACCCAGAACAAAGAGCCAAGAAGGAAGGGCAGGCTAGAGAATTGTCAGTCAATTTGGTCAGGTTCCAGTAACACAATGAATGCTGAAAAATGACGCCCAAAGGAAGATGAAGGTAAAGAGATGTGGAGAAACTACTGGATTACCTTTAATATTAAAACTTTAAAAGATTTTTATAGTGGCAGTATAAATACAAAATGAAAAAGCCATAATCTGAAGATAGAGATAGCAATAATATATGTATCGATATTATGAAATAGTTCAAACAATAAATAATAGCACCTTCATGAAGCAGTGAGAGGAGTTAATTACATAGATTGAATCTATAGGTATTTGAAAAAGGAAAAGTCCTCTTCCCAATTGATAATTTTATTAAAATATTTGCTTCACTTTCAATGGGAAGAAAAGGTAAGCCAGCATTCTGCTCCTCCGGCTCTTAGAATCTTTCTAGTCTCCACTTTTGTGGGTTTTTTTTTCCCCCAAGTCTTGGTCTATGAGGCTGGACAGCCATTAACAATTATCAAAACAGAAATAGAAATTTTTTAAATTCCTTTTGGAACTTGAAGGGTAAATGATTATTTGGCAGATTTGACCTATCAGAGATGGGTTTACTGATAATCAAATGAAATGTAGACCTTATTAATTTTCACTTACAAGGTCTGTAAGAGAGCTGAAGGCAGCAGAGTTCTGGGTAGGTAGCTTGGCAATCAAGGCTGTACTTTGAAACCTTTCTGGTAAATACCTTTGAGAGATTTCAGCAAGAAAGTGAATGAAAATTCTAGGATAAGAATATTTAACAGGATCATTCTTATTCTGAAGAAGTTTTATGTTCATAATTTTGCACATTTCATAGCTTCATATAAACTTCACTCCACACAAAACCTAAAATACTTTCAGCCACAGACTTCCTTGGCATTGAGAAATGGAGAGAGCTGATAGTGTGACTCCTAAAGTGAATGCCTGTTTCTAATTCTACAGAAATTGATGCTCTAAGTAAACTAACAAAGTGATTTCCTTGAAATACATACTGAGTGCTATTAATCAATAAATACTGAATAAAGGATGAATAATTGATGTTCTATATCTAATTATGCAGTGACTAAAAATAAAGATTTGAAGGTTAAATGTTATTTTAAAGTCATTCTTCCTCAAAAAATCAAAAATATCTCTGCAAAATATTTTTAGTTGCATACACAAACAATTGGAATGGTCTGAACACCTGGTTATATTATTGATTATATTTGTGACCTTGAGCCTAACTCTGTCTCTGATAAGATTCTCACATCACCTTCTGTTCATTTCCAGATAATCTTCTCTTGCTGGCTCCATCACAGCAAACATGGAAAAGTTCTTCCTGACTCTGTCCTATCCCATCAACCCCTTTGTTTTAGATTGTTCCAAATTGCATTCAGCTGCCTTTCTTGGTTTTTCCACCACCAAAAGCATAAAATGCTAAATCACCCTACTACAAAAGTCTAAAGCCTGCCTGTAACCTGTGCAACTTTCGGTATTATTCAATCTTCTAATTTTTTAGTCTTTTTTTATTTAAAAAAATTTTATTCATTTTACATATCAACCACAGACCCCCTCTCATCCCTCCTCTTGCTCCCCCAGGCTTCCACCCTCAGATTCATCCCTCATCCCAACCTCCAAAAGGGTAAGGCCTCCCATGGGGAGTCAGCAAAGCCTGGTACATTCAGTTGAGGCAGGACCAAGCCTCTCCTCTCTGCCTCAAGGGTGAGCAAGGCATCCCACCATAGGTAATAGGCTCCAGAAAGCCAGCTGATAACCAGGGATAGATCCTGATCCCACTGCCAAGCACTCTCAAACAGATCAGGCTACACAACTGTCTCTTGTATGCAAAGTGCCTAGTCTGGTCCCATGCAGGTTCCACAGCTGTCGGTCTAAAGTTCATGAGTTACTATGAGCTTGGTTCAATTATCTCTATAGATTTCCCCATCATGATCGTGACCCGCCCCCTTTGCTCATATAATCCCTCTTCCTTCTCTTCAACTGGACTCCCTGGGCTCGAGCTGGTGCTAGGCTGTGGATCTCTGCATCTGCTTTCATCATTTACTGGATTCAGGCTCTATGATGACAGGGTATTCACCAATCTAATTATAGGAGTAGGCCAGTTAAGGCACCCTCTCCACTGTTGCTAGTAGTCTAATCTGGGGTCATCCTTGTAGATTCCTGGGAATTTCCCTAGCCCAAGATTTCTCCCTTACCCATTCCCTCATGTTCTCATCCCCCATCTCCTCCCCTCTATTGCTCTCCCTCCCTCCCCCTCCCCAGTTTACTCATGGAGATCTTATCTCTTTTCCCTTCCCAAGGTGATCCATGCATCCCTCTTAGGGTCCTCCTTGTTTCCTGGCTTCTCTGGAGCTGTGGGTTGTAGTCTGATTATCCTTTGCTTTACATCTAGGACCCACTTCTATTTTTATACAGTTTTATTTATTGTTTCTTCAAACATTTATTGTCTTGGCATATTCATTCAAGGATTTTTCCACACTAGGAGTCCTCTTAGATGTTATATCTGATCATTAAAGCCTTGTCCACTACTACCTCTTGCAAGATGACTTCCAGAATTAACCTCTCCATTATGCCATCATATTACTTTTGCTATTATTTGATTAATAATGTCCATCACATGACAAAGGGATTGAAGACTTCACAAATGACTCAGAAAGCCTAGTGTTAAGTCTTTGCTCTACTGCTCACCAAGCTGTGGAATTCTGAACAGGTTAATTAACTTCTAGGAAATTTAGCTTCCTTTTACTGAGAAAACCATGTGCACAATAACATCTTTTCTATTCTTAGAAACCAGAAGAAACACTGAATAATCAGGGTAATCCATTAAGGAAAGGTCACAGATTGAGTCAACAATGCATATGAGAGAATCTCAGTGTTTGTTTGTTTGTAAATGGAATGCAGGTACGGTAGTAATGAAGAGGTAAAGAATACTGCTCAACTAGGAATAAGGCAGTATCCAGTTTCCCATTTAGCTTTTTTCCCCAAGACTTTAGTATTCTGAGCAAATAACTCAGGAAAGAAAAAATATTACTTAGTACAATTTAAGAACAAAATCCCCCTGGAACCCAATTATGTGTAATACTGTCTTTTGTTCTTAATTGTGTGATGAATTATTCCAAATCACCACGGACGACAAAAGTATGCAAATTTTCAAAGTGTGTGTTCATGTATGAGTCCAGATGTGTGTGCAGACATGTACTATGGCAGAAATATGGAGCTAAGATGACAGCCTCAGGTCTCAGTCCTCTCCTTTTACTTTGTTTAAGACATGGTATCTCTTTTGCTGCTACATAAGCTGGGCTAGCTGGTCCATGAGCTTCTGTGCATTCTCCAGTTTCTACTTCCCATCTTGCAGTTAGAGCACTGAGTTACAAACATGTGCTTCCAAGCATGGATTTCTGTGGGTTCTGGGTATATGAATTAAGGTCCTTGCACATCTGCACCCATCAGTTCACCCACTGACCCACTTCCCCAAGCCTCTACAATAAGCATTTATTTTGTTTTTAATTATTTCTTTAATTTTTAATATCATACATAATATGGTTACATCATTTCACCCCTCCCTTTCTTCCCTACAAATATTCACATATACCCTTCCTTTCTCTTTGAAATTCAAGCCTCTTTTTTCATTAATTGTTGTTACATACATATATGTATGCACATGCATATTCTTAAATAAATATATACACCATGCTCAGTCTATAAAATATTACTTGTATGTATGCTTTCAGATTGGCCATTGGTATTAGATAACCAAAGGGTGAGTTCTTCCTGGGAAAGACTATTTATCTTACTGTCAACATTCTTTAGTGGCCTGCAGTTCTTTGTGTAGGTTTCAGACCTCATGAACTTTGTCTCATCCACTTTAGCATTTCTATTGCTATTGTCCGTATTCAGATGATGTTTAGGCAGAAGACATGTTGGTGACACCTTATGGGTATAGCATCTGAAATTCCTAGGAGACATAATTTCACATTAAACTCCTTTATCTTCTGGCTCTTCAAATCTTTCCTCCCACCCTTCTTCAAAAATCCCTGAGCCTTAGATGGGGGAGTTGTTTTGTAATTGTATCTGTAGACCCTAAAACTGCCATAAACTAAATTAACTAAGCCAGCATAATCTCTAACTGCATTCTATGTATTTCTCCTTATACCCACAGATAAGTAGAGTCCTCACTCCTGATAAAGAAAACTTCCCTTTGCAACAGATGGAGACCACCAAAAGAAAAAAAAAACTACAACCAATCCAACTGCAGCCATGTGGAGCCCACCACCAGCAGATACATCTACAAGCATTTATTCTTAAACTCATAGACTTATAGACTGTGGTTTGATGGTCTCATATAAGCAACTTTGCTTTAGTCTGCAGGAAGTTAGACTATGCTCTGGTATGAAGCTGAATGAATCAAAATATGAAGAACAACATGTCTCTCATATACCCACTCTTTCAAATGATCACCAGCATGATAAAGGCAGGCCAAATTACATAAAGCACATTAAAGCCTCTGTTGGAGCTGTTGAATTCTACCAATGAAAGAATGTCATACAACAAAGCCACATGTGCGTGATTGCATGTGTGTGAGCATCGTACAATGGGAGAGTGAAAAGAATACATTTTTTCTGAACAATAGCCCACACATTTTAGTGAAGTGTAGACAAAGTTATCTCTAAATTAGAAAGAAAACTAAATAAACTGCTGCATGCTGGTAACAAAGCAATGACTCCAGGGAAGAATATATTCTTTATAGTTCATATTCTGGAGCCTGAAAGAGAGACACGTATATAGAAATTACTACACATGAACTGTAGGATGATGAGAAGGATGTGGGGATAATTCATTCTATGTACAGAACCTTGAAATTTATAGGATAGTAAATGTTTATCCAATCAAGTTTGAAACTTAAGGATGAAGTGAGTTTCTATACAAAGGGGAAATGTAAGCAAGGTTATACATATGTGGACTAAAGTATCATAATAGATGTTGATATATCTGGTGTATGTTGAACACAATGTAGGAATTATGACAAGTGGTAACATAGGAAATACAGAAGTTAAACTGCATTGGACATAAGCAGACCTAGAATCCTAAACTGTAATACTACCACAGAGTATTAATCATGAAAGTAATGCATATTTTTTAAAATGTAAGTGCAATAGAGCATGAGGATGACTGTCCAGGTGGGGTCGTAAAGTGTCAAAGAGAGTCCAAGGATGTAATGATAAATGAAGCAAAGCAGTAGAAGTCTGGATGAAAAGGGAATTATTAATAACCTTATGAAAACAATTTTACATAAATCTGAATTAATACAGAAGTCAGACAGTTATGTTAAGTAAAAATTGAAGCCAAAGGGATTTAAATCTAACTCTAAGTACTTCTGGGATGGCATGGGGAATGAAGTTTGCATTCTCTCTTCCTCTGTCCTTGACATTATTCACTGAATTCTCTCTTACTATAGACAAGTCCACAAAAGTTCACAAATGACAGTTTTCTAACTACATGTCCATACAATAAAGGAAATGATCTCTATTTACAATAATTTTATTTTTGAAAATTTTGCACATATATGTAATGCATTAAATATATTCTCCCCTCTCTCATCTCCCTGATACTTTCCAATGACCCCTCCTACCTACAAGTCCCTTTCCTATGTTTATATCTTTTTGTGACAAGCTGAATTTAATCAGGGTCTCCTGTTTGGCCCTGCGTACTGAAACATCTGGTGGAACTTGGTGGACTTACCAGTGGGAACACATCTAAAGAAAATTATTCTACATCCTCCAGAATCCATCCATAGCCAATAGTTCAGCAGGGAAGGGTAAGGTTCCCTGTGCCCCTTCACCATTCATGACTCCCTGTTGACAAGTACAGTCTTGTGAAGAGCTGCTGCAAGAAATCAGAGCTGCTGTATGGTCATAATTTAAGTAGCTATGTCATACCTAGAAGATAGCATTTTGCCACTCCTCTCCCTATCTTTATCAATTTATTTATTTATTTGGGTTTTCTTTTCTATTATATAGTCTTTTCTGTCCTATTACTCATTATGTAGACAGGCTGACCTTGAACTCACAGAGATCCACTTGCTTCTGCCTCCCAAGTGTGGAGATTAAAGATGTACACTACCACATCTGGCTTCTCCCTATCTTGAAATCATCCCTAAATTATTTCTACCATTATTCTATCATATCCCCAAGCCTTAGATGTGGTGGTATAAATGTCCTATTTAGAGCCAAGCACCCAACATCATTCTGTCTTAGCAATGTAAGCAGCCAAGAGTCTTTGTATTCACTGTCACTGATTGAACAAAGACCATTCTCTGAGTAATGCTGAAGGTAGTATTTGCCAATGAGTATAATCATAGATGCTGAAATGGTAGTTGGACACCAGGTCAATTTAACTAAAATATAGAAATGAGTTCCCTGCTAAGGCATATGACCGTCCTAGCCACACAACCAGGCTTATAGTGCCAGACTTGCAATATCTCCTGTAGAGTAATCCTCAAATACAATCAGAGTAATTGGTTATCCCCATACTATTTGTGACACTGTTGAAGCCATGTACACAACTTACATGAAGGGTTGTTGTTATAAGTTGTGGTATTCACAGCTAGATTAGTAAACCTCCTTGAGGAAGTTTGTGATTAACCTAATGTGAGTCAAATGTCCATTCCACCAATCTAGTAAATAGGATGCCAGAATTTCACTAATTATTTGCTGGTACTCTTAGTGAAAACATTATAATCTTATTTCAGTATGAAAGGCAGGTGAATTATTATCCAGACAACCACATCTATCTAAAAGAAAGGCATTGGTTGAGTGTGATAAGTAGAACGTTCCAGTTTGGTTGGGCTAGGAATAAAGCTCAGAAACAGATGAATTGCCTAGCATGTATAAAGACTTGAGTTCAATCTCCAATACTGAGGAAGAAAAACAGTTCTGGCTGGTGACTAGAAGATTAATGGTATAATAACTATAATGGGTGGTTTATGAAGAGAAGAATTAAGGAATTTTTACATATGTCATAATTGTAATATCCATGCAGGATACAAGTGGAAATACTCAATAACCACTAAAAAAAAATACTTTCAGGAGAGTGATATACACACATGCACACACACACACACACACACACATTTATGTGTGTGTGCCTATAGGTATATATATATATATATATATATATATATATATATATATATATAAAATATGTCAGTGCATATGTTAATCCTCCCTACCCAAAAAGCAAATATCCCCTGAGTCTAGTGCCCCAGTTTGCAATTCCACCAAGAATGAATTATGGTTCCCCTTTCTCCACATCATCACCAGCATTTTTTTTCAGATACAGTAGTAAAATGTCTGTCTTATTCTTCTAAACTGGAGTTATTATTTCTACATTAGTCTCTGTCCCCTGTTTTCATTTTTTGTAGTTTCAGAACTTTATTCTGAAAACATTAAAGGGAAATTTTCAGAAGTGAGAAATCCACAGTTTTAAATGGTACACCACTTTGAAATTTCACTTCTGTATCTGAAATAAGCTCACAATATCCGGGAAATGTCTCCTTTCTGTAGAAAAGAACACCTGAAAGTAATGGACTTAATAAGAAATGTGAAAAGCTGAAACAGTTGGAAGAAAACACAGACAGTACACTACAATAAATACACATAGAAAAGGACTTTCTGAATAGGATACCAGTTGCCCAGGAACTAAGTTCAACAACTGACAAATGAGACCTTGTAAAACTTCAAAACTTCTGAACAACAAAGGAAACAATCAGTCCAGTAAAGAGGATCTTGGAATGGCAGAGAATATTGCCAGCTACACATAATGGCAGCGGATTGCTATCCAGGATATACAAATAACTTAAAACAAAACAAAACAGTGACTCAGGAATACAAGCAACCCAATTAAAAATGGGCTACAGATATGAACAGAGTGTTCTCATAAAACAATAAAAATGGCTAAGAAATACCTTTAAAAAGGGAATAACATGCTTAGTAACTAAGAAAATGAAATATACTTTGAGATTTCATCTTACACTAGTCAGAATAAAAAAATACCAAGAAAAGAACTGACAACAAATGCTGGTGAGGATGTGGAGAAAGGAGAACCATAATTCATTCTTGGTGGAATTGCAAACTGGGGCAGCTACTCTGGAAATCAATGTAGAGAATTCTCAAAAGTATAAAAATGAATCCCATATGACCCAACTATACCACCCCTTCTCATATATCAAAGGACTCAGTGGTTCTCAGCTTGTGTGTCAAGACCTCTTTGAGGGTTACATATCAGATATGCTGTATATCAGATATTTGCATTACTATTTACAACAGTAGCAAAATTAGAGTTATGAAGTAGCAATGGAATAATTTTATCATGGGGGGTGTCACCCAATGTGAAGAACTGTGTTAAAGGGTTGCAGTATTGGGAAGGTTGAGAACCACTGGGACTCAAACTCCTATTCCATAGATATCTGCTAGGACAAGCTCACTGCCACTCTATTCATAATAGCTAGGAAACGAAATCAATCTAAAAGCCCTTCAAATGATGAATGGATAATGAAAATGTGCTATACACAATGCAAAGCTATTCATTTGTGAAGGAAAATGAAGCCATGAAATTTGTGGGTAAATGCATGTAACTAGAAAATAGCATATGAGTGAAGTAGTATGCATCTAAAAGGGAAAGTGACATGTTTTTTCTTATTTGTGGATGATAGCTCCATATCTTTAGGTACAAGTATATAAACTGGAGAAACAACAGATAGAAGTGGAGATAAATAATATTAAGGATGTTTGAAAAGTCATAGGTAATTATATTATTTTATGACTACCTAAAATTGCAAATAGTACATATAAGTATAGATGTTTACATCTATATACATCTATGTAGTTTAAATTGAAGTTATGACAATTGGGGTGACAATTCTTCTCTCCCTCCACAGAAAAACAAAGTAGACTAAAAAAAAAAAAAAAGAAGTCCTGCAAGGCAAGGAGGGAAAAACCCTTTGAACTTGTTGGTCAGAGAAGCCCAAGAGATCCCATAGCACTATGAGCTATTTCTATTGCCCTTTGTGCCTTCCTGAAAAGAAGGTAAAACTGCTGTGAATATCGCTCTGTATAAATAAACACTGATTGGCCAGTGGCCAGGCAGGAAGTATAGGCGGGACTAACAGAGGAGAATTGAGGTTAACAGGAAGAAGGAGGGAGAGACACTGCCAGCCACCGCCAGGACAAGCAGCATGTAAAGATGCCGGTAAGCCACAAGCCACATGGCAAGGTATAGATTTATAGAAATGGGTTAATTTAAGATATAAGAACAGTTAGCAAGAAGCTTGCCACGGCCATACAGTTTATAAGTAATATAAGCATCTGAGTGATTATTTTATACGTGAGTTGTGTGACTGCGGGGCTTGGTGGGACCTGGAGAGAAGCTCTCCAGCAACATAAAACCCTATTTCTGAGAATACCACATGTTTCAGACACATGATTTGGAGAAATTTACCTGGATCTGACTGAAAACTTCCTCAGTGAGGACTAGGGAGACTACATCCCCACTTCCTTAGTTATAGAAGGAGCCATCCAAGCAACCATCATAGAAAAGCAATAAATAGCTACATCCAGCCATAATGCCCATAAACCACAACAATGTCCAGCAAAGCCAAATATTCTGAAAGTGGTATTAGTAGTCTGGAGGATGCCAACAACAACCCAATTGGTCTTAAGGCCTGGTCAATAGAAGGGAATTCATTCATGTCTGCCACTGAAAATTTAGCCAACTACCTATGGCTTGTGGGATCATGGAATCCGTAAGAGAACCTACTAGTACCACTTTCTTAAGCCAGGATCCTCTCTAGCTGCATTCTAAATATTTATAGTTAAACCCAGAGATAAGTATAGTTCTCACCCCTCATCAAAAAAAAAAAAAAAAGTTTTTCTTTTTGTGTTTTATTTTTGCAGCGAACAGATATTATTACAAAAAGCCATAACTGGTTAGGTGACTAACCATGGGGTGCCCACCCCCAATTAGTGCATTTGTAACAGAACGCTTATACCTAAGGGTCAGGGAAAATCTAGGAAGAAAGAAGGGGGAAATGTTAAGAGTCGGAGGATAACACAGCTACTGTGATACAGACTCTTCTGAAAAAAAAAACAAATAAAACAGGCACTAAGAGGTGGTGAGTGCATGGTTGTAAGAGGACTGGAGGATGTATTTGATAAAGGTGTCATGTGAATTCACTAAGAATTGTTAAAAATATTTTATGAGGTATTTTGGCATAAATTTGAACCAACTGAAAAGTTCAAAAATATCTCTTGAAATAGGTATGGTTAATCTTGTTTTTAAGAAAAAGAAAAAAAGTGCTGTAGCTTAGGTAGATTCACTACCAAGTACATCTACCCTACACTGTCTACTGCCCTGGGTGATAATCAGCCACATATTCTAATAAACCTATGATAATTTCTACTCCATAAAGTATCAAAATGCAATGCTGATTGACAGAAAAAAAATGGTGGAATCCATCTTGGAAAGCATATTCCATGCTTCTGAAACTTGTATGAGTCTTCTTTAAAATAAAAAGCTCCAGAAGTTCTTGTACATGGACTTAAAATTCTGATTTCCTACTATCTTTATACTCACCAAAGTGAAATATTTCGTGAAACTCTAAATTTTGCAGTTTAATTACATATTTATAACAACAGAAAAAGTATTGAAGATGTGTATCATACACTCTCAAATCAAAGCTAACCATTACCATGATATACAAACAATAAAATTTAAGGCTTTTATCAATGCCAAATTTTCAAATTACATAAAATGTGTTTCTGCCCAAGTGCATAACACTTTATCTCTGCTGCCCTGTTTAGTCTTCATAAAATATTCAACACGTTGCTATCCAGATGTTGATAAAAATTAATTTAATAACTGAAGGAGGAAAATCAATTTTGAAAATGACAAGATTTCCCAGAATAACTATAATTACCACTTTTTAAAGGCTCACAAGAAAATGGAAGTCAAGCAATTTGAAGATCTTAAGTCAGACACTGTATTTTCCTACAGAGAATTTTTTGAATGAGAAACAGACTAGAAGTGTCTTAGACAAGCTTTAGGTAATATGAAAAATAGGTCAAATATCCTGTACAGCTGTCTTAAGAACAACTCATCAGGCAGCTTGCAGGGTCTCTTTATTTATAGCTATTGCTCCCACAGGTGTGCACTTGAGTTGGGCCTCTGTTACTTTGTAATGAGTTTGCCAGGAATGATGCAGGAAACAAATTTGTAACAATGTGCCTTTCCAAGCCCAGAAACTTTGAAAGAGACATTTTCTTTTGGTGAAGAATATGGCAGGAGGGCACAAAAGATCAGGAGGACCAGAGAGGGAAGCTTAACCATAATTAACAATCTTCCTTTTTACTCTTAATAAACAGCCAAATAGAATGACATTAACAAGATTGAGTTCCCAGTATAGTGTGGTGATATTTTATCTGTGTCCCTCAATAAAGTTTATCTGAGGATCAGAGGAAAAAGCCAGCCATTATAGTCAACATAGAGGTCAGGCAATGATAGCATAGGCCTTTAATCCTATCACTTGGGAGGCACAGATCCATCTGGATCTCTGTAAGTTCAAGACCACACTGGGAACAGAGCCAGGTGTGGTGGCACACACCTTAAATTCCAACATTAGTTAACCATAAAAGTCTAGAGGTCTGTACAGACAGACAGAAAGTGACAGAGCTGGGCGAGAAAAGGAAGTGTAGTTGGGTGGAGAGGAAATGAGATGGCAGAACAGAAAGGCATATAGGCATATACAGGAAGTAGACCTTTTTGGCAGAGGATCTCCAAGTGGTAAGAACATGACTGGCTTCTTTCTGCTTTTCTGATCTCTCAGCCTTTCACCCCAAAATCTGGCTCCAGTTTTTTTATTCAATAAGACCTTTTAAGATTCATGTTACAACATAGTTTGGCATGTTCAGAGATTACATAGCTCACCTTCTATTCCCAGCTCAGGGGTCATACACCAGGCAGGTCCACAATATGCTAATATTAAGAAGCAGGCTTACAACCTCAAATTAGTCCACTTTTTTAAAGAATGAAAGAAAGAAAAAGGCCTATATCTGTTGCATATTAGTGACAAAATATCAAATGCTTCTCCAAAACATCTAAGACGTCTCCATATTATTGGTCACTTAGAGAATTCTAATCTGCTCCTCCATATGCAGAAAAGCCTAGACCATGATGATAGCAGGAGGGGGGAGAACTAAACCTTATCTTAAGCTGTCAATAAATCCATTGTTAGAGATATATGTGAATAGGAAAAGCAGGGGCAATCTTTGTTTTTTAAAGAGGTAGTTTTTCAAAAAGAGAATTATACAAAGTGTTCTGTTTTCATCAATATGCTGCCAGGTTTTGAAATAGTATTTTTCTTCCAAACAATAAAAATCTTGACAAGTAAGCAACAAAAAATCACTAATACACTTGCAGCTGCATTTCAATCTATACAAAATCTTTACACAAAAACAACCAAGAAAATGCCCAGCTTAGCAAAATTATCTCACCATTTGGGCCTCAAATCAAAGATAACTGTGAAACATAAGAAACAGAATTTTCATGTCCACTGAAAATTTTTCAACAAATATTTGAGTGAAAATTACAAAAGGTACAAACAAAACCTACATACTAACTTCAAGAGGACAAAATCAAGAAAATATTTTTCTAATTTCACAAATGAAGTTAACAATATTCTCAATTATTTTAATTCTGAAAATGTATAAAATACAGAGGACAGTTTTATCAAAAGACTGAGGCTGTAATTCTAGCTTAACTAGCAGCAATATATGTTTAAAGAGGAGTCATGAAGGAGAAAAAAGCTGTTTTATCTAATCAAGAGATGACTTAAACCCTAATTAAAATAATAGAAATGAAAATGAAAAGGGAAGGAGACATATGATAGACCTTTTATATACAGGGTATATTTACTAATAATAAATTAATTATAAATTTATTTATTGTAATTACAGGATAGATTTACTAATGAATGATGGTGAGTGTGATGAGTATCTCCTATTGTTCTCCAGAACCGTTGTCTACCCTCTTTTCCCTCTCTGTATTCCAGCTAGTTTCCTACCCACCAAAGACAGAGGAGAGGAAGAGTGGGTCCTTCTCTTCCTGGGTGTTCTAGTAAAGACCAAAACTCATGTCAAGGTATCTCTTGGTACATTTATTCTTCTCTATGGTATTTAGCAATCCCTTTCATTCCTCATCAAGCCTGGGAAAGAATAGAGTTCTCTGCTGTCAGCAGCCTAACACTTGTAAAACAGCCTACCTCCCAGAATTCTATCCACACCGTTATAAACAATCCCTTTATTAAATCAGCAAAATTACCCAATTTTAAGCAAACCATTTGTTTCCAGTCAGGATCCTAACTGATATGGAAGATTACTTCATAGATCACAGACAGGCACTGGAAGAAGCATCAGTGTTATAGCCACTCTGCTAATAGATCAAATTGTGTCAGATATGCCTAACATAGGTGGTAACTAATAAAGATTGATGAATTAACATAAAAATCTGTACACAAGTAAGATTTGGCAACAAGTTCTAGTTAAACATTATAAATCTCAAAGGAAAAAAAGACAAGGAACTATAAAATATACCATCCAGACATCAAAGACTCACAAAACATATGGGCAACCAAAAAGTAAATTACTTCTAGAAGCTCTTTGGTAATTATTAATAACATTACTCTAAATGCAGTCTAATTAGATATAGCCTTTCATAAGGTGAAGGTAGATAACTATCAACCCCTAAAACTAATCTTAACCTTGTCTTAACCTTGACAAGATAAAAGTAAAGTACATAAACCAAAATGAGTACTATGAAAGAAAAATCATGGAAGAAATTAGTGAAATGGAGAACAAAAGAAAACAAAGAATCAAAATAAACAGCCACTTCTTTGTAAATATGAAGAGAATTAACAAGCTAAGACAGGGAGGATACAAATATAATTAGACATGAAAAGGGGAACATTGCTGTAGATATTAATGAAATACAGAGCCATTAGGAAAATGGTATGAAGCTTATTCAAAACAACTGCATACAGAACTAACATATGATCCAACTATCCCACTCCTGAGTGGATAGCCAAAGCAAAGGAAATCAATACATCTAAGAGATATGTTGACTCTCATTACTCTACTTTGGTCCATTGTCAAAGATATAGTCAGAAGCATGTGGTGTTACAAGACCTGTACTGATTTAAGCCCAGATGAGGTGCCAGCAGTGAAATGGGGAAGTGGGAATGGAATCATACCCCTAACCAAAGCTATCTATAACTGATATCCACTCATGCTAGTTAAGGTTACTATTTCTGTGATAAACGCCATGACCAAAGTAATTTGGGAAAGAAAGGGTTTATTTGGTTTATATCACTGTTCATCATTGAAGGAGGTCAGGTCAGGAACTTGAGGCAGGCGCTGATGCAGAGGCCATGGAGGAGTGCTGCTTACAGGCTTGCTCCTATGACTTGCTCAGCTTAATGCTTTATAAAGCCAGGACCACCCACAATGGGCTGGGCTCTCCTACAACAATCACTAATTAAGAAAATGCCCTACAGGCTTGCTTACAGCCCGATCTTATGGAGGTGTTTTCTCAATTGAGGCATACTCCTGTCCAATGACTCTAGGTTGTCAACTTGACATAAAACTGGCTAGCACACCACTGACAAAGGGAAAATCAATTTCTCCAATGAGTGACTGGGTATTTCAACCATACTTCAAAGTATTACCTATTCCTAGAAATATTTCACCAACAGAAACAAGTTCAATGTTATTTTTGTGTGTGTAGGGGGATTATTTGCTTTGTTTTGGCAATATTGTTTGTATTATTGGTCTTTTGTTTCCTTGTTTTTATTTTCATTTTGTGTTTATTTAGGGGAGTTCTTGGTTTTTTTTTCTGTTGTTTTCACTTTTGTTTGTTTTTTTTTTTAAGAGGGAGAGAACACACAGTTGAGTGGTTAGAGAGGTGAGACAGGTCTGGGAGGAGTTGGAGAAATGAGGCAAATATGACACAAGCCAGGAGTTGGTTAAGGGAAATCATGTTGGGACTGTGGAGCAAAGTGTTCTTAAACAACTCTCTAATGAAATCTTAAGGCTGAACGCCACATGTGTGAAACCACTGGAGGTGTCTATAACATTCTTTGCTCAAATTTGGGATCACATAAAGTCAATCCTTGACCCTTCAAAAATTATAGCATGGGAAATGATAGGGGGAATGGTACTTTTAATAATTCTGTTGTTCAAGTGTTTCCTATGGCTTTTTTCCCAGTAGCACCATATCAACAAAACAACCCTACAACTGTGAATGGCTCTGGAATGCCCTGACCATGGCCCCACTAAGGAAGTAATAATCAGCCTGTCTCACAGAGATTCATGATGGTTCTGTTTCATGCCTCTGTCTAATGCCCTAGGCGCTCTCCAGGGACCCACCCTTCCATGGTTGGTAGTCAATGGTAGGTAAGAGCTTGCCAGGCAGGCCAACGTAATACAGGTAGAGTCCAAATGCTGGGGGTTCCCTGAGGTGGAGACAACAAGATTAGAGCAAAGAACTCTAATTCCCACTAGCAGCCATAGAATAAAATAAAAAGGGTGATATGAGGTAGGTAAGGTCAAAGCACTGGGCCATGCCTTAAGCAAACAATGAGCTATGACAGAGATGTGCAGAGAGCACTCTGGCCAGAGGAAACCTGACCCATAAGCTCCAAACCAAAAAATGATGACATGCAACACAGAGCCAACCAAGAAACACCACAGCAGCTAAAAGCAAAAGCCCTCTAAAAAGCCCCATATATATACCTCAGCTTTTGTTTAATAAATGAGCTTTCTTGCAACCTTCTGAAGTCTGTGTCATTGACTCTGCATCTACTCAACCCCTGCCCCCAGGTATCAGAGACAGCGAGACCCCAGCTGCAGAGCCAGCGACAGGAGAAATGGCAAAACATGTTGAATATATATTATATAAAAAAATTTACTTGAAAATAAAGAGAAATTTCCACCACCAAAGGAAAAAAAAAGAGAAGACTGTGGTGCTAGTCAGGGGTGCCAGAACCTTTAAGAGATGGAGTCAAGTAGAAGAAAAGCTGGAGCCATATTTCCTGAGGAGATATTGGCAGCCCATTCCTTTCTCCCTTTCCCCCTGACTCCTGGCAGGCATGAAGTGATTGGCTTCCTCTGCCACATTTTCCCTGCTGTGATACATGAGTCCAAATGCAGCAAAGCCTAGCAACCATACACTGAAATTTCCAAAATGGTAAACCATAACAAACCTTCCTCCTTTAAGTTGATAACCTGTTATTTTGTCATAGCAGTGGAAATAGGAAGCTCACTTTCACTGCAGCATTATTTGGGATGATGAAAATATAGAAGCAGCCTAGGTGTACACATGGACAAATGAAAAAGGAAGATTGATATATGCACACAAGAAATTATTATGCAGCCTTAAAAACCAGATTCTGTTGTTTGTAAACCTTGAGAATACCTACATTCCTGTCTCTTTGATGTGAGATGTACTATGCAGGCTACGGAAAGTGAAACCTGGACACCAACCCAGCCATAAAACCCTCCACCTATACTCTGTCCTTTCTGCAAGATGTGCTGGGGCAATGGTGGCTTAGAACTTGTGGGAATGGCCAACCAATGTTTGGTTTAACTTGAGGTCCATGCCACAAGAATACTTTCAAGTCAAATAATCAGGCAAAGAATGCAAGTACCAAGCACTCCCACTCATATGTAGAAACTGAAAATATTCATCTCCACAAGGACTGGGAAAGTTGGGAGAGAAAGAGGATGAAAAGAAGATGGGTAGTAGTTATGGGCTGCAGTTAAATATGAGAAATAACTCCTAATATTTTATAGTACACAGTAGGGTGGATGTGACTGATAAGAATTAACTAAATATCTTAAAATCAAGTTCATATCAATCAAAGACTAAAATATATTAATATTTAAATATTTTGGAAATAAACATACAAAGCTATTTTGACAGTCTTGTGGTAGGAGTTTATTAAATCACAAATCTTAAGATTTATTATATATGGATTATTGACATTTTAAATTATTGATCAACAAAGGACGACATAAAGATACCTAAAACATATATAGTGCTTTGTAGCTAGAGTTTTCCTGCCTGGCCCACAGTCAAGATATATCTCTTTCACCTGCCAGTCCCACAGCCTCTCAGACCCGACCAAGTAAACAGAGACTTATGTTGCTTTCAAACTGTATGGCCGTGGCAGGCTTCTTGCTAACTGTTCTTATAGCTTAAATTAATCCATTTCCTTTAATCTATACCTTGCCACATGGCTCGTGGCTTACCGGCATCTTCACAAGCTGTTTCTCATCATGGCGGCTGGCAGTGTCTCTCTCACTCAGCCTTCCACTTCCCAGCTTTATTCTCCTCCTTGCCCCGCCTATTTTTCCTGCCTAGCCAACGGCCAATCAGTGTTTTATTGATTAATCAGAAACACATTTGCCATACATCCCACAGCACTTCCCCCTTTTTTTTTTCAAAAAGGAAGGTTTTAACCTTAACAAAGTAAAATTACATATAATTTGGGAATTTGGGCGTAGCTTCTCTTACTACTTCCTGCTGGAGGGGGGCGCTGTATATTATGGGGAAACAAAGAAAATTTTAGAATTATGGAATAGTCCATGAGGCTGTATCGTCTGAGCCAGATGCCTTCAAACCATTCTGGATGTTGGATCATCTGGGCCATGGTGTCATCGGAGATCTTTCAGGGGGTCTTGGCTGGTCAAACCTGATGTATCTTAATCTTGAACAAATCCATAGCCTCTGGCTTTCTGTGGGAACAAAAGCAGAGTCTCCTTTCCAAAGTAACATATCCTTACATCGAAATTTTGAAGTCAAGATATCTTTAAAATATATATATTGGCATAACTCAACAGCTTTTACAATCAAATGTTTTTTCTGCAGTTAAAAATCCCAAAGACAACACAATCCAGATTCTCTGTGTAATATCCATTTTTATGTGGCTTATTTTTTATACTACCTTTACTGTCTCTTTAATGACTTTATTTTTTAAAAACTATTTATTTCTTTATATAACTGTATATATTCCTTTTTCTCTCTCTTTCAAGCCTACGTACATTTTTACACACACTGTAAACTATTACATCTGAATCTGTCTTATTGTGAATTTATTGCTTTAAACTGCAGCAGCTGTGGCTGCTGGCTCCGCCCACCTCAGCTTCCCAACATGGCTACGTTTATCACCAGCTCTGGGAGCTATCGTGGGTCTATGCTTTTATCCAAGCAGCGTGTAGTCCAGAAACCTCTTTTTTTTTTTTTTGTACTAGCAAAGGCTAAATCCACCACACAGCTTAATGTGCCACTTGCAGAGGCCTGATTCCCGCCATACTGCAGGTTGAGCACACACGCTAGGAACCCACCAGTAGCTCAAACCAGCAGCTGCCGCTCATTTGAGAGAGACAATTAGGAAGCTGTTTTTAGCTCCATTTTAGAATCTTTTTTCTCAGTTTTTAGGTGGAAACTCTTGCCACCACGTTGGGCGCCATCTGTAGCTAGAGTTTTCCTGCCTGGCCCACAGTCAAGATATATCTCTTTCACCTGCCAGTCCCACAGCCTCTCAGACCCGACCAAGTAAACACAGAGACTTATGTTGCTTTCAAACTGTATGGCCGTGGCAGGCTTCTTGCTAACTGTTCTTATAGCTTAAATTAATCCATTTCCTTTAATCTATACCTTGCCACATGGCTCGTGGCTTACCGGCATCTTCACAAGCTGTTTCTCATCATGGCGGCTGGCAGTGGCCATACAGTTTTTTATTGATTAATCAGAAACACATTTGCCATACATCCCACAGCAGTGCTTAAGCATTAGAACTAAAAACACTAAAAATTCTTGATTCAGTAAAATAGTTGAAAAGTCTATTTTTCAAAATACAAAGTGAAAATGCAAATTTCACACAAGAACTCTGAAAGAACAATAAATTCATAGTATAACTGAAACATAGACATATTCCTTAAAAATTATATAACAGAATATCTATTATATTGGTAAAAGCATAAAAGCCAGAAAACACAGTACAAAAATGTGAGAAAATGAAAACTCTTACTCACATCTGATGGAAGATATATTACAATGATTTAATCAACAATTAAATAATAAACCATTAATAAAAGTGTTCCTAGCCTGGAATCAACAATGTATCTGGAGAAATATACTCTGGAGCCTATGCATATACAAACAAAGAAATGTATCCATTAATGAAAACTAAAAATATTATGGCACACTCGAGTAACTGAAGTTCAAAAAGTAGATAAACTAATGTTATATGTACTAACAAGGGCAAATTTTAAGTATGTAATTTTAAGAAGAAATTCAGGTTGGAGAGTAATATACATAAAACAATAATATAAATTTCTTACAAATGCTAAACATTGTTTATGACTCCAAAAAATGTATAAGAATAGATTAAAATAACATGAAGGGATGTAGGCATAACTCAATGGTAAAACACTTCACCACATGAATTATATCCTGTAGTTCTGTTCTCAGCAGGAGTGAGGGTGAGGTGAAAATTGAAAAAAGTATCTCTGAGGGAGGGACAAAATGTGGAATTAGTAAATGAGGAAGTGCATAAGTATAGTCTGAAGCAAGTAAGCAAAATTTGAAGATTCATTAAGACTAAAGTAATGGACTAAAAATAAGATATATAATAAAATTGTAAAAATACAGCCATAATATTTTAGATAAAAAAACATACTGATACATCCATAGGAATAACTATTTTAAAGGCTTATTTTGAATGTATTTTTAAACATGATTTCCACCCTACTCCTCCATATGTAAAAATCTCTGCTCTAGAATTTCTTCTGAACTGAAGTGACCTGAAATGTTATGTTATAATATAACTGAAATGTTATTCTAACAACCTAGAATGCCTTAGCTTTGGTCTAGCCTATAATTCCCTAGTCCTCCTTAAATATTCAGCTGAAATGTCAGCCCTTTAGATATATTTCCTCAGTCTTAACATCTACCTCCAGGCCAGTATGTTTCATGTTGTAGCTCTTGGAACTCTGTCTCCCTTTATCATGTATTCTAATGATCCATTTACACATTTGCAGTTCCTAAAAAGATCATGTCTGATTCTTTTCCACAACAAGAGAAGCTAGTACATGACTGGCACATAACAGGCACTCAGCAAATCTTGCTATACGAAAAATGAACTAGAACTGCTAAAAGAATGTGGCTATCCCTGTCAATCTAGCATAGCCTGTAGGCATACAATCCAGGTTCCTAGAATCCTCTTATCACAAACTGTCATCACAAAGGCATGCACAGTAGAGATCTACTTATCCTTTCCTCACCTCTTGCCTCATTTCTTTATTTACCCAGCCTATCCAAACTATCACTCCTGTTTCCTGCTTTTCTGAGTGCTTTTAATGCAGATGCAAGCATAGACTGTAAAAATGGATAATCCATCTCACAGGCCAGTTTATACCCTGGAGGCTGTACAGACTGATCTAAACTTTGAGCCAGATGATCTACTCCTGTCTCTGTAACTGTCACAGACAGTTTGGAAGGTGATGCTTCTGGGTTCAAATACTTCACAGATACACAGCTATGATTTCTCATTGATGGAAGGGACCAGTTCTCTACCCAAAGCACACATGGGATGACAATCTTGCCATTAAATCTTATTCTTGGGAATATTTCCAGCTCTCCTTCCTTGCCTCATACATCAGTCAGACACACATAGTTATAGTAAGATGGCCCAGATCAAGCATTAATTTCCTGGAGTTAGAAACAAAAATGTAACCAGGCTGTGGTGGCACACACTTTTAATCCCAGCACTTGGGAGGCAGAGCCAGTTGGATCTCTGTGAGTTTGAGGCCAGCCTGGTCTATGGAGTGAGATCCAGGACAGGCACCAAAACTACACAGAGAAACCCTGTCTCAAAAAACCAAAAACAGAAAAAGAAAGAGAAGAAAGAAATGCTTCCTAAAATGCACAACTACATGTTGATGCTGGATTGTACTTATATAGTAGTAAACTTGATATATTAATGAATTTTATAACCTCTGAGATATGCCAATTTTGCACAGGCTCTGGCTGCCCTTCAAATCTAGAATGTTGCTGTATGCTATGTACCTTCACCAAACATACCTAGCCAAACCTTTTCCCCAGTCAGTCACATCTTGGGATTCATTGTATAAATTCATTACTACATAACTTATACATGTCTGTTCTAATAAATGTTTTTTGTGTATGATATATATCAGCATTGTACAATACCATATAATGTCATACAATGTTAAAAAGAAATACCTATTTGTGAATAATACAACCAACTCCCCAAGTGTTAGGTTTAATATAATGGCTCCCTATTAAATCACAATTAGTAATTTACCAGAACATATGATGTTGGTTCTACTGTTACACCTTTTTTACTAAAAAGAAAGGTGAAAAAGAATAGTTTATATATTTTATTCTGAAAAACACAGTTTGGAGTTAAGGAAATGTTTTCTGTGCATACAAAAATGCTATCTAGTAAGCTAAAATACAGCCCATTTAGTTGGTAGTATGCATATCAAAGGTGTTATTTTCTCACAGAAGAGAAAAAAATAATGAAGAAATTTATAAACACAATCACAATATACCAGAACAAAATAATAAAAAATATATACATCCATTTTATGGACAGTGACACAAGGTCCTAAAGGGGGAAGTGTTCCAATTAAGGTGATATCATGTCTAGAAATAAGGAATGATTAAGTCATTTACATTGTCCATTAAGTATCCCACTTCAAAGTTCCTTACATAGTTCTTCACAGGAGATAGTCTGAAATACAGCCTTAGAATACTTCCAGGTTCCAGTAAATTTCACTTCTGGATAGCTAGATAAATTTCTTCTTATATCTAAATCTTTGGGTTTCAATATTTCCATTCTAGTGCTGGAGAGAGGGCTCAGCAGTTAAGAGCACTGGCTGCACTTCCAGAGGAACCAGGTTCAATTCCTAGCACCTGCATGGTGGCTAACAACCATCTATAACTCTAGCTCCTGGGAGTTCAGTGCTTTCCTCTGACCTACAAGGGAAACAGGCAAATAAGTGTTGCACAGACACACAGGCAAGAAAACCACCCACAAATAAAATAATTGTAAATATCCACTCTAAGATGATGTAATAACCATCTCATAAATCTATCTTCTCTCTAAAACTGATAACAAAATGTGGTGTATGTAGTGCTACAACTAGAAGGTGAATTAATTAAAAGCAATAACTCCAGAGATTTAATCTAAGTAAAAGGATATTCTATTGAGAAATACATTTTTTAAAAAATGAAAGGCTGTAAAACCCCATAGGTCATTACATAAAAATGTGTAAACTTCATATGTACAATTTTCAAACAGAACAATATAAGAAATAAGTGGAGATATATCCCACATTCATGGATACAAAGACTCAATGTAAAGATGTCAGTTCTTTACAAATGACCTGTGCAACCAAGATAATCTCCTTTAAATCTTACCAAGTTGTTTAGTGGATATCAAAAACTAATTGTTAAGTTTACCTGGAAAGGAAATTGACACAGAATGACTAATACAATATGATAAGACAATATCAGAAAACTGACGCCAACTTGAAATTTTTTTCTTTTTTTTTTGAGATTATAATTACAATATCTCTCCCTTCACTTTCCTCCCTGAAAGATCTCTCATACACACACACACACACACACACACACACACACACACACACACACACACACCTGCTCTTCTTCAAATCATGGACTCTTCTTTCATTAATTATTGCACTCATATGTATAATAAAGAAATAGTACAAAAAGACCATAATGTTTATGAGTAAACAAAGAAAACCTGAATGAAATATAACAGACAACTGAGAAACTTACCCACGTGAATATAATCAAGTGATGGCTGAAAAGGAGCAAAGGAAATACAATGGATGGAACAAAGGTTTTCTTTTCACAAAATAAAAATTAATCTATTGTAGATGAATTTCTAAACAGTCTTATTAAATAAAAAACTCAGACCAGATATAGGGGTGAAAACCCGAGAGATCAGGGAAATAGGAAAAGCCACAGCTAACCTTATCTCACTAACTCCGCAGCTTCCAAAAGCAAGATACTTCCTGTCTACACATGCCTATATGCCTTGCTGTTTTGCCATCTGATCTGCTCTCTCTTTCCAGCTACATCACTTCCTCTTCCTGCCCAGCTCTGTCACTTCCTGCCTGTTTGTACAGACCTCCATACCTCCATGGTTAATTAGTGTTGGGATTTAAGGCATGTTCCATCACACCTGGCTCTGTTCCCAGTGTGGTCTTGAACTCACATAGAACCAGACAGATTCTTGCCTCCCAAATTATAGAATTAAAGGCCTGTGCTAACATTTCATGACTTTTGTGTTTACTTATAATGGCTGGCTTTTTCCTCTGATCTCCAGGCAAGCTTTATTTATTAAAGCACAAGTAAAATATCATCACATTTCAGTGCAAATAAAATATCACATTTCCCCTTTTTTTATCTAATAAAAAATAAAAAAGTTATACCTAATATAAGAAAACTATATACAATAAGTATAACTATATACAATATAAACAAGCAATAAATACATCAACAATGTCTAGTCCATTTGCATTTGACAAATTCAGAGAAAATATTCCATTATCTATCCTGTTTTAGTGAGTCCAAAACGTACCTAATTCCTTTCTATCCTAACATATTACCAAGAGAAAACTATCTTATGTCTTTCAAATTTATACACTTAACACCTATTAGTGAGTTTCTTTCTGAATTTCTTAATAAGGAAAACTATGACTATAACTGTAACTATAACTATATCTATCTAATCTTCAACTCCCTCAGAGACCCATGAAGGAAATAATATTACCTAGTAAAGTAGGAAGTACACACAAGTGACTTCCCAAAAATGTGAGTTATGACAGAAACAGACAGCTTCCTGGACAGTCACCAGAAGTTTCTCTGTAACGTTGGGGCATCATCTTTGGCCTACAGGCTTAGCATATCTGACAGACTCATTTCTGAAGCAGGATATACACAAGGCCTACAGCTCAACCTCACATTCGGTGAGAGTATTCCATGTGCTAGATAAATTTGAATTCCGCCAGCATCCTGTCATGATTCAGGATTATAAATTCTGGAAATTGCTGGTATTTTTGGAATTTGGCTTCCCATTCTTCTCGGCTTGTGGGTGGCTTCATCTCCTTTATTAAATGCCAGTCTACCATTGAGAGACCAGCCTAGTTACTCCTTCCAGAATAACTGTTCTACCTACTGTTCCACTGCACACCAGGAGCCATCAGACCACTAACTGTTCAGTTGCCTTTGAAGGAAGGGGCACTGTACCTTTTCCAGATTACAAAGCCACTTCAGTGATGGTGTCATATTATTCTGGCCTCAGAGGACCCCTGTTGCCAAAGTTGCAACCACACTTGTCTTAGCAAGGATCAGTAGTCCTTTGTTTTGTGTCCTGTTTGTCCATTTTGGATAGCATACTGTCAGCAGTCGAGGCAAGGACAGTTTGTTGCCTAGTGGCTAACTTTTACCATGTTGAAAGTTAACTCCATATGCAGTTTCTTCAATGCCCATATCTTCTCTGAAGTAGATTGGTGCTGCCAGGAGCATGTCTCATAGTCATAAAAAAAAGAAAAAAATCTGTTATTAAAACATCTTAAATGCCATATTCTGTAGATCTCTGAAGGTTTTCAAGATGACCTGTCCATCTAAAATATATCTCTGCTTGACCTTGAAAACATACCTAGTATGACTACAAGTTTGATTATAATGACTAACTACTAACTTTCATTTCTTTATATCCTAATAGATGGTAATAACAACATTCAAGGATCAGCAAATTGTATTACATTGTTAAATGAACTGAATAGGTACAATATCCTGAACAAGATTAGAAATATATGTACAATAGATCAATCTCAAATTGGTATTAATATACATAGTTTGTATACAATATACAAAAATCCAATTCAATGTAAAATATTTCAAACTAGCAGTTGCCTTTTAAAAGTAGATTCAAAAATCTACCTTTTTGTCTATATCATATCTATGTCATCTCTTTTTTTCTTTTCAGAGTAGATTCAATAATCTACCCTTTATTATGTCATTTCTAAATCTTACTTTTCAGAATAGATTCAATAATCTACCTCTTAAATATGTCCTCTATTTTCTTTTTTTCTTTTTTTATAAACAAGAACCTTAAATCTAATCTCCTTTGTTTAATATTTTTCCTGGCCAATAACAATAACAACTTGTAAGCAATCATCCTAGAAAATGACAATTATCCAAAACCCATTGAAAGACCAAAAACCACCCACCCCACATCTTGGGAATGTGGGTGTCATGTTCTTAAATTTACTTCCTGCTGTTTGTGGGTGAAGGCATCTTTGGGGGATCCTGAAAAGAAAAATTTGGGGTTAATTGTCAAGTCCTGGGAGAGGTAGCTATGTCATTTGTTGTCCAGTCTCCGCATAATGCAAAAGTGCAGGGCTTATCCCAAGTCCTCACTCGAATAGTCTGTGAGGCTGGATCATCTCAGCTAGCCATCTTGAAATTGTCCTGAGCAGTTTGTAGTCCAAAGCTGATACCTGGGTGATGTTTATTAACTTAGTGGTATTATTATTGTCCATGTGGAATCATCATTGTGGGGCCCCATCATCTTTTTGGAGACTTCAAATTTGCTGTCAAGCCTGGTCATGATTCCCTGAAGAAAACTGATAGAGACTCCAACTCAAAAACATGTATAGGCAGCTAAATGACATCATTTTCTAGAATTAGTTAGTACTCTATATGACTATTAATATCATAACAAAATTTTAAAATATGTATATATTAATCTTATACATTTTTACATAAAATTCATACCTAAGAAAAGTTTAAAGAATCAAAATAGAACCAAAGAATTGAGATTAGTGGTAGAATAGTCCCTTAATTTTGGTTTTCTTCTGTCCCATATCAGATGGCTCTTCTGACATGATACAGAGATTTTGCATTTTCTTTTAACAAGCACTTTTGGGTTTAGAAAAGTGGAGAGCCATTCTCCAACTCCAAAGCCAGCTTTAATTTTTAATTAAACTGGAACTACATAAAGACCATTTGTGTTAAGTATCTGTAGAGAAGAGAGGAAACAAACATTTAGGAAGACTTATGAAATTTTATATGTGATATACCAGTAGGCCAATTTACTCTTGGGACATTTCTTTCTGTATGATTTGTCTTTTTTCTTCAGATGTCTCATTTGTCCAGTGTTCTTCATATTCCTTAGTCTTCATTCTGAAAGACAAAAATAAAACCCTTCCCCAAGCCTAACTTTGGGGAGGTTCCCTTTTGGCTAGTTATATCTGATTAAATGAAAAGCATTTACTAGTGGTGTAAGCCTATTTTAAATTGGATGTCATGCTTGTTGATGAATTATCACCTCTTCTCATTAAGAGGTCTCTCTTGTTCAAATCGAACCTTTATCAATTTTGATGGTATCCATAGCTTTTCTTCTCCTGTAGAAACAAAAACAAAACCTTGTCCCCAACTTAACACATATCCTGGTTTCCATTCTGGGGTCAGCACATCCTTAAAGTATATAGGCTGACTTAATTCTGTAGTTTTTTTCTATTATCCAATGTCTCTCTGCAGCTGTTGTTCCTTTCTCATTAACATTGAGAAAATTCAAAGTTAATAGAGCATTATGTAATCTATTTCTGGAGGTTTAGCATATCCTTTAGAGTTTGATTTGTTCTTTCTATGACTGCTTGGTCTGTAGGATTATGTGGTATACCTGTAATGTGCTTTATATTATAATACGCAAAAAACTGTTTCATTTTACCAGAGACATATGTTGGAGCATTGTCAGTTTTAATTTGTGCAGGTATACCCATGATGGCCATAACTTCTAGCAAATACAAGATTACTGAATCAGCTTTTTTAGAACTCAGATCAGTTGCCCATTGAAATCCTGAATAAGTATCAATAGTGTGGTATACATATTTCAGTTTTCCAAATTCTGCAAAGTGAAACACATCCATCTGCCAGATTTCATTCCTCTGAGTACCCTTTTGGTTACTGTGGTGATATTGTGTTCCCCAAAATATTGTGTACCCTAATAAACTTATCTGGGGTCAGAGAACAGAACAGCCACTAGATATAGAGGCCAGAAAATAGTGGCACACACGCCTTTAATCCTATCGCTTGGGAGACAGGGATCCACCTGGATCTGTGTGAGTTTAAAGCCACACTGGAAACAGCCAGGCATGGTGACTCACGCCTTTAATCCCAGAAAGTGAGCCTTTAATCCCAGAAAGTGATGGCAGAAAGCAGAAAGGTATATAAGGCGTGAGGACCAGGAACTAGAGCCTGGTTAAGCTTGTAAGCTTTTAGCAGCAGTTCAGCTGAGACCCATTCGGATGAGGACACAGAGGAAAGAGAATCAGCTGAGGAGCTGGCGAGGTGAGGAAGCTGTGGCTTGTTCTGCTTCTCTGATCTTCCAGCATTCACCCCAATACCTGGCCCTGGGTTTGTTTTTATTAATAAGACCATTTAAGCTTTGTGCTACAGGTTACATGATGCTAGTAATGGAGTCTGATTGCATAAAGAACAAGTAGGACATTTCCTTATAATTTCCTTCGATTGTTGCCAGGTTATGGATAAATCCCTCTTTAAACCTTTACTATTGACATGATGTTTTTTATGAAATTCTGAGGCCTCCAGCACATTTCCTATCAATAATTTATCAATCTCATCATTACCTTGTGCTAGAGGGCCTGGCAGACCCATATGGGATTGGATGTGAGTTATATATAAAGGATGACTCCTATTCCTGATTATATTTTGTAACTGAATAAATAGTGAAGTTGATTCTGACTCATCAGGGATAAATTCTGCAGTCTCAATATGTAATACCATTCTTTCAGCATACTGAGAGTCAGTAACTATATTGAGAGGTTCCCGAAAAATCCATTAATACCATCAGAATAGCATACAATTCCAATTTTTGAACCGAATTATAAGGACCTTGAACCACTTAAATTTTCTGATTTGTAATCTGCCTTTCCTTGTTTGTTGGCATCTGTATAAAATATACAGGCTCCAGATATGGGTGTTTCCAGTACAACTTGAGGCAGAATCCAATCAGCTCTCTTTATAAGCTGAATTCTATTGCTTCAAGGATATTAACTGTTAATCTCTCCCAAAAAAAATTACTGCAAGCTCTTTGTCATGGTTCACTTTCTTCCCATAATTTGCCAATGTCCTCCTCGGTGAAAGTTACAACAATTTCTGCTGGGTCCATTCCTGCTAACTGACAAAGTCTCAATTTTCCTTTTAAAATCAAGTCAGAGATCTTTCCACATAAGTATTTTTTTTTACTCTGTTTATTTGGTAAAAATATCCATTCCAGTATCTTCCCTCTGCATTAAAATTTCTGTAGGAGAATGCCTAACAGGTAAAATAAGCAAAATACAAACAAGCTTTGGCTCCACACAATTCATGTGTCTCTCCTGTACTTTCTTTTCCACCAAGGCCAATTCTCTCTCAACTTCAGCTGATAATTCTCTTGGACTATTTAAGTCCTTGTAACCTTCTAAGGTTTTGAACAAATTACTCAGTTCATCATTTTTTACCCCAACAACCCCATAGATGGGAAATGTCTCAAAATAATCTTTGAAAGTCATTAAGAGTCTGTAGTCAATCTCTCCTAATTTGCACCTTTTGGGGTCTAATTTTTTCATAGACCAATTTTATATCCTAAATAGTTAATAGAATCTCCTCTTTGTGTCTTTTCAGGATCAATTTGTAATCCTCAAAAAGGCAAAATTTTCTTTACTTCTTCAAACATTCTTTCTAAGTTATCTGCATTTGAATCAGATAGTAAAATATCATCTATGTAATGATAAATTATAGATTTAGGAAATTGTTTATGTATTACTTCTAATGGCTGTCATACATAATATTGGCACTGGTTTGTGCTATTCAACATTCCCTGTGGGAGAACCGTTCATTGATATCTCTTAACTGGCTAAGAATTATTATAAGTAGGCACCATGAAGGCAAATCTTTCTCTGTCTTTTTCTTGCAAAGGTATTGAGAAGAAACAGTCTTTTAAATCAATAACTATAAGAGGCCATCCTTTAGGTAACAGGGTAGGCAAAGGAATTACAGATTGCAGAGAGCCCATTGGCTGAATTATTTTGATAATTGCTCTTAGATCTGTTACCATTCTCCATTTACCAGATTTCTTTTTAATAACAAATACAAGAGAATTCCAAGGGCTGGTTGATTCTTCAATATGCTGAGCATTTAACTGCTCTTGTACCAGCTCTTCTAAAGACTGCAGTTTCTCTGTTGTTAAAGGTCATTGCTGAACCCATACAGGCTTGTCTGTTAACCATTTTAAAGGTAGAGCTGTTGGTGTCTTTGAAAGATCATCAGTTGTTGTGCCCTGTTCTTGTACAATCTGAATGGCTGGTGACCACTCATTAGAATAATACCTCCTAATATTTCTCTCAGAAACATGTGTTAGTTTATGGTTTGTTTCTGAGGTTGGAGGAATGTTAATCTGAGTATTCTATTGTTGTAATAGATCATGAACCTATAAATTCATACCTATATTAGCCACATATGGCTTTAATTTTACTCTCTGTCCTTCCGGACCTATACATTTGAGCCACTTTGTGCTCTGTATCACTTGAGATAATGTTCCAATCCCTAACAGCTGAATATTTACCTCTTGAAGAAGCCAATTTGAATGTCAAAATTCTGGTGCAATTATTATAACATCCACACCTTTGTCTACCAGACCTTCCAAGAGAATGTCATTTATTTATATTTTTAATTTTGGTCTTTTTTCATTTATAGAAGTTTGCCAAAAAATTTACTTTATGGTTTCTCATGAATTTCCTGTTCTCTCTGCTACAGATGTTCTATCACCCCAAGCAGTATGGTTTTTTATAATAGGCATTTGTTTATTTAATTGTTCTGAGAAGAGGTTTCTTCTATGATAGCACGAAAGGAATGATCTGAATTTTCCCTGGGGGCCTGCTTGAAGCCCCTCAGGGAGTTTCCTGACCACAGAGGCAAAGGATTACCTTGTCTGTCCCTTGTTGATCTACATTCATTAGTCCAATGTTTACCTTTACTATATCTTCTGCACAATCCAGAAGGGAGGGGCATTCTGTTGCCATTGTTCCTTGAATAAACATTGTTTCTAGGAACGCCCTGTTTACACTCCCTTTTCAGGTGACCTTGTTTACCGCAATGAAAACATCTGACATTATTATTTTTCCTCAAAGCTTTTGATATCACTTCTCCTATCCACATATCATGGTCATGAGACTCAATATTAATTGTGTCCCTGATCCAATCTTCCAAAGGTGCTGATCTGGCTTTTAATGGCCTGATCAACTTCTTGCATGCTGCATTAGCATTCTCAAAAGCCAAAGATTCAATTATTCTGTCTAGCTTCTGAATTTGGTATCATTCTGTTTACTGCTGATGACAGCCTTTGAAAAAAATCCATGAAGGCTTCTCTCCTGCCTTGTATAACTTTTGTACATGCTTCAATTTTTTTCCCTGCTTCCTCAATTCTGTCCCACGCATTCATGGCTGCCATGCATAATAGAATTAGGGCTTGGTTATCATATAAACACTGTCTTTGTATAGCAGCATAATCGCCTTCTCTAAGAAGCTGATCATGGGAAATTTCCACACCTCTAGTCCTACATCATTGTTCTATAGTTTTAGCCTCCTCTTTAAACCATGTTCTTCACTGTAATTGTGGACCGGCCTTGAGGACAGTAGTAATTAATTCTTTCCAGTCCTGAGGCATAATTCTATTACAACTTGACGACAAGTTTAATATTTGCTTTACAAATGGAGAATGCATGCCATATGATACTATAGCTTCTTTAAATATCCTTAAATCTAACATTTCCACTGGAGTCCAGTCAACTTGTACATGCCCTTGAGCATTTGGCAGTTCCTGTAAGGTTACCGAGTAGATTAAAGTTTGCTGTCTGGTAACCTGAGGCTGTTTCTCTGTAACTGTATAATTCAATCCTGAGATAAGTTCACCTTTAATTCTTCTGTTGGGGTCTGAATTTCTCATAATTCATTTTAACAGGTTTTTCTAAAGTCAATCCTGAGATAGGTTCACTTTTAAAAATGATTCTATCTGGGTCTGAATTTCTCTATGATTCATTGTAACAGGTTTTTCTAAAGCTTTTATCTTGGCACTTAAATTGACCAACCTTTTTAATGCTAAAATAAAAATGATCAAACAAATAATATTCTTAATTGATGTTACATATATCCCATCAACATTAATTATCCTCTCATTTAATTGTTCCATTTTCAGACTACCTAATGTGTTATCAGAGACCAAATTTCTTCCATTGTAAAAATGTTTCCCATTTTTTAATGTGGGAAAAAAATTCTCTTTTAACTAATTTCTCCCTTTAAGATATCTTAATTGTCTCTAGGACCCAGGCTCTGAGATGCAGCTAGTCCCCAGGAATTACTACCCAACTCTGCCTCAGTTACCAGCCAGCAGGGAAAACTCGTGCGGGCAAGCCCCCCACCAAAATTTCCCAATTGGTCCCTACAATCTACAAGACCCATGCCATACCCCAATGCCCATCTGCTTGTGACCTCAGTAACTTCCTGAGACACAGAATCCACCAGCTCTCATTGGACCAAGAGGTGAGTGACTCTTCTCCCACCTAGAGAGTCCTGCCTCTAGGACCCAGGCCCTGGGACACAGCCAGTTCCCAGGAACCACTAACCAACTCTGCCCCAGTTGCCGGCCAGCAGGGAAAACTCCTACGGGCAGGCCCCTCTACCAACACCCCCCATCGGACCCTGCAATCTACAAGACCCATGCCATAACCCAATACCCATCTGCCTGTGACCTCAGTAACTTCCTGAGACATGGAATCTGCCAGCTCTCATTGGACCAAGAGCTCTCATTGGACCAAGAGTTGCTGGCCTGGGGACCCCCATCAGACCCAGCAATCTACAAGATCCATGCCCTGCTCCAATATCCATTCCCCTGTGACACCAGTAGCTTCCTGAGACACAGAACCTACCAGCTCTCATCAAAACCAAGAAAGGTTTCCTGAGACACAGAATCCACCAGCTCTGATTGGACCAAGAACCCTGGTAAGACCAAGAGTGGCTCCCTGAACCACAGAACCAGCCAGCTTGGATTAGACCAAGAGCGGCTGCCTGACATACAGAATCTGCCAGCTCCAATTAGACCAAAAGCTTTTGACCCAGAGTGGCCCCTGAGACACAGTCACAGCAAGCACAGACTGGACAAATAGCAGCTTGCTTATATACAGGGCACCTCTTGCTCCTATTGGAGGAAGAGATGGGTAGACACCAGTGCAAAAATACAGACAACAACATAAAGATCATCAATATGGCATCACCAGAACTTAGCCCTTCTACAACAGCAAGATCTGAACATCACACTGTAGAAGAAGCAGAAGAAAGCAACCTTAAAAATAACTTCATGAAGGTGCTAGAGGCCTTTAAAGAAGAAATGAAAAATTCCCTAAAAGAAATTGAGGAAAAGACAAACAAAAAATTGGAAGAAATGAATAAATCCCTTAAAGAAAGCAAAGAAAACCGTGAAAAAGCAATTAAACATGTGAAGGAAACAGTTCAAGACCTGAAAAGTGAAATAGAAACAATGAAGAAGACACAAACAGAGGGAATGCAAGAAATAGAAAATCTGAATAAATGAACAGGAAACACAAATGCATGCATAACCAACAGAATACAAAAGATGGAAGAGAGAATCTTTGGTGTAGAGGATACAGTAGAAGTCCAAGGGAATTTCAAAGCAGCTACCTAGTGTGGTGGCAGTCCAAGATGGGAATCCAGAGAGAGAGAGCCTACCACCCACCAGCAGAAAGAATGCCAAAAAGAGTCCGACCACATGCTCTGGCCTGAGCCGTGCAACCGGGCCTGAGCCAGGGGCCCTGTAAGCCCACCACAGCTTTTTAATGAATTCTTGCCATGTTGGAGTGCCAATTGTAAATGAATTTCTAAATGGTCTTGTTAAATAAAAAACTTGAAGCCAGATATAGGGGTGAAAACCTGAGAGATCAGGGAAATAGGGAAAGCCACAGCTAACCTTACCTCACCAACTCTGCAGCTTCCAAATGCAAGATACTTCCTGTCTACACACACCTATATGCCTTGCCCTCTGCCATCTAATTTGCTGTCTCTTTCCAGCTACATCACTTCTTCTTCCTGCTCAGTTCTGTTACTTCCTGTCTGTCTGTATAGACCTCCAGACCTCCATGGTTAACTAGTGTTGGAATTTAAGGCATATGCTACCACGCCTGGCTCTGTTCCTAGTGTGGCCTTGAACTCACATAGATTCAGACAGATCCCTGCCTCCCAAGTGATAGGATTAAAAGAATGTGCTAACACTGCATGACTTTTGTGTTTACTTATAATGGCTGGCTTTTCCGTCGAATCTCCAAGCAAGCTTTATTTATTAAAGCACAACTAAATATCATCACATTTCAGCACAAATAAAATATCACCCACACTCTATATCCAAACTTTAGATTATTCATAAAAATTAAATTAAAATAATCATAAGCCTAGATTTAAAGCAAAGTATGGGGCTGGAGAGATGGGACTATATTTAAGAGCACTTGCTGCTCATCCAGAGGACCCAGGTTCAGTTCCCAGAACCTACATCAGGTGGCTCACAACTGTCTGTAACTCAAGTCCCTGGGTATCTGATGCTCTCTTCTGGCGTCTGTGGGCACTGCATATACATAGTGGGTGCATTTAAAAGCAGACCAACACTCATACACATAAAATAAAAATATTTTTAAAAGCATTAAACTCCTAAAATATAATTGAGTATATGACAAAGCTTCATTTAAAGGCTTGGTCCTTGGGTTTGCACTACTTGGGGAGACACTTGGAGATAGTGGAACTTTTAGAAAATGGAGCCATGTAGGAGGTCCTTGAGCAAAAAGAGTAACCACTAAAGGGGACTATGATACCAAAGTCTTTTTTCTTCCTGGTTCATGGGGTATACTGGCAGTCTCTGAACCTCTGCTGATGTTTTGCTGTGAACTTAAAATTGCTCTATTTATAAAAACAAGGATTGACAAAAAAACACAGAATAAAACAACATCAAGAGTAAAGTTTAACATCTACAAGTATTTTTAAATAACAATTTAGGAATTCAAGGATTCCAGAGTATACTGTAGCTTGGAACAAAAATATTCAACATTATAAATGAAAAATATCACCTTGCTGAAATATATGAGAAAAGCCAAAAACTAAGGAAGCACTTAAAGGAAAATGATGAATATATGCCAAAGAGACACAAAAGCCAACATAAACAGTTAATAATGGCTAGAGCTGAAAGATTCTGGGTAACAAAACAATGAAAACATCATTACATTGTAATCCTCTGTGTAGTGAAAAATAATACAGCCACTCACTTATGGACACAGTTTGACACTTCTTATGAAACCAAACATGTTCTTACCAAATGATCCAGCAATAGCATTTCTTAGTATTTTTTTCAAATCAGTTGAAAATTTCTGACCACAAACATTTCCACTATTGCATGTTTGTAAAACTCATTCATAATTGGCAAAGCTTGGAAACAAATTTTCCTTCAGTGGATGAATGGATAAATAAATTGTAGTACAGAAGGTAGTTATCTAATGAATTATTTTATTATTACTTTAGTTATATTTATTATTATTATTATTATTATTATTATAAAATTGAGAAAATTCTAAAAGCTCATAACTCCATCTGAAGATAAGTGATTTATAAAAATAAATTATAGAGAATAGAAAACTAATCTTTCCAACAGAATTCCTGATCATTTATGTACATACCCCACTCAAGCATAAGAGGCAATATTACAAATTCTTTAAATGTAAGCTATACATACTAACTTTTTTTTAAGAATACAGAAAACCAGATAGAGTAATTTCACTAGAAGATAGTTGAGAAACAGTATTTGACTAGATAACCAAAATTAATATCAGGTTTCTCAATATGTACCCTTGATATGAAATTGTTGTTCACTTGTTTGTGGTTTTATTACCAAATATCCATAGCCAGTACCTAATCATGGATAGAGCATTAAGCAAGTGAAAGTTGAGCAACATTCTAAAAATACATTGCCAGTAGCCCTCAAATTCCACAGTTATCAAACACAAGGGAACTCTGAGAAATCCGAACAGTAAAGCACTGCCTAAGGACACATGATGAAAACTATAATTTGGTAACTTTGTCAGGATGGAATCCTGTGACATAAAAGGAGCACAGTGGAAATGCAAATAATGTATAAAATTTAGATAACAACATGTGTCAATACTGGCTCATTAACAATGAAAAATGAACTAGGCACCATAAGATAGTTACAAAAGAGAAACTGAAAGCAGGTACAATGAAAACCTGTACTACTTTTGTCACTTCCCCATAAATTTCAATCTGCTATAGGCTAAAACAACCCACATGACTAATGGACAAACAACTGTGGTAAATGTAAGCATCAAAAACGAGGAGGATACTGACATATCTACTACACAGACATATTTCAAAAAACCATTCTTGCTGAAAGGAATCACAAGCAAAAGTTCTATTCTTTTATCTTATTTGTATGACATATCAATAATAGATAAAAATGTAAAAATAGAAGGAAAATCAGTAGTTTAATAGAGCTGAGGGAGTAAGAACTGGGAAGAGAAACAGTTTTAGGAGGAGGCTATGATTATATTTGAAACTAGATACCAGTGATGGTTGCATATGTTAAAAGTACCACATTTTCTGCACTTTGACCAGCTGTGGATCTCTTTGTTACTCATTGTCTACTGTTAAAAAACTATGATGTGTGTTGAGAGATGTACAACCCTATGGGCACAATGATAAGAAATCAGGAGACAGAGATTGCTACTATGATAATTTAGTAGAATATTAGTATTAGTTTCTTCCTTTAGGACCCATGGCCTAACCAGCCATTAGTTTTGGACCCAGTTAATGGTACCATGCATGAGTTCTGTCTTGTCAAACAGACTTTAAATCCAATCACAATGTGGTTGGCTATTTCCATAATATTTTTTCAGCCACTATTGCATCCATGAGCATATCATTATTGAAGCTCTTCAGATTCACAACGCAGTAAAACTTTATTGTTTTTCTACTTCCAGTATATATAGCACCTTCCATAATCATGAAAACTAGCCAATGTGGACAAAGCTTCAAAGCTAATATCAGCTCAATTTTGCCATGCCCTATAACTAAAGTGTGTGGTGTCTTCAGCATTAAGTTCTTGGGCAGTGGGAGAGAAGATTGTGATTAAGGGAAAAATCTCTGGGTTCTCACTGACCAACAACTCAAAAAGAGATAAACCCACACCTGACACTGGACTTTCTATTTGATAACTATGGTGTCTGGGGGAGGCACTGCCACTCCCACTACAGGGGAAACCAATTAAACTTCTTTATGTGTATATATTTTAGGATTCCATAGTAGTAGGTTTCCACATGGCATTTTCAAAGGTCTTTAGTTACTTTTTTTCATACTCGCCCTTCTACTCTGCCTTCCTATCCTCTACTCCACTTAGCCTTTCTATTTTCACCTTTCCCACTCACTTCATACTACCTTCTTTCTATTGCCATTCCCCTGAAACCTCCCATGACATGGTTCCTTAATAGTCTACTGCCTTCTATGAGCACTTCATTTTAAGCACACATAACTAAAAGTTGAAAGCTTGCATCCACATATGAGAGAGAAAATTAAACATTTGTCTTTCTGGGTCTGTGCTATCTTGCTTACAATTATATCTAGATCTGTCCATTTACCTGTAAATTTTATAATTTCATTTTCATAGCTGAATAGAATTCATATATGTGTTTAATTATCTATTCATCAGTTGGTATGTACCTAGGCTGTTTCTGCTTCCTAGTTATTTTGAATACAGCAGTAATAAACATGAATGAACAAGTATCTCTGTAGTAGGATATAGAGTACTTGGGAATATACCCAGGAGTAATATAGTTAGATCATAAAAAAGATATATTTCTAGATTTTTTCTAATTTTTCTTATTATTTTATTGTCTTTGAAAATTACATACGATGCTTTTTTAATCATATTTACCCTCTTCCCCCCACTCCTCCCAGATCAATCCTCACATTCCTAATCACCCAACTGTGTGTCCTCTTTTTTTTTTTTTTAATGCATTAACTACAAATAGTGCTTTCCATATACACTTGAATTTGTGGTCAACTCAACAGGGGCCCACTGTGGGATATCTTTCTGTATGCTGTGAATATGTGTGGCTCCCATTGGATAATAAATAAAGCTGTTTTGGCCTATGGCAAGAAAGCTTACAGCCAGGCAGGAAATCCAAGCAAAGATAGAGAGAGAAGAAGAGCGGAGTCAAGAGAGATGTCAGCCGCCGCCAAAGGAGCAAGAAGATGCCAGCAGATTGGTAAGGCCACGGTCATGTGGCAACATATAGATTAATAGAAATGGGCTGAGTTAAGTTGTAAGAGCTAGCTAGCGAGAAGCCTGAGCCATTAGGCCATACAGTTTGTAATTAATATAAGTCTCTGAGTACTAATTTTATAAGCAACTGGGAGAACTTGGGTGGGAGAGATTCATCTGGACCACAGGGCTAGGCAGGACTAAGAAACTTCCCTTTATAAGGGCCACACACCCTTAAATAAAATTGACTCTCGCTTAGCAGCTATCAAATACCAAGAGCTTCTTAGCTAGGTAGGAATTCATGCCCACTTTCTCATTCCATGCTGGATTTGGTCTAGCTTAAGTTTGCATGGATCTTGTGCATATAGTCACAATCTCTATGAGTTCATATGTGCAACTACACGTGCTGTGTCTGGAGAACATTGCTTCCTTGTAGTCACCCATGGCTCTGACTCTTACAATCTCCTCCCCACTAAATGGTACCAGATATGGGTTTTATTTTATGGAGTGGGCCTTAAATCTAATCAAAAAATAGTTCATTGTTCTCATCAGAAATCTCCATACAATTTTTTCATGACTGCACCAGTTTGCACTCTCTTCATCAGTGAATAAACAATCCCCCTTCCCCCATATCCAAGACAGCATTTGTTATCTCTTCCTCTTTCTCCTCCTCTTCCTCTTCTTTTTAATTTTAGCCATTTTGACTTGAATAAGTTGAAATTGCAAAGTAGTTTTAGTTTTGTATTCCCTGATGGTTAATGATGTTGAACAGGATAGCTATATCACACCCCTCCCTGGAAAGCTTAGGAATCATCATAGAAAAGGAGGCATGAAGATTGTGAGAGCCAGAAGTAGAAGACATCTGCACCAAAATAGTATTTTCTGGACATAATAGCACCATTGCACACATGAATTCATAAAAGCTGTGACTGAATGCACAAGATAAAGCCAGCCAAATCCCAGCATGTATAGGGAGGGCCTCATTAAAATCCACCAATAGCTGAAGTGCCATTGGCAACAAAGGGCATCTGAGGGAGAGTCAATTTCTTTCTTGGATGGGGACCCTAAGAAGTTCTCCATGCTCCAGTATATGGCCACACACCCACACACATGCAGATGTCACTAAGAAGACATAGTGGGATTTTTAAAAAGTATATGGAATTGGTAGAGAAAATTGGAAAGGAATTTCAGGAGAGGGAAATAGGTGTGGATGTGATCAAAAGTCATTATATGAATTATGAAATTTTCAAGCAATAAAAAGCACTAAATTCAATAAAATCATATACTTTAAAAATAGCTCATTTCACTTAATTTTAAAAGTTTATGAATGGAAATTATTTGAAACTATTCTAAAATGAGATTCATTAAGAAATATAAAGCTATTTAAAACTTTCTTTTTATCAATTGTAACAATAAATTTAAATATTATTTTATTGTAAAACTCTTACGTCATCTATTATAGAGGCAAAAATTATGAAATCAGAGAATAGATGAGACGAGACGTTTCTATGATAGTCAAGAGGTCTAAGTAAGGAAAACAGTGGTATCTGAAAAGCACTTTGTGTAATCAGCTACAATCTAATAGGCAAAGGAACAGATTCCACAGTGGCTTCCACTCAGATCAAATCTATCACTCTTCCTAACTCACAATATCTTCCTCTCTAAAAGACACATGATTATAATATTTCAATTCTAAAATTTGTTTCTTTTTCTTTCCAGTTGACTTAATTTTACTAGGCCTGAGAAAATTCTCCAACCACAACCTACACATCTGCTTATTCATTTGATTCTAACTAATGACATGACCTGCCATTCAAAACCTAGCATGTCAGAAAGTGTGAAGAATTGGAATTGAATTAAAGACCCTGACATTAATCCGCACACCTATGAACATATAATTTTTGACAAAGAAGCCAAAATTGCACAATGGAAAAAAGAAAGCATCTTCAACAAATGGTGCTGGCAAAACTGGATATCAACATGTAGAAGGCTGCAAATAGATCCATATCTGTCACCGTGCACAAAACTTAAGTCCAAGTGGATCAAGGACTTCAACATAAATCCAGCTACTCTGAACCTGCTAGAAGAGAAGGTAGGAAGTAGTCTTGAACGCATTGGCATAGGAGACCACTTCCTAAATAGAACACCAGTAGCACAGACACTGAGAGAAACAATCAATCAATGGAACCTCTTGAAACTGGGAAGCTTTTGTAGAGCAAAGGATACGGTCAACAAGGCAAAGCGACAGCCTACAGAATGGGAAAAGATCTTCACCAACCCCACATCTGACAGAGGACTGATATCCAGAATATATAAGGAACTCAAGAAATTAGACATCAAAATGCCCAACAGTCCAATTAAGAAATGGGCTATAGAACTAAACAGAGAATTCTCAACAGAGGAAACTCAAATGGCTGAAAGACATTTAAGGAATTGCTCAACATCCCTAATCATCAGGGAAATGCAAATCAAAACAACTCTGAGATACCACCTTATGCCTGTCAGAATGGCTAAGATCAAAAACACTGAAGACACCTTATGCTGGAGAGGATGTGGAGCTAGGGGAACTCTCCTCCACTGCTGGTGGGAATGCAAGCTCGTACAACCACTTTGGAAATCAATATGGCGCTTTCTTAGAAAATTGGGAATCCATCTCCCCCAACATCCAGCTATACCACTCTTGGGCACATACCCAAGGAATGCTCAACCACACCACAAGAGCACTTGTTCAGCTATGTTCGTATCAGCATTGTTTGTAATAGCCAGAACATGGAAACAACCTAGATGCCCTTCAACTGAAGAATGGATAAACAAAATGTGGTACATATACACAATGGAATACTACTCAGCAGAGAAAAACAATGACATCATGAGGTTTGCAGACAAATGGATGGATCTAGAAAAAATCATCCTGAGTGAGGTAACCCAGACTCAGAAATACAAACATGGTATGTACTCACTCATAGCAGGATACTAGATGTGGAACAAGGATGACTGGACTGCTACTCACATCACCAGGGAGGCTACCTGGAAAACAGGACCCTAAGAAAGACACAGGGATCGCCCAATGACAGAGAAATGGAATGAGATCTACATGAACAGCCTGGACATGAGTGGGGGTAGTGAAGGGCGAGGGTCGAGGGAAAGAGAGCTTGAGGGAGCGGGAGATCCCAGCTGGATCAACAACAGAGAGGGAGAACAAGGAATAGGAGACCATGGTAAATGAAGACCACATGAGAATAGGAAGAAGCAAAGTGCTAGAGAGGCCCACAGAAATCCACAAAGATACCCCCACAACAGACTGCTGGCAATGGTCGAGAGACAGTCCGAACTGACCTACTCTGGTGATGGGATGGCCAAACACCCTAATTGTCGAGCTAGAAACCTCATCCAACTACTGAGGGATCTGGATGCAGAGATCCATGACTAGGCCCCGGGTGGATCTCTGGGAGTCCAATTAGCAAGAATGAGGAGGGTTTATTGTTGAGACCAAGGTTGGATAAAGCATAGGGACAAATAGCCAAACGAACGGAAACACATGAAATATGAACCAATGGCTGAGGGGTCACCAACTGGATCAGGCCCTCTCAGTGGGTGAGACAGTTGATTGGCCTGATCTGCTTGGGAGGCATCCAGGCAGTGGGACTGGGTCCTGTGCTCATTGCATGAGTTGGCTGTTTGAAACCTGGGGCCTATGCAGGGTCGCTTGGCTTGGCCTGGGAGGAGGGAACTGACCTACCTGGACTGAGTCTACCAAGTTGATCTCAGTCTGCGGGGAAGGCTTTGCCCTGGAGGAGATGGGAATGGGGGGTGGGCTGGGGGAAAGGTGAGGGGGGCGGGAGGGGGGAGAACAAGGGAATCTGTGGCTGATATGTAGAACTGAATTGTATTGCAAAATAAAAATTTAAAAAAATAAATAAATAAATAAAAATAAAAAATAAAAAAAAAGAAAGCGTGAAGAAACAGAAATTCTCAAGAACTGTTGGTGAGTGTCAATGGAAAATACCCTCCCACAGTATATTTGACAAAATGTAAAAATATACAGGTCCCTTGACCTAGCAAGTGACTTCTGGGAATGTACTATGAAGAGACAAATACCCAAGAAGAAATATACAAAACACTCATTGTAATATCTCATACTAATAATGAATTATAATAATCTAACTGTCCTCAAATAAGAAACTAGTTAAGAAATTTATAGGATATAAGGTGTAATAAAATAGCTATTAAAAAGTTAAATATGACCAAAACTGTAGACATGGAAATATCTAAAATGATATACTATGAAAAAATAGCTCAAAAAATAAATGGCAATATAAAATAGTGTTTAAGACTTCATGCTCTGGAATAAAATAATCCCAACTCGACTTCATAATTTTTCATGTAGTCATTCAATGACATTGAAGAAACTGCTGAATTAGTCTCATTTATAAAATGATGTAATAACAGTACTGAACACATAATTGATGTGATATAATTAATATGACTGCATAATGTAAGCAAATCAGAACTTTGTGTCTATGAAAAAATTAGGACTCATTAATTTAAGTTTTTTATTTATTCAAAAGAATAGTTACCAGTAATAGATTCCAATGTGTGTGTATGCACACACACATGAATGTGCAAATGTACACACATGTATGAATGTACAAGCTATAAGATGCAATGCTACTGAGTATGAGTTTAGAGACATTTCTTACAGTTTTTAGTTATTTTAATTGTTAAAAATAGATTTCCTTCAAAAACATATGTTCATATGTCTTCATTTCCCACCAAACTACTCTGTTCTTGAAATCAAGAGCTAACTCATTATCTTTGTTATATATTCAATATCTACCTTCTTGATAAGAAGGTATGTCCCTTGAAGGCTTAGAATATGTTTCATCCTCACTCTACTTACAATAACTACTCAGTCACGTTTTCACAAATATTTAGTTCAGAAAATACCATTTTAGCACTAAGAATACTATCTGTTGCAAAAGAGGAAATAAACAAATATTTATTAAATATATTATTTCTTGAATAGACTAAAGCCAAAAGTATGAAAAGTAATTGAAAATGGCATAATGTTAAAAAACACTAGAGTCTAAATAGTGAGGTGAACATTGAGCTATGAAGTTTATAACACAGTTCTTTATCCTCAACATTGCAAAATCTTTCATATAACAACCACCTTACAAAGACTGTTGAATTAATTCTATTCCTTCAGTTTAAAAATAATAATTTCATCTCTTAAAAGCATTACAATTTAGTTTTGTAATTGTTTAAACTCCTTGCAAACAATTATTTTTTGGAATAGAGCACTCATTTTTCTAATCCCAGACAGAGCCAAAATTGATTCATCTATTTTTCAATCATGTATAATTTAAGGAATAATTTAAATTTGGCATATCAAAAGTGTAGGGAAGGGCAGGGAAGGGGAGGGGAGGGGAGGGGAGGGGAGGGGAGGGAAGGGGAAGGGAAGAGAAGGGAAGGGAAGGGAAAAAAGAAGGGGAAGGGAAGGAGAGTAGATGAGAAGGGAGAGGAGGAAAGAGGAGGGGAATGGAAGGGAAGGGGAGGGGAGGGGAGGGAAGGGAAGGGGAGGGGAGGGGAGGGGAGGGGAAGGGAGGGGAGGGGAGGGGAGGGGAGGGGAGGGAAAATGACAAACAATAACTTTGCACTGTCTCTTACATCATTTATGGTTCGCTACTTTTAGGATCCTGTAAACTTCTGAAAATACCCTAACTGAGGAAGACAAAGAATGCCTGGAAGGCCTGAGGATATGGTTTGAGACACTCTCCAGTGAAACAATTTAAGTGCAAAAAATAGAAAAGGCACTATGTAAAAAGACTGCATTTTTCTCTAAGGCATTTGGCAAATAGTAAAGAAGAGCTAATATACTACAGTAAGACACTTAGGAATTCATGATATAGTTATATACTGCATAGTATATTTTAGCCAACAATGGTGCATGTGGTGGAACTGAGAAAACCCATCCCTTCATTATGCCATAGCTGTCATAAGGAGTAGCACAAGGCCTCCCTCCCATATGTTTGTGGTAACACTGGAATAAGTACACTTACTGCACTGCTAGTCTTGTAAGTATGGAGATACAGCTATGTATGGTATGCATATATTTACAATATACTTTCTATTATTTGAGGTTATTACTCTCACTTATGTAAATTTACTATAAAATAGTTTTCTGTTATGATGGCCTCCCTCAGTCTCATATACCTCATTTTTACCACATTTTACTGTATCAAGAGCTGATATCAAGTAATTGAGTCATATTCACTAAGTTTAAGTACATATACTCTATAATGTTTCCATAACCACAAGGCTTCCTAATAACACATTTCTCAGAAAAGGTTCTCATCAACAATAAATAAATGTCTATAGTTGTCCCATCACTCTCCACCATTACTCCAGACTCAACTCTTAACTTGGTCTACAGTTAGTAGGCCAAACATTTTCCACAACTCAACTTTAAAAAGCTAAGGGATAGTAGAACACATGTGAAAAGAAAGAGGAAGAAGAAATACTAAAGGTTAAAGGGGTCAGCAGGGATGGAAGCAAGGGGAATGGGGAGATTTGAAGATAGCGGTTGAGTTAACCAAAACTAAGAATTTATGAAAAAGACTTATGGAAAAAAAACACTAGTTAGTAAAATAATTTTAAAATATGAGTTTTCAAGAGAGTTTGAATGGAATTACCTTGCATGGGTGGATAATGCCACTTCCAGAAAATATGGGTTATTAAAAGAAAAACACAGAACAAGCATGGGGTATCTCTATACCAGTTATTGGTCAGGAAGGCCCCAGAGTTCTCCAAACCAAAACAGTTCATTGCCATTGCTTTTGGCTACCCACCATAACTATATGATAAGACCTATTGCTGAAGATACTTTGACCACACACTGCAACTACTGACCATAGAAAAATTAATCTCATGCTTACTGGAAAATTTCCTCCCTACTGGTTTATTTTCATAGTCCCAAATAGTGTTAATGCAGGCTACTGGGGAAGAAAAGACATCAATGGTCTTACCTAGCACCAGAACTGAACCCTAAATGCTGTAATAGCAATCAGCAAGATATGCCTACTGGTGTAATTGTGGAGTAGTGTATATGCCAGTTACTTACAGAATTGTCTATCCCCAAAGTCCAGTCAAAATTTAATGCTGAAAATTATTTTATGTTTATACCCTAATTCTCCTAGAACAACATTCAACAGAAATTCAGTGAATACCTAAAGGAATGAATGCTAGATGAAAGAATGCTTATAATAACGATAATTCAGGATATCTTTGCTGTCTCAGAAATATTAATTTGCTCATTGTTATTTCACTTTGAGATCCAGAATTTGATACAGAAATTGAATAAAATTCATCAAATATTTTCTGGACACTTGTATTGAAAGCTAAAGGAACTGAATTCACATAACAAGAAGACAAAAACCTGTGCCTTTGATGTTTTCATATAATAGGAATAAAAAGGCACATACAAAAAGTAAGAAAAAATATATCTCAGAGAGACTTTGGGATAAAGAACGTTTTTAAGGAATTTTTAACTGAATATTAAATTTAAGATCATACAAATTATCCCAAAAATAAGCATGCAGCTTAGATTTAAAACTATACAAAGGTAAATTTAAGTCCTGAATGAATACTTTAAGAAATAGCAAGAAAAACTACATCTATACCTCATAAGATTACAGCAAAGTTGTCATTGCCTCACCAATTTAATGCATAATTTGATGTAGTTCTCATTATGACCCGAGTATAGGAAAATCTTTGCCAGCTATACATCATACAGAGGTTGTTATCCTAGTTTGCTCTCAATTGCTGTGATGAAACACTGACCTAAACCAACTTCAGGAAGAAAAGGCTTATTTCTGCTTATAGGTTACAGCCCATAGATGAGGCAAGCCAAGGAAAGAACTGAAGGTAGAAACAAGGAAGTAGAAACTAGAGCAGAAACCAGAGATCAGTGGCCGCCCACTGGCTTGCTTCTAGATTCACATTCAGTTACCTTTCATATGCAGGCTATTCCCACTTGACTAGGGATGACAGCAGCTGCAGTGGGATGGGCCCTCTTTCATCAATTTACAATCAAAAAATGCCCCACAGATATTAAAACAGGCCAATTTTATAAAGACAATTTTTCCAGCTGAGGTTCCTTCTTTGTTGTGTCAAATTGACAACCAAGATTACCCATTATCCTTAGTGTCTAGAATATACAAAGAGCTCAAAAAACTTAAAGAAACAAAAATATTAATAACTGAGGCATAAAATTAAACATAGCTCTGAAAAGAATAAATATAAATAGGTAAGTAAATTTTTTTAATGTTCAACATCCTTATGCATCAAGAAAATACAAATTAAAACGGCTTTGAGATTTTATCTACCCCATTCAGAATGACTAAGAAAAAAAAGCAACAAATACTAGCTTGAATGTGGGGACAGGGAAATATTTATTCACTATTGTGTGAGAGTGCAGCAACTGATGCAACCACTATGGAAATCAGAGTGGCAGTTACTTAAAAGACTATAAATAGATCTAACATATTACCTATCTACACCACTCAAAGGATTCTGTCCTACTATAGAGATACTTGTTTAGCCATGTTCACTGACGATTTATCCACAGGAGACAGGAAATGAAAAAATCCTAAGTATCCACCAACTGATGAATGCATAACGAAAATATGGTATATATACACAAAGGAACACTATCGGGTTATAAAGAAAAAAGGTAAATGGACAGAGCTTGAAACTATCATTCTGAGCAAGGTAACTCAGACCCAGAAAGACAAATGTAGAATGTTCTCTCTCATATGTGGATGCTAGCTTTAAATATTTAGATAGGAGTGTACTTAAATTGGGCAACCAGAAGTCAGGAAACTAATAAGGGGACATGAAATGGAATTTAAAGGGAGGGGATAGAATATAGATGGTTTGAAAAGGAAATAATGGAACAGAAAATGTTAAATGGAGTTGAGGATAGAAGGGCAGGGTAGAAGCAAGTATGTAGAAAGATAACTGATACTAAAGATCTTTGAAAAAGCCATATGAAAACCAACTACTACAGAAACTTTCTAAAACATATATATATATATATATATATATATATATATATATATATATATATATATATATATATATATATATAAAGGATTTAAATTGAGTTACCCTTTAACTAAAGTGCATTGCTTCTCCTAGATACAACAGACATCAGTTCCTCTTTTTGAGCTATTTATAAGTGGGATCCACATTCCTCCCCCCACAAAAAAAAATTACAGGCTATTACCATTGCTCTTAGATATCCTCCAGAACTTTACAGTCAGGTTCTAATACTGAGGACACCACACTTAAATCCTAAGACATGAAGAAATATTACAACCCACACTGATCATGTGAGATGTGTGTGTGTGTGTGTGTGCACACGTGCGTGTGTTTTCATGCACATGCACCTAAGACAGATAAAGAGGACATTACAAATCAGAATCAAAAGTAAAGAGATGGATACTTCAATAAATAAATTGACAGTATTAGCTACTTCTAAAAACTTAAGGTAGGGTCTAGAGATATGGCTCAGTGATTAAGATTATTTGCTGCCCTTGCAGAGAACCAGGATTTGGTTTCCAGTACCTACAAGAAACAGTATACAACTGTCTGTAGTTCCAGGGGATCCAGCACCTTCTTCTGGCCTTCATCAGTAGAAGGCACATGCATAGTGCACATATAATACATGAAGGTATACAGTATATACATAAAATTCAAATTAAATGAAACTTTGAAAAAGTTTAAATTGTAATATCAAATTACAATATTTATTAAAATAATTTTATAAGAAAGAATCAAATATATGGAACAAAAATATTTTTCTGTTTTGGAAGGATTTAAGATTTAAATATAGAAGCAAATAACTGAATACATAAAATGAGAAATATGCATGGTTTTATAGAAGTATATGAATCCTGCTAGATCAGAATCATGATCATAAATTTTTAAAAACAACAGAAAGTACTGTCTACAATAATAAACAAGATTAAATATCCTTAAACCATAAAAAGCTCAGATACAACACTAGAAAAAAACCAAAAACTCCAATAGAAAAATGTGCAAATGACATGAAGAGGTAGTTCAAAGAAAAACAAATGTTCACAAACATGACTAAAAAAAATCTAAACTAAACAGAGGCCATTTTAATCTACGAGACTGAGGAAAGCTTCTGATAGTGATTGTTCTCAACAAGGATTATTATTCATTTTTATAGTATTTGTAGAAACTTAAATTAATATAGATATTCTGAAAAGTGATTGTCAGTAGACTTTAAGAGCTCCATAAAACAAATAAATTAACAAAACAGCATTCAGATCCTTTGAAACTGTCATTTCAGTTCTAAGAATAATACCCTCAGGAAACAAATATTAAAAATTATATGCAAAGATTTTAAGCTCAGAATTATTCATAATAGCATCATTAGCATTAAATTTCCAACAATAAGGAAGCCACTAAAGAAGTCTAATCATTGGTTAGCCACTCTCACAACTTCTGAGCCACCATTGCTCCAGCACATCTTGCAGACAGGACAGATTGTAGGTGGAGGGCATGTGTGCTTTGTCCAGTTGTCATCAGAGAGACTTCCTCCAGCAGCAAATGGGAGTAGGTACAGAGACCCACAGTCAGACATTATAAAGAGAGAGTCTAAATTGGAGATCTCTGTCAGTTCCTCCCCTTGGAGAACGGAGAACTCCATGGAAGAGGGAGAGGAAAGACTGTAGGAGGCACATAAGAAATAGAGGACACTAGGAGTACATGGCCCACTTAATCAACTAAGCAGAACTCACATGGGCTCATAGAGACTGAAGTAGCAAACATGGAGCCTGAGTGGGTCTGCAACAGGCCCTCTGGGTATATGCTATGGCTGTTAGCTTTGTGTTCTTATGAGACTCCTAACAATGGGAATGGTTGTATCTTTGACTCTTTTGCCTGCTCTTGGGACTCTTTTCCTCCTATTGGGCTGTCTTGTCCAGCCTCAATATGAAAACTTTTGCTTTGTCTTATTGAATCTTGTTTTGTCCTGTTTGGCTGTGATCTCTTGGAGGCCTTCTCTTTTCTGAAGAGGAAATGGAGGGAGAGTGGTTCTTGGGGAAGGAGGATGAGAGAGGCTAGTAAGAGTACAGCGAGGAGAAACTGTTTGAGATGTATTGTATGAGAGAAGAATCCATTTTTTAATTAAAAAAATAAAGTAAATTATCACATTGCAAAAAATAATAATAATTCCAGTATTTCAATTACTAAATAGCATTCCCCAACATATAGACTATTAAAATAATATTTTAAAACATTTAATGATTTAAAACCTGTTCATGACTGTGTTTGTTTTCTCAATGCTATGATCAAATACATAAGGAAAGGAAACTAGGGGAGAAAAGACCTATTGGAGCTCACAGTTTGGGGACATAGTCCATCAAAGAAGGAGGCATTGCGGAGTCCATGGTGGCTCCCAGCTGTGGTTCTTGGAGTGTTAAGTCTGCTTTCTTAAACCTATGTAGATCCAGAAACAGGGACAGAGACTAGTTCCAGAATCAGGGATTGGCTATAATCCTCAAATCCTCACCCAGTTTCCCTGCTGGACCTCAACTTCGGAAAATTCTGCAACTTCCCAAGAAAGAGATCAGAGTGTTCAAACACATGAACATTTAGTGGATATTTTACATTTAGATCAAAACAACAAACAATCTAATAGAAACCCCAAAACAAAGTGATTCACCGCTTATCTATAGTCTCAAATACATAAAGCAAAATTGAATGTTTTAGATTTTCTATGCATTAAAAGTTAAGGCACGGGTTATTTGCATTCTTCTCTTGGTAGAAGAATAGTGGGGTTTTTTAATTTAAAAAATTGTGTGCAATATATTTTGATCATAGTCTTTCCTCCCAGATCCTTTCTCCCTCCCTCTTCCTTCCCTCCCTTGCTCTCTCCTGTCTGCCTCTCAAACCCATAAAGCAAAATAAATCAAAGATCCAAACAAACAAACAATAAGACAGAAATTACCAAAACAAAACAGAAAGTGCATGCACACAATCATGGAATCCATGTTGTAGTTGGCCAACTACTCCAGGGCATGGGGCCTGCCCTGTGCTGTGGTTGATATACCTAGTAGCAATCCATTGGAGAAAACTGATTTTTGTTTCCCAGCAGGTACTGGTTTCAAGTAGTTTCTGGGTTAGGAGTAGAACTTCGTATCTATACCCTGTTTACAATGCTGGGATTCTGTCTGATTGCAACTTGTGCAAGTCTTGTGCATTCACAGTCTTTATGAGTTCACTAAGCACAGATTATTTCTATTTACTTTATTCTGCCTTTTCTTTCATGCATTTCCAATAGAGTATATTTTTGTGTTTTAAAATTTTTAAATTATATTGAAGAATCATTTAATTTTCATGGTAATTAGCAATATTGCACCATTCACTAAAACTATGTCAGAAGTATAGAATTCATACGCACTTAATATGATAAAATTTAAAAATCACACATCAAATTAACTTGACCTTGAATTCTTGCTAAGGACAAGAAGTTGTCATTGTTCTTTCTAAAATTAAAATAATGTATAATCTAAATTTGTCATGTAATCTCTAGCAAAAAATTTTCATTTTCCATTTCTAATACGACAACATTATTAAAAGATACAAGTGTCACAAAAATAGGTTAAGGTCATTTGAGAATTAATCCTTAATATTCTAGGCTTTGAAAAAGAAAGTTTCTGGATTATCTCACAATTAAAAGTGCACAAAATGTCATAGAGTTGTTACTTTAGCATTCATTTTGTTCTCTTTTCTGATATAAAGGTCCCGAATCTCAAAATAATAATATTTGTAGAAGCTAATTTAGTAAATATATATATAGATATATATAGATATATATCTATATATATATATATATTACATTTTGAACTTTATCAAAATGTAAAAATGCTGCCTCAGTTAAATTATTCATTAAATGTCTCTACTCTGGAAGATAATCAATAAAATGCAAAATTAGGCTAGCATATTGTTAGACGTTCATGGGAGTACCTTCCCTGTATATCTAGGGCACACAAACAGGCATCCTAGCTTTCTAGCTCTTTCAATCTTTCCATCACCTCATCAACAAATTTCCCTGAGCATATCAGTTTGGGTTGAGCACCCCAGTCACTTAATTCTCTTCATTCAGACCAGTTGTAGATCTTGTTTATAGTCTCCATACGCTGAAAAAGGAAGTCTTTTTAATAAACTATGAGAGCTACAGTTATCTGTAATTATAAAGATACGTCAACATAATGACATCTCCAGTACAGACGGGGAATTCTGCATGATTTTACCCCTAGATGAAGAGTTACAGGTAGTTGTTGGCTGTTAAGAGAGGAAAAAAATCAGTTTCCCCCAGGACGAACTCCCACATACATAGTCTGATCCCAAATGGTCAGCACTGGACATAAGTACATATGAGCAAACTAAGTGGACTCAGTAGGCTATATATACATACACATATGTGCATATACAAGTAACAATATTCATTCAAGAAGTGATCATGAACTTGGGGTAGGGGAACACTGGAAGAGTTGGAGGAGGTAAAGAGGGACTGGGTGATGGAGATACAGTGATCATGTTTGGAGTTCTCGAAATAACAAAACTTTTAAGAAGTTACAAAACTACATATATACTGGGAAAAAATAGAATATGACTGGGAACCAAAATAGACAACAAATCAAAAAAAAAAACTTTTGGTTGTATTTAAATTACACTTTGAAGTAAAATGTTATTTTACTCTTTTTTAGAAAGAAAGATAAGAAACACACCTCAAAGAACTCTTTTAAAGGCATAAGCACTTAAAACAGTATCTTGACACAGTATTTCATAAATACAGGTCACTAGAGTAATATTGATTACTTAATGTTTCATAAATTACTGAATGTTAAAATATTTAAATTATTCTGAGTGCCTTTAAATTTCTCTAATTATACAAACCCTTAGTACAATTTAAAATCTTCAGCTTATAGGTTTATTTTAATAGATAGAATATAAGATGTTATTTTTATCATGCCATTGGCTGCTAAAGAATATAAGTATACTTCGGGCCGGGCGGTGGTGGCGCACGCCTTTAATCCCAGCACTCGGGAGGCAGAGCCAGGTGGATCTCTGTGAGTTCGAGGCCAGCCTGGGCTACCAAGTGAGTCCCAGGAAAGGCGCAAAGCTACACAGAGAAACCCTGTCTCAAAAAACAAAAATAAAAACAAAAACAAAAACAAAAAACAAAAAAAAGAATATAAGTATATTTCAAATGTTTTTTTATGAAACACCTACTCCCCTATTGACTGACATTTTTAATGGTTAAGCTCTTGCTATATAAGCTATGATGACTTCCTTTACAAAGTTGAGACTGCTAATTCAATATTGAAATTTGAATGCACCCAAAGAATTTCTTATATAACAATTACAATATTGTTTTCAAAGGTCTATACACTAAATGCTTGTTATTTCATCCTAAAAACTCAAGAATTGTTTTATTTTATTTCAAAGATTTCCAGCTTTATCATAATTAAGTTTTATTCCCCAATAAAAATATAAACATTCAAATACTTAATTGAATATAAAATAATTTATACTAATTCTTCATAATCAGTTTCTTTTCTTTTATATACAAAAACATGTGATGCCAAACTGTAGTTTTGAAAATAGTTGATTCCTAGGTATACTGTACACTCGATTTATCCTAAGATTCAATGGGAACAATGATGATATGAAACAGATATTGGACTGGACTCCTGGAGCTCCACCTAGGACCCAGCCGTGGATCTCTGCATCTGCGTCCATCAGTCACTGGATGAGGGTTCTATGATGAGAGTTAGGGTGTTCAGCCATCCCATCACCAGAGTATGCCAGCTCAGGCACCCTCTCGACTATTGCCAGTAGTCTATGGTGGAGTCATCCTTGTGGATTCCTGGGAACCTCCCTAGCACTCTGTTTCTCCCTATTGCCATGGTGTCTTCATTTATCATGGTATCTCTTTCCTTGCTCTCCCACTCTGTCTCTGTTCCAGCTGAACCTCCCCTCTCCTCTAAGCTCTCATCCATGTGCCTTGCCCTCCATTACCCCTCTTCACCCCCAGTTTGCTCACGTAGATCTCATCCATTTCTCCATCACTGGGCAATCCATGTGTCCTTCCTAGGGTCCTCCTTACTAGCTGGCCTCGCTGGAGCTGTGGGTTGCAGTCTGGTTATGCTTTGCTTTCGATGAGAGAGATGAGAGACTCTATGAGCAAGGGATATTGAGACCATGGCTGGAAGAAGTTCAGAGACAACTAGCCAAAGTAGTGGAAACACATGAACTATGGACCAACAGCTGAGGAGATCCCATGGTACTGGACTAGGCCCTTGGGATAAGCGAGACAGTTGTTTAGCTTGAACTGTATAGGGGGCCCCCAGGCAGTGGGATTGGGACCTCTCCCTTGTGCATGGGCCAGCTTTTTAGAACCTAGTGCCTATGGTGAGACACTGCGCAGTCTTGATGCAGGGAGGAGGGGATTGGACCTGCCTCAACTGAATGTACCAGGCTCTGCTGACTCCCCATGGGAGACCTTGCCTTGGAGGAGGTGGGAATGGGGGGGTGGTTTGGTAGGGGAAGACTGGGGGGGCGAGAGGAGAGAGGACAGGGAAATCTCTGCCTGGTATGTAAAATGAATAGAAAATCTCTTAATAAAAAAATTTAAAAATAAAGAAACAGATATTCAAGAAGAATGTAAAACAAATTACTGTATGAGTTGTGTAGTATGTACATTGCCAATTATCACCAAAGCTGATTTCATTAAAAACACTTATAACCAAAAGGAGAGCTTTAAACTATGTGATGTCCTTTGACATTCTAATTAATTAGCCCTTTATCACTATGGGGAAGTACAATGTGATCAGAAGTCTTAGAAATCAAGGTTATAAACCAAATATGAAAATCTTTACATTCTACTTTGGGGAGTTTTCTAAAGCACACAAATGTCAGAATTGAGATTGTTGAGCAAAGAATTGTGTATCTGGAATCAACAACTGACTGATGCACATAATTTATCATTATAGTCCATAGTTCCATGAGTATATTTTTTTTTAATCAAGCAACTCTACTATTAAGGCAAGATTTAGACCTTAAAAAATCTACTATGGAAACCAATCTGAATTCATAAATTTTAACATCTTATATTATGGAAAGTCATGTGTGACAATAATAAATGAAATACAATGGTAAAAAACTATTCCATTTTAAAAAACACATCTTGAATTTTCAATAGGGGATTGGGGTAGTAGGTGAATAAAACTTGTCAAAGAAATGACGTTTAGCAAGAGCTCAATACATAAATTTCTTTATACACATTATCGAATTAATTCCATAAATCTGTGCTTAAAATTACTCTTAAAACTGAAAAATAATGGCTCCAAGAAATTAAATAAGACAGGTAAGATCATACAATTAAATATCAGCACTAACACTTAAGCCAAGGTTGGTCTGATCCTCTACCTTTAAAAACAAACCTAAGATGATACTAGGTATATACTATATACACAGCAAATATTTTCAAAGGAAAGCATGTAGATAAATTATAGAAAACTTAGGCTGTGTCTCCATAAAGAATGCCATAATATGTTTCATTCTGACTCATGAAGATCAATCATATGCAAGACACTGCTAGGCATCAGATGGTAGAGCAGAAGAGGCTGTAATGAGGCATAGCCATTACCTTTAAAGAGGCCATAAACCAACAAAGGGAACATGCATGTAAAACAATAACAAAAGAAGGCAGAATGAAGTGATACATATGAAAAAGGCCGACAGGTAATCTTTTGTAATACAAATAGCATGTCAGACTGATAGATTCAATCTTAGTTCTGCCACAGTAAAGAAGTGTGACAGGTAGTACAGTCTACTTCCTCTTTGAACATGAGTCTCCTTGATCTATAAAATAAAATTGATAACTTTCAGAAGATTATACGATACAAGAACAGCCAGCACATGACAGACTCATAACTGCTAGTTGTTGCTGTCAGGCCAGAAACATGCTGTGTGATGGGTTTTCCTACCAGGAGAATTGATTGATATGCTGATGGACTTGAGAAAACGTAATTCTAGAAGTAATTAATGAATAGAAAGACAAATGGCCACATATTATACGGCATTACAAATAATCTGAACCCTAGGTCATTCTCAATCTTGCTGAAAAGAGCAGTAGTGATTCATACACATTTCCTCATTGGGTTTATACTTGTCTCTACATGCTTAGTAAATGGTTTAGATAATGGCTTAGAGGCACAAACAGACACAAAAATAAAGTGACCTTCCAACACTGCTTTAAAAATGTTCTTATTTATGTAGGAAGTTGTGGGGCTTTCAGAGAAAAGTGGATGTAACGTGGGAGTAGAAGAGGAGAAAGGCAGAGGGGAGAGTAAGAAAGGGTGTGTTAGAGAGAGAATCCCTAACTGCAATGCAACAGATGTTCTTCCATAGTATCCTCCATTAACAGTTGTAATGCCCTTGATCTTGTCATTATCAGTTTAATTATGATGTATGGTATAGACTCATGGTGACCTCCATGATTCCCAATCTTTAGCGTTCACAACCTTGTGTCATCCTCTCTTTACAACTGGGTGGTATCTGTTTTGTTTCTAACAAAAAGTAAAGATGCAAAGATGACAATATATACATGGTTACAAATACTTATATTATCCAACTGTGACCCAAGATAAACCTTGTCTTCCTTTTGTCAGGTATTTTCTTACATTGGAACAAAACAAGTAACTAATACAGTACCCTTATAAAAGAATCCTCAGGTCTCCTTCTACAATGTGAAAACACAGGGAGAAAGCTATAGAAACAGAGCCTTCCCCAGACACCAGTTTCCCGATACCTTGATCTCAAACTTCCTAAAGGCTAGAACTATGAAAAATAAAATTTTGTTGATTTAAAGCTACATAGTCTAAGTATTATGGGGACCCACCAGACTAAAACAAAAACTGGTAATTTCAGTAGGATCCTGATATTAACAAATTCCCAAAATATCAAAATGATTTTGAAACTGAGTAATTGATAGAGGCTGGGAGAGTGTGGAATGGCATACTAGTTTACATTGCTGTGAACAAGTTGTTAAGGTTGATTCTGAGAAAAGCTCAGAAGGAGAACAGAGATAGAGAAAGCCTCAGCCTTCTTCTTAAGCATTCATGATAAGAACAGGGATAAAAATGCGGCAAAGGCCATTCTAATAAGGTCTCAACTAGAAATGACGAATGTGTTATTGAAAAACTACATGAAAAGAAATCCTTGCCTGAATACCGGCATATACTAGTGTTCTTTTAAAAATAACTTGAAACCAATCCAATAGGATATTTGGGTAATGATATTTCTAAGGTACAACGTGGCTATCCTTGATTACTTAGAAAATTACAAGAGAAAAATAATTTGAACATTAATTTTTCCATCAGAAAACAGAAACAGAACTCAAAATTTAAAGAAGCCTTCAGCTTGTCAATATGGTAACTTATTTTGAGAGTATTTGGGGAACAGTAATTGTTAGTAGGGCAAGTCCCTCATGAATAGAATAAGTATCCACAAAGAAGAGGTCCCAGAGAACTGCCTTTCTCTCTCCACAAGCAAGAACATAAAAACGTATCATGTATGAATCAGAAAGTTGCACTTCCCCAAAAATCAAATCTGCTAGTGGATCACTATTTGTTCTTTTACTTTTGTTTGTTGTATACCTGATAAACACATTTATTCAAAATATAAAGTACAGCTATTATACATTAATCTCCTGATCATAAAGAGTAGACCCACAAATGACAGAAAATGTGTGACATTTGTATTTCTCAGTCTGACTTGATTTTCTTCATGATTCTTTCCAAAAGGACCCATTTTGCTGCAAGTGTCCTGACTTCATTCATCTTTTATAGCATGTATATATGTATAATACATATATAAAATATATATATATATATGAAATTTTCTATATACTTATTCCATTCATGGAAACCTGACTTGATTCCATAACTTAGCTAATGTGAATAGTGCTGAAATAAATATTAATGTATAATATAATCTTTTTAATAAGTTGACTTTGAGTGTTTTGGGTAAAGAACCAAGAGTGGTATAGGGCTATATGGTAGATCTACTTTTAGATTTTTGAGGAACCTCCACACTATTTTCCATAGAGGCTAGGCAAGTAATTCCTACTGGCAGTATAGAAGGTTTGTCTTTTGTCCAAATTCCTCTAGCAAATGTTGTTATTTGCTTTCTCAATTGTTCAATTGTTTTATTTGTTTTTGGAGGGGGGCTTGCTCTGTTGTGGTGGTGATGGTTTCTATAGAAGCTCAAATGGACTAAGTATGTAGGATTTGCAAGTTGAGAGTTCAATCTCAGAAACAAAGAGAAACGGGCCTACAGCAATGTAAAAAGTAAATGGCACAGACACAAGTAATTCTCAATGGATACAATGGCAGATGTTTTTGGAAGTTTGCTTTGAATATCTCTACTTGGTTGTGATTGCCCATCAGCCATCATGCCAAAGTACTGGAACATAAAAATAACTGATTCTAGCCTTGAAGAGATTATGTAGCTGAAGTTTTCCTGTGTCCTACCTGGCCCATGGTCAGGACAAATCTCTCTCACCTGCCAGTCCTACAACCACTTGGACCCAAGTAAACACACAGAAGCTCATATTAGTTAAAACTGTATGGCCTAATGGCTCAGGCTTCTTGATAGCTAGATCTTACATCTTAAATTAACCCAGTTCTATACATCTATACCTTGCCACGTGACTTGTGGCTTATTGGTATCTTTACATCTTGCTTCTCCTGGGGGTGGCAGCAGGCAGCATCTCCTGACTCAGCCTTCCTCTTCCCAGAATTCTCCTCTCTGCTTGTCCTGCCTATACTTCCTGCCTGGCAACTGGCCAATCAGCATTTTATTTATTAACCAATCAGAGCAACACATTCACAGCATACAGAGCAATATCCACAGCAAAATTATAATCTCAATTCCTTGTTTTAGTGACAGGATAGATCAGGTTGCCCATAGACTCAGAAAAAAAAAAAAGACAGGAGGATCCAGATTACAGAGTCTACCAGCCTCAGGGTACAGTGAATTCATAGTGCTTCTCAAACAATCTACTTCATAATTTTGCACAGTTGAATTAAGGTATAATCATGTAAGGTCAGTCAATGAGCAGAGTATCATTGTATCTCCTGAATCCTTCTCTACAAACCATTTAAAATGAATGTATATGTGTGTGGTAACTTCTGTTTCACTCCTGGGGACTTAGATTTTAATCAATGAAAATTAGCTAAAGAATCTCACAAGCTGGGGTGTCAGTTTAGCCTGTAAAGCACTTGCCTTGTAAACAGAGGGACCTGAGTTTGATCTAAAAAAATATTAAAAACAAGGGGTCCAGATGTGGTGAGCCATGCTTGTAACACAGAGACAAGAAGAGTCCACAGGATTGCTGGATGGCCAGCCAGCCTACTTAGCAAACTCCAGACCAATGAGGGATCTTATTTCAAAAAAAATGTTGGTCAGCACCTGAGGAAAATGAGGTTTTTCTCTGGCCTACACACACACACACACACACACACACACACACACACACTAAAAGAGAGAGACAAATATATTTGCACACACAAACATACATATAAACATATGCATATACACTTACATACATACATACATAAAGAATCTCATTTACCTTATAAAAAGTAAACAACTTAGTATCCCTAAATGCACACAATAAATATCAGAGAAATGCATGTTCAGTTTATCAAGAAATAAAATAAATAAATAAAAACAACTGGCCCTAATGTGAAGGAACAAATTTGTATTTCTAACATTGTAGTATGCAGATAATTTGCACATGAGTATGATCCAAGTAAGCAAACTATTGAAGATTGCTAGGATATGAAAGCCTATTGTATATTATGGCAATTTACCTCCATATTATTTCATTGTTATAGATTCTGAAGCTCCCACTAGTATCTGAAAAAAAGCATGCAGTGATAATATATGGTTTGTTCCCTGTTTGCATTCAGAAATAAAAATTCTAAAGCAAAATTAACAGGGAAAAATCTGAACCTCGTAGGTGGTTAGGCAATTGAAGAGAATCAATCAGTATAAATATGAAGTTTTATGCTACCAACAGAATACTATTATTGAGCACTATATTTTTATCACAATAAAGTTAAATTACCCAGGAAGAATACTAAAAGTAATTTCTTAATAGTAGCCAATGACACTGTTAGAATAATAAATGATTTCAGACAACACAGGACTATGGAAATATAGTTTCAGAACTAATTGATAGAACTGTTACAATAGCATCATGAAATGACAGGTATGTAAATCTAAGTACAAATGAAACTTCACTGCACTTTGCCTAACAACGAGGGTATGCATTTTCCCTAAAAATATTACTCCTAACATTCTTAGGAGACAAAATTTCACAGCAAACTCCATAGTTTCAGCAACATGATTGGCTAAACATGAGCAAACAAGGACAAAACAATAGACATGTCAAAGTGAACAGAGAAAAGTCCACAGAGCCTCAACCTTACACAAAGAATTACAAACAACTAAGGAATGGGGAGGGTGGAAAAAACAGTCTTCCCCCAGGAGCATACCAACAGGTTATCTTATTCCAAATGGTCAGCTGGAAAACCTTCATTCAGACAGGATTATACAGACTGGACAGGTTATACTTATGGGTTTAGAGACAGAGACATACATACATACATACATACATGTATATAACAACAATTAATGAAAAATGAGGCTATAAATTTGAAAGCAAGGAGGGGTATATGGTAGTGTTTGGAGGAAGGAAGGGAATGAGAAAATGATGTAATTATATCATAAACTCAAAAAGGGAAATAATAAAAGAAAAATTAAAAAATAAAATACATCTAACCAAATAGTTTATTGACAAAGTCAATAATATTCTACTATACAGCCTGTCTGTAGCCAACAAGATTGTTACCTTAAAATTTATTAAGAAGGTAGATTTCTTATTAAGTATTTATGCTTATCTGCTCCTTTTTCTGTGACAATGTAACTGACAAGTAACTTAAAGGATTCAAGATTTACATCTTGGCTGGAGGGCAGAACAGAGCAGTTCACCTATGGCGGTCAGAAAGTTGAGAGAGAATGCATGGACTCTAATACTGTCTCCATATTTTTCCTTTTAATCCACCTGCCCCTCCTTCAACTGATGGAATGGTACTGTCCATGTTAATTAAGGCAGATCTCCTGCCCTTAGTTAATCCTCATTTTGAAATGTATCTTATATTGTTCCACTTAGTAGTCACCCTACTATACCAAGGAAAACAAAAGCATGCCAAAGAGTGGTTCTCTTCTTAGTGGTTTAGTATTTGATGTAAAATATATTTAAAATATATTTTCATGTATTTTAAATATTTTAAAGTTTGTTTTATTTAAAATATTTAAATATATTTTACATAAAAGCACAAGTTATACAACTTTACACATGAAAGATTAAAATGTGTGTATGTTTATTCATATAATGTCTAAGACAATCTGACAAAACTCACAGGTTTCATTTGATACCCTAGAATGTGGAAATTATCTAGCTTAGAAAAGGGATGTGAAGGAGTGTTTTTATTGAGTATCACAGCCTAAACTGTTTTTTCCTACTTTGAGCCACGTAAGTATGTCAACAATTTTGTTAAAAGTAGAGAATTATTTGTACTCAGATGAACTGGTAAAAGTTCTTTGAACCAAGAAATTTGCTTTTTATGGTGTATTTATGTTGAGCTGAAGATCACTGACTAGTATAGAAACTTAGAGCAAATTAATTTCAAAAATTCAAGTGATTTGTGTTTTTGAGGCAGCTATGTAATTTATGTCCTTCATCTCCCTAAAGTTCTCAGTCTGTATATTCATTTATGATGTTGATTTACTAAAATAAATGAAAACTAGTGATATTTGTCCAGATTTACTGAAATACTATTTATAATAGTCAAAATATGACATCAACCCAGGATCCCTCAGATCAGTGGTCCTCAATCTTGATCTTTACAGTTCCTCATGTTGTAGTGACCACCAACCATAAAATTATTTCACTGCTGCCTTTAACTGTAATTTTGCTACTGTTGTGAATTGTAATATAAATATCTCATATGCAGAATATCTGATAGTAACCCCAATGTGGTCACGACCCACAGGTTGAGAACTGCTACCTTAGAATCAATAAAGAAAATGTGTGCCGGGCGGTGGTGGCGCACGCCTTTAATCCCAGCACTCGGGAGGCAGAGCCAGGCGGATCTCTGTGAGTTCGAGGCCAGCCTGGGCTACCAAGTGAGTTCCAGGAAAGGCGCAAAGCTACACAGAGAAACCCTGTCTCGAAAAACCAAAAAAAAAAAAAAAAAAAAAAAAAAAGAAAAAAAAAAAAAAAAAAAAAGAAAATGTGTTATATTTACACAAGGAAATAGCAGACAGCCACACACACAAATAAATATCTTGTCATTCTAGCAACATGTATGTAACATAGATCGTTCTGTTAAGTAAAATAAGTCAGACACAGAATTAATAAAATAAAAACAACTAAGTTGGCCAAAGTAAAAAATAAACCAAATCCAAAGTACATTGTCCTTCCCTGTTCCAGAAAGCCTCACAGTATTAAATGCCGCAGCATTAACAAAAAAGTACATGCTCATGGTTTTAAGTTACTAAGTATTTAAACCTTGAACAGATTAGTCATAATAAATGATCAATGGATATTTGTTGAGTGCATGAATTAAGGCTCAATAAGAAATATTTAAATTAAGAAAAACAAGCTATGGACACAGATAATTAAGTATATATGTTGTGTTGCTGATAAAACAACTATTTTCCTATAGACTAGTGCAAAAATTGCTACACGCAAAATATTCATAACTACAATTGCAAATCTCTAATTGTTTGAATATAGTAGTGCCTCCAAGAGCAAACAGGAAAAACTTTCCATGGGGATTCATTTGAACTAGCTACCTTTAGGTTGTAGACTCTGGGCTGTTAGGCATGGGAGCCACAGGCAGAAGTATGTGTGGACATGTACATTTGGACACAGCAGATTGGATGCATTTTGAAACATTCAAATCAAGAAATATACACATAAATATGCATCAAAATAGATGAAGATACAGTCTTCTACATTCTTCCTACCTAAATAACACTGACAAGAAAGTACACATTCACTCAGGGTTTTTTTTAACTGTCATATAATCTATGAATATGAATGTTAAGACAAGATACAACCTGATAATTTTAAGACTTTTAATCTCTATTGACCAGCACAGTATTATGTAAATGATCTGTTACAAACCACTGTTCCTGCCTCTCCTGGTTTCATATGTAAAGGTTTATTTTCTAGTCTTCATCTCAATAATTTTAAGTTTATTAATTCCACAAATGTTTACTGCAGAGCCACTAAGTACCAGATACTATACTGAAGTACACTATAAAAAGAGCATTCAGAAGAAATTCCTTAACTACTAGTGGCTCAAAGTCTACTTGATGGGACCTGTATGTAAATAAATCAAAACACAATGTGCATTAATGCTTGAGCTAGCTTAAGGGAACCTATTCCCCAAACTGGGTTGCCTCACCCAGTCTTAACACAAGGGAAGGAGCTTAATCCTACCTCAATTTGATATGCCATGCTTTGTTGACACCCACAGGAGGTCTGCCCCTTTCTGAACAGAAGCAGAGGAGGAATGTATGGGGGGGGGGGGGGGCAGAGGAGAGGCAGGAAGAGGGGAACAAGAGGAGAGGAAGGAGGGAAAACTGCAATTGGGATGTAAAATAAATGAAAATTTTTAATTAATAAAAAATGTGCAAAATTCTCAAGGAATTAATAAAATTATTTTCTCAGTGAATATCATGGAAGAGAAGGCATAAAGCCAGAGGACCAGGATGTCTGCTGAGAGATACTGTATTCTATATGTGACAGGAAAGCTGCACCCATGAAATTTCAAAAATATGTGAGGTTATAGACCTTAAAAGAGAACTGTCTACACTGGCATAATTCCTAACTGCATTCTAAATATTTATCCTCATTTCCACAGATAATAATAACTCTCACCCCACATCAAAGAAGCTTCTCTTTGCAACAGATGGAAACCATTACAGAAAACCAAAATTGGTCAAAGCACAGAGAACAGTTGACTGTAGGGTGCCTAGCCCTAAGAGATATGTCCACAAGTTCTGCACCTAAGCCTCAGGGAACAGCTCAGAAGAGTTGACAGAGAAACTAAAAGGCTGAGGACCAGAAAGTCCTAGAAATGGAAGCGAAGATACACTCATGATACCTCAGCAATACATTTTCCTAAATAAGACCTGAATGATAACACCAACAGGTATTCCAATGCAGGAGGGGGAAACCTCACAGGACCCACACCTCTAAGCTAAGAACTATAAGCAACTAATGACTGCTGAAAGAGAGAGTGCTGGGGAACAATCCTTTTCTACATTATGAATATGTATTATTCTCATTTGCTAATAAAAAGCTGATTGGCTGATAGCATTTGTGTTGTACATAATCTTACCATGTTAAAGTTAAAACCTTCCTTTTTAATTAGACAAAAGGAGGAAAATGCTGTGGGATAATCCTCTCGTATACTGTAAAGAATAGCCAGAAGCCAGGCAGGAATTATAGGCAAGGCAACCAAACTAAGGATGACAGGAAGGAAAAGGGTGGAGTCTGAGTCACTGCTAGCCAGATGTAGAGGGAACAGGAGTTGAACATGTCATGCTAATAAAGATACCACCACAAGGCAAAGAATAAATAGAAATATGGGTTAATTTAAATGTAAGAGTTAGCTAGTAACTCTTAACTTCAAAATTTAAGTCAAAAGATAAGTTACTTTGGGGAGAGGTTATGCTTTTGTTTCCACAGGACATGGGAGACTGTGGATTCATTCTACATTAAGAAAAATTAGGTATGATCAAAGAAGACCCCCTGAAAAATCTCCAATGGGAACAGATGGCCCAGATGATCCAACATTTCAGAGTGCCTCTGTTGCAGTTTCCTCTGAGGTCTGCATCCAGAATGGCTTCAAGGCTGCTAACTCAGATGATCTAGCCTCACAGAACCCTCCAGTCAGGACTTAACCATAATCCTGACTTCTCTCAGGGTCCCCCAAAGATTACCAGTGCCCACAATCAACAGGAAGTAATCTAGAAAACTATGCCCACAATCCCCCAAAAAATGAGTTATAGATATTTATTATCATTGTAGGCGGGTTGGTTATAAGTTGTTATGGATAATGGTCAGGAAAAAAAGCTAAGCAAAGAAGATTACATTTAGGGATCTTGTTCTGAAAAGAAAAAGGGGGATATAAAAATGATAAGATAAAAGGGTATATTGTTTAATCTACTTTAATCCAAATAACAACTATTAATCTTACATATTTTACCTTAGTATGGATTTTGGTTTATTGATACAAATTTAAAGTTAATTTTGCTGTACTGTATGTATATTCCTCCTTTTGTTTAAATATTTTTGTGTATTGATACAAATTTAAGGTTATTTTTGTTATAACATACTGCACATACATTTCTACTCTTGTTTAAGGTATTATACATATATAGCTCATTTAACAATGTAATGTAACTTCTAGTCCTTGAAAGTTATTTAGGATAGTAAATAAATGAAAGTTAGTAGTTAGTCACCTATTACAATCAAACTTGTAGTCATGATAGATATGTTTCCAAGGTCAAACAAATATATTTTAGATAGACAGGTGGTCTTCAAACACTTCAGAGATCTACAGAATATGGCACTTACAATGTTTTAATAACATAAGGTTCTTTTTTTATGACAATGAGACATGTCTGCTCCTGGCAGCACCAATTTACTTCAGAGAAGATGATGGGCATCCAAGAAACTCCATATGGAGTTTACTTTCTTTGTGGCAGAAGTTAGCCACTGGGCAGGAAAGTGCCCTTGCCTCAACTGCTGACAGTATGCTGTCCAAATTGGACAAGCAGGACACAAAAGAAAGTGATTGTCAAACCTTGCCAAGACAAGGTGGGATAGTCTTTCAAAAACTCTGCTTCACAGGAAAGTCTGTCAGATATGTTAGGCCAGTAGGCCAGAGTTGGATGCCCCAACGTTGCAGAGGAACTTTGGGTGACTGTCTGGACAGCTCAATGTTCCTGTCATTAGAGAACATTTGACCCTTCTGGGGTCTTTGATGGAGTTGAAGACTAAATAGTTATAATTATAGTTTTCCTTAGTTATAATAGAAAGTAAATTAGATACAAAACTTAAGACTCATCAAGATAAAATAGATATTTAAGTAATTTCTCAAATTTTGCCAAATGCAAATAGATTAGATATTGTTACTGTAATTCTTACTTAATAATTGTTTTGTTGTATATAGTTTTACTATATTAAGTTTAAAATTTTCCTTTTTAAGTAGACAAAAAGGGGGAAATGCTGTGGAACAATCCTCTTGTACACTACGAATATGTATTACTCTCGTGTGCTAATAAAAAGCTGACTGGACAATAGCTGGGCAGAAAGAAATTGAGCACAAGACTAGGAAAATTCCGGGAAGAGGAAGGGCAGAGTCAGAGAGATGCTGGCAAACACAGAGAAACAAGATGAGAATGCTGGACTGAGAAAAGGTAACAAGCCATGTGGCTAAACATATATAAGAATTATGGGTTAATTTAAGTGTAAGAGATAGCTAGTAACAAGCCTAAGTTTGCGGCCAAGCATTTATAAGCCTCTGTGTGGTAATTTGAGAGGAGGCCACTAAGTATTTGTGAACAAGTGGGCAGGACAGGAAACGTCCATTTATAAGAGAGAATTAGTCTTCCCCTGGGATGAGCTACCTAGTTGGTTATGCAATATCAAGTGGTCAGCCATGAAAGCATATACATACAAACTACATTAAATGGACTCAGAAAGTTGTATTTATATATATGTAGCAATGATAATCAAAGAAAGGAGACCATGAATTTTACAAAGAAAGAGAAAGGGAAGAAATACGGGGCAGTTGAAGGGAAGAAAGGGAAGTAAGAAAATGACAAAATAATATTTTAATTACAATTTTATTAATAAAAAAGTGTAACTTATCTATTCAAAGAAAGACCACTCCTTCTCTCTTTCTCTTATTCACTTTTCTACTTTCTGAAACAAAGACCTGAGATAGATTGACTTAACAAGAGGAAAGATCTGTTTGGCCTCACAACCTTATAAGTTCTATTTCATGATCCTTTAGGCCTCAGTTTCATATTTAAATTAGAAGACCATGTGTAGTTGCATGTCTGAAAGTGTGGGTTGCAAAGGATACAATAACAGTAAAAGAGTTCTAAACACAGGACAATATAAAATTAAAATTGCATTCAAATGTGTAATGAACTAATTGTTTCTGTCCTATGTTGTATCACACAACTTCACTGGAGCTTTGGTGGTAAACAAACAGCTTGCACACTTTGCATTGCACATGCTGTCACTGTGCAATGCCCATAAACCATGCATGAAACACCTCAGTTCAGATAATCATTTATTGTATGTTATGAATTGTAGTGTTTATACATACAAAATTATCTGTTCTTGTGAAAACACAATGACTTCCCTGCCTTCATTCCTCAGCCAAAATAAAAATTAGTATAGTTTTGGTATGTCTTGTATTATAATGTTTGATTTTTAAATATGATTTTATGACTTAAATTTTATAAAAGTCATTAAATGAATTTGACTTGAGATTAAGAAAGGATTTCTAATCATTTCTACACACTGTTCTACTATCTTGTGCTGTTCATGCAAAGCAGCATTCTCAGCATTGATAATTATACAATTAAAATATTGATCAACATTGACATTTAAGATACTCTATGTCATGCTATATCAGTCTTACAGAGGACCTGAGTTTGGCTTGCAGCATCCATGTCAGACACCTCAAACTGCCTCTAACTTCAGCTCCAGGGGATTTGATGCTGTTCTCTAGTCTCCTTGTGCACTTCCACTCATATGCTCATATCCACAGAGTCAAGCAAATAAACACACAGAATAACATAAATAAAAAGATGAAACTTTCATTAAAGAATGAAAACATTTAAACACACCTGGATAAAATGGGTGCTGTTCTAGACCAAAGTGCAAAGGTCATGGGGTCATAAACATGTACAGTATATTTAATGGATGAAAGATGATGTCAGTAACTTACACTTGATCCGTGTCTGTAGCTTTTTGTGTTTACTTATTATCTACCATCAGAATGTGAGCTCCTTCACAGCAAGGGTCCTATCTTAGTTACTTTTGAGACCCCATTATCTAGCATAGAACATGAAACACCTACAAGAAGTGAGAAGTTAATGAGAATTAAACTTTCACACTTTGCCTTGTATGGTTTTCTGATTGTGGCGAACCTTAACTAGTCTATCAGCATTCTTGAAAGCAAAGACTATATCAAATAAATATTTTCTTCTTCCAATCCCAAAGATACCTTCAAGGTTCATAATAATGGAGAAATATGTAGGTAAAACATTAAAAAATGCTACTCATGTATCTAGAATAGGGGATAATGCGAGCAAGTTGTGTGAAAATATTGAAAAGTATCTTTTCTTAAGCAAAGGGCATATCTAATTTGTATCAAATCATGCTTAACATGAGTCAAATTAAGAATGCTTCAAGTATGTTGTCATGGGAGAGTGGCCCCAGCAACAACAACCAGGTGAACTGACTGTACATACAGAACAAGGCATAGTTTACTCAGATATCATTTTTGATGTGAAATGTGTCAAAAGGTACAAAAAAACCTTTCCACTTGGTGGTCTATAAGGATAAATCTATTCACATCTGGATCTTACACAATGAAAAAAATGAAAAATTGATTTGGATAGAGAACTGATGAAAACTAGAATCAGCAGTCCAAATTCTTATTTAAGGGCCAAAGTTTCAGATAATAAACCAGGCTTACAAAGATACAAATGCTAGGCTACTAAGCTGGATGACTAAGAAGACTTCAGCTCAATGAAGGAGGTGTCAACAAGAATTCTAGTTCTACAAACCACAATATAGGAAACTCCACAGCTTGTAAAATTAGTCTATAAGGTAAGACTTGTGAACATCAAATAATAGTGCTGGTTTTCAGCAGCTCTGCCACTGCTCACAGACATTATTCATTTAGTCAAGAATGGTTTAGGTATGAAACAGATTGAAATGAAGCCAAGACCTACTGGTAGTATATCTAACTTCTAGAAACTAAGAAGGAAAGAGGTAGGGGCTGCTCCACCAAAGTCTTAGATTCCTTTAGCTAGAAGAGACATCACATATTGTAGGTCCTGCGACTATGTAAGAAGTGTCTGTCATTTCCACCAATTCACAATTTGTTCACAGATAATTTGTCCAAACCACATCCCAGAAAAGGCAGCCTTTCTTCTGGCCACAGTTAACCAGACTCAAAGTGGGCAAATCAAAATTTCTTTTGATAATTTGGAACTGCAATAAAAGACTTAGTTTTTGGATTATGTTAAGCAAGTCAAAGTCAGACCCAAAGCAAATGAATGCCATAGCAAGCTTGAAATAGAAACTAAAGACCTTAAAAAGACTGTCAGATAGGCAGGGAATACACTACTGAAAGAATACCTACTGAGAAACTAAGTTAAAACATCAGGTCCGAGGATATAGAGAAGAGAAAAGAGGCAACCTAATAAGCTTCCAGTACATTTATACATTATGCCTCAGTTAAGAATATAAGTCCTCTAAATCAACATAAGGAAAACTCATATTACCTCACAGAGTCTAAAGCAGCATGCACAGGGCTTTCATTGGTTCTGCACAAGGCCCTTTATGAGTATATTATGCCTTCAGTGTAGTGTTTTTATGGGATTCCTGAATGTGTGAAGGAGAGGGTCTCGATTCTTATGCCTTCTATTGGGCTCTTTTCCTCCACTGGTTTATTTTGTACAACTTCAATGTAATAGTATTTGTTTAACTATATTTTTTTAATTAATGAATGAATGAATGATGAAAACCTAGCCTTTAGGGCAAAAGTTAACAATTGAATTGTTAACTTTATATCTGCTAAGAGAAGAAAGTCAGTTTTCTTCAAAGAAATGACATTGAGTATATCAACCACTCCAGGTCAGGCCTCATATTCAGAAGTAGTTGACTAACATATAGTAGATTCCACAGGTTTTTTTTGTGTACTTTTATTTGATTTGGTGGTGGATTTTTTCTTGTTGTTTGTTTGCTTTGTTTTGTTTTCTTTTTCAGTGGTGTTTTACTTTGTTTTCTTAGTTTGTGTGTGGGTTGTTTTGTATTGGGGTTTTGTTTTCTGAGGAAAAAATATAAAAATTGGTTGGGTAAGAGGGGGATAGATTTGGGAGGACTTGGGGGAGAGGAATAATATGATCAACATATAATTAGATTTAAATTTGTTTTAAATAATAATAGTTTGTTAGTAGCTAAGAATTCCAAAAGGCAGTGTATAATTTTTCTTGAAAGTCTTGTTCTCTAGAATTTTGAAGGACTTTCATAACATATAATTCTCATTTGCAATGCAGTTATTTATAGTCCTGTGTTAAATATTCAATTCCAATTATAATTATTCTATTTCTAGATGATATTAAGATAGATTTAAATATGATATAATATTCTTGGATCTACCAATCTCAGAGAAAAAAAGACACTACAAAGAAAACATACATATCCTTCTATCAGGAGCCAGGATCCAAATTTTATAAAATTGCTCCCATATTCTAGCCTATTTAGATGTATGAAAGGTTAATATCTAATTCCATTTACAATGCTGATCCAGCAAGAAAGAAATTAATTTGGCATTAGAGAAGTAACATCAATTTCCCGTGTAACTGAAGTAATGCATTTACCGGAAAGAGATTAATATCAATTCCATAAATCATTTATATGCTTTTCCCAGAGTTCAGGACATCTGAGTAATGTCATATATGGGAGCTTATATCACTTTGTGCATATTCCATTCATTAATCTATGCCTAGAGCTGTAGAGGAGTTGTGATAAAATGTAAAATTTTGAAAAGAATCAATCTTTCTGATTTCAATTTTTTGCTACTTAGGTAAGGTAAGCCAAATGTCAACAGAATTGCAATAATGATGATCCTCACTAGCAATCAGCATTTTCAGGAAAGAAATGAAATATTTAGCTAATTAGCTTCCCAATGGTAACAGCTACTAAATGTCCACATGATAAGACAACGTGTAAATGTCAATGTAAAGACTCCATTAGGTACAAATGCTGCCACAAAGGAGAATTACCTGTGCTACCCTTTCTTTCATTATACTGTTGAATTTCATTATCTTATAATCTGAGTTGTATATACCTTCAACAGAGCAGCAGAACCAACATGGAATAGGCTGTGTGCAGAGACTGAAGTGTATCTCAAGACATATTAAAAAGAATTGACATGTGCAACTATAGATGCTAACATCCCAAATCTGCAGTTGATAATCAGAAGACACAAGAAATCCTATGGCATAGATTCAGATGTCATGCTCTCAAATGATTGAACTAGTGATACTCACATTCAGAGAGACATCCATAATAGTGTATGACTAAATATCTGAGTATTCAATGGCCCCTTAAGTTCACACATGAAATTAGCAATCATGGGATCTTAATGACCACCTGACCCCCCCACCATCATTTCCAAATTCCTTCATGTTACAAAATGAGATAAAATAGGACCTGTAATCTGAGCTGGAGCTCTTAATACCAAGAAGATATTAGATATTTTTGAGCAATTGGCAATTATTAGACTGAACTGAAATCTTCTATCCCAAGTCATCCATGGCTAATAATACCAGGGGAAGGAAAATATGTAATGATATGTGTAAAAGAGCCTAGGCCTTGGGGTCAGAAAGTCTAAGAAATACTGGCTCTGATATTTACCAACAAGAACTTAAGTATTAACTCTAAGCTTCCTCACTCAAAACATAATAAAACAGGTGCCTATTTCATTAAATTATCAGGAGAATTTATTTTTCTTGCATAGAAAAATGTAATAGATGTTCATTACTGTTATTATCCTTACTTGATTCATTTTCAAGACATATGTAAGAATTTCAATTTCTACACCTTTAAAATGGACCTAGCTACATAAAACATTTTGCCAAATACAATATAAGTTGAAATTATTTTTGATGCTTCTATGAACTTGAATGGCGCTAGAATTTTTTCTAGTTCTATCACAAACATCATTGGAATTTTGATGGGAATTTTAATGAATCTGTAGACCAATTTTGGTAATATAGCCATTTTGAAAACATTAATTCTGCCACCCATGGTCATAAGATGTATTTCACTATTCAAGAGTCCTGAAAGTTTTTCTTCAATATTTTAAAATTTTTCATTATAAGAGCTTTCCACTTCCTTGCTTAAGTTTATTTCTAGATATTTTTAAGCTATTGTGAGTGAATTTTATTTCTCATTTCTTATTTAGCCAAGGTCATTATTGCTGTATACAACAGGATGTTGAGCTTTGTATACTAATATTTTGCTGAAAGTGTTTATTAAGCTGAGTTTTCTGGTAGAGCCTTTAGGGTTTGTAAAGTACAGAATTATATCATATACAAATAGGGACAATTCTGCTTCTTTCATTCCTATTTGTATCTCTTTTCTTTTTAAATTTTGTAATTTATATTTATGTACAGAAAACTTATCAGTGTACATTTAATGCAGTTTAATGGCGAGTTCTTTGGCCTTTGCCTTTTCCAGCTTGACAATGTGAGCCACAGATTTAGGACCCAGGAGGTTGCCTTCCCAGTGGCTGTGGATCTCATTATATCTCTCATTGTAATTAGTCCTAACAGGTTTTGTAGCTAGAATTTTCCTGCCTGGCCCACAGTCAGGACAAATCTCTCTCACCCGCCAGTCCCACAGCCACTCAGACCCAACCAAGTAAAAACAGAGACTTATATAGCTTACAAACTGTATGGCCGTGGCAGACTTCTTGCTAACTGTTCTTACAGCTTAAATTAATCCATTTCTATAAATCTATACCTTGCCACGTGGCTTGTGGCTTACCGGCATCTTCACATGCTGTTTCTCATCATGGCGGCTGGCAGTGTCTCTCTGACTCAGCCTTCCACTTCCCAGCTTTATTCTCCTCCTTGTCCCACCTATACTTCCTGCCTAGGCAATGGCCAATCAGTGTTTTATTTATTGACCAATCAGCAACACATTTGCCATACAGAACATCCCACAGCACTTCCCCCTTTTTTTTTTTTCAAAAAGGAAGGTTTTAACCTTAACAAAGTAAAATTACATATAATTTGGGAATTTGGGCGTAGCTTCTCTTACTACTTCCTGCTGGAGGGGGGCACTGTATCTTATGGGGACACAAAGAAAAATTTAGGATTATGGAATAGTCCATGAGGCTGTATTGTCTGAGCCAGTTGCCTTCAAACCATTCTGGATATTGGATCATCTGGGCCATGGTGTCATTGGAGACCTTTCAGGGGGTCTTGGCTGGTCAAACCTGATGTATCTTAATCTGGAACAAATTACTATGTTGAGAGGTTCTGAAAACCATTAATACCAACAAGCTTCTACCAGCTTAGTCTGAGCACCCTTGTTCTCCCGAATTAACCTGTGTAAAGGCAACAGTGGTGCATGTCTTCCTGTGGACCAGCCGCCCACAGCCTGGCCTTTCCCTTCATGGGATGAAATAGGGGATCCCCATCTTTCAACACAGGGTAGCCAGGAAGACCACCAGCTCAATGTGGTCTACATCGTGAACAATCACCACTAGCTGAGCCTTCTTGTTCTCCACCAAGGCAGTAAATGCACTGACCCCTACTTGAAGGACAGGTGGTCTCTTAGTTGGGAAGTCCCCTTTGCCAGCAGCTTTCTTCTCAGCACGGCCAGCAGCCTTTGCTTCTTCTCAGGCTTTGTCTCTGGCCTGGACTCCTGTGTATAAGCTCAAGCACCTGGGTAGCTGGGTCCAGGACCTGGGGGAACAGGTTAATGGTAGGAGGTACTTTCAGCCGCTTATAGAGGATGGCCTTGTGCCACTGCAGCCTGATGTAAAGGAGCCATTTGACAGTGAGTGAGATCACTTTAGGACTGGATGTCCTGCCCAATCCCAAAGTTCTCAGGCTTTTTCTTAAACAAGGATTCACAACCTTTCTGGCCTCCTGTTTCTTCATGAAGCTGGGAGCTGAGGCCACCTTCTTTCCCTTGGCCTTCTTTCCTCCGGACATCTTGCTTGGCTATAGAAGAGAGCTCTTTTATTTCTTTTTCTTGTTGCTCTAGGATTTCAAGCATTATATTGGATAAGAGTGGAAAACTCTTCCTGACTTTAGAGAAAACAATTTGGTTTTTCTCCATGGATTTGATTTATATAGCCTTTATTATGTTGAGATCTGTTCCTTCCATTCATAATTTTTTCTTTAGAGCTTTTATCATGAAGGAATGTTGAACTTTGCCAAGGGCATTTTCTGCATCCTGTGTGATTTCTGTATTTATACTTACTTGTGGGCTACATTGTATTTATTGATCTGCATATATTGAACCACCTTTGCATCCCTTAAATGAAACCAACTTGGTCATGGTATATGATTTTCATATTATGTTCATGGATTTTAATTTTGTATCCATGTATCATCAGAGATTGGTCTATAGTTTCTTTGTATTATGTACTTCTCCAGTTTGGGTATCAGAGAATTATTGGGTTCATAAAACAAGAAGGGTAGTTTTCCCTCTCTTTATGGAATAGTTTGAGAAATATCTGCGTGTTATGTTAGCTTTGTTTTTTAAATTTTCATAGAACTCAGTAGTAAATCTGCACAGACCTTGGCTATTCTTTACTGTTGAGATTATCTACTGCTATTTCAATCATGTTACTTTCTATGGATATATTTAAATTTTTATACACTCTTAGCTTAATTTTTATAGGACATATGTTTCTGGAATTTATCCTATTCTTCTTTTGCTAGAATATGTTTTTAAAATCCTCTGATTTTCCTTTGGATCTCTTTTGGGATCTCCGATAATGTTCCTCCTTTAACCTATAGCTTCATTAATTTAGGTATTATCTCTCTCTCTCTCTCTCTCTCTCTCTCTCTCTCTCTCTCTCTCTCTCTCTCTTCCTATTGGTTACATTGGCTAGAGGTTTATCATTTAAAAGACCCTACTTTTTCCATGGTTTATTCTATATGTCATTCATTTAGTCTCAATTATGTCAATTAACACTTTGATATTTAATAGTTCTTACCATCTACTGCTGTGGGGTTTGCCTGTTCTTGTGTCTTTGAGAACCTGAATTGCATAAGTGTGGTGGTATTTTGTTCCCCAAAATATTGTGCACTCTAATAAACTTATCTGGGGTCGGAGAACAGAACAGCCACTAGATATAGAGGCCATAAAATAGTGGCACACACACCTTTAGTCTTATCACTTGGGAGGCAGATATCCATCTGGATCTCTGTGAGTTTAAAGTCACACTGGAAACAGCCAGACATGGTGACTCACGCCTTTAATCCCAGGAAGTGATGGCAGAAAGCAGAAAGGTATATAAGGTGTGAGGACCAGGAACTAGAGCTGGTTAAGCTTTTAGGCTTTTGAGCAGCAGTCCAGCTGAGACCTATTCAGATGAGGACAAAGAGGCATCCAGTCTGAGGAAACAGGATCAGCTGAGGAATTGGCAAGGCTGTTCTGCTGTTGCTTGTTCTGCTTCTCTGATCTTCCAACATTCACCCCAATACCCAGATCCAGGTTTGATTTTATTAATAAGACTCTTTAAGATTCGTGCTACACATAAGTTATTTACTTTATATATCTAAATCATATGTAAATTATATGTATATATGTAAGTTAACCACTCATAGCTATAAGCTCTCCTATTTTTCTGAGTCTAGGAACTCTTTTTAAATTTCCTTTCTGATTTCTTCAATGACCCTCTGGTCATGTATATTGTTCAGTCTATATGTATTTGTGTACATCATGTGGTTTCTCTTATTATTGATTTTTATTCCAGCAGTATATGATATTATAAAGGATACTATTTCACTTATTTTATACTTGTTAAAACCACCTAGAATATGGTCTATTCTGGAAAAAGTTCTAGGGCTCATTTAAAATATATATCTGTTGGATGGAATATTCTATAGAGATCTCTTAAATCCATTTGATCTACAGTGTAGTTTAACACTGAAGTTTCTTCATTAATTTAGTTTGAATAAAGTATCTAAAACTGAGCATGAGGCATTCTGTTTTTGTTCTATCAAGAGTTATCTGATATTCTATGCCCATTAGTCTTTTTAAAAATGAAGTCAAGATCCCAAATATTTGGTTCAGATATTAAGGATATTATTATAGACATCAAATAACAGAAGAGAAATGTCCCATTCTTACAGAGTTTATATTCTACTTGAGAAAAACAAAAGGCCAAGGTACAAATAAATAAGTAAACTATATGTTATGATTTGAACATGACATGGCTCTTACAGGCTAGCATGTCTAATTCTTTTTCTCTGTTTGCTGGTACCATTTTGGGAGGTTGTAGAAAGTTTAGGACATGAGACCCAGTAGGAGAAAGCAGGCCACTAATGGCAAATTTTGAAGGTTACACTTGAGCCTCAGTCCCTTCCGAGCTCTCTGCCTCATGCCTGCCTAGAAGTAAACAGTCTATTCCTGTATGTGCTTCCACAGCCATCAAGTTTTATTTCATAATAGGCCCCAAAACAAAGAGCCAAGAAATCTTGGACTTAACCCTCTGTAACCATAGGCTAAATAAATCTTTCCTCTTAAAGGTTTTATTTCAGAGATTAGGTCACAGCTATGACTTACAATAACAAAAGTGACTGACACATATAAAACATGTGATGAGAAGAAGAAATACAGCAGGAAGGGTTAAGTGTTGGGAATAAAGAGCTGAGGTTTTATATAGGACATACACAAGGACCTCTGGGAGATGCCACTGGGGCAAAAATCTGAAGAAAATAAAGGAAAAATGCTTTCTAAGAGAACATTTTAGTAGTTACCATCAGTCCTCATATTTTCTCTATTGTAATGTATTTATGGGTTCCCCACCCTCATCCTATATCTGTACACAAAATGATTTACTTTGCTCTCTAGGCATCTCCATGCTTCAGTATTAACCACTGGTAATCTAATAGGCTTTTGTTACTCCAAATTAACCTGTGAGGGGAATATTTTTATATCTATTTTAAAGATGTACTGAAGTTCCATGTTCAAAAAAGCTATCTGAGTTATAGTGATAATGCATGATGTGCTAGGGCTGTTCCACTCTGCAGCACTACAACTAACCACATTGCTTCCATTCTCACTTTTGTGGCAGACAAAAATGGCCCAGAGGTGGGTAGCTTTCCGCTTATTCAAAGAGCACAGGCTTCTATGAAAGAAAATATTTTAAAGTAAACAATAATTTCTCAAAATAAAATATAAAACTAGAGAGTAAAGTGAAATTGCAAAGGTATATTTTCAAAGACTAACAATGTCTAATAACATTAGCCCAAGCTGTGGAACATAAAATCAGCAGGGAATCAAATATTCTGTTACAAATGTTAGAACACTTTTTTAGGTAATTATGGTTATTTTTAAACTCTCAGACCTCTTCTCCTCTCTCCCACCCACCCCCCAAAAAAATTCTGAGCAGTCTTTTAGTCTGTACGTAAGCTTTATTTTGAAATGTTAAAAGCTGATCAAATACATAATTCACTTATAATAGTGCCATAAAATAACTAAGCATTACCTTGCTCAGTAAACTGCTAGGCTGGCAACATAACAGATACTGATGTTAACCAAGACCATTAAAACAAAGCTTCTCTTAAAGCTCAGCAATTCCTGTCAACTACTAGGTGTCTGAGCTATGAGAAGCAGTAGGTACTGAGTGACTTGAAAACCCATTTACAGGAAGCTCAAGAAATTACTGATAAAAGTTTCTTCCATTCAGCATTCAGGAATGAGTAAAATAGGATCACAGATAATGCCAGGTAGTCCAACAACAACAACAAAAATCTGTTACAAATGTTTGTTGAGAGCATCAAAGGGCTAAATTGGAGTGATGAGGAGGAAAACAGGTGATAGGAGGCCAACAAAAGGGACAGCACAAACTAGGAGTTTAGGTAAACCAACTACGTTAAGAAAACAATGTCCATGTCCCATGTTACCCCCAAAGTCCAGGCAGATGTCCAAGATCTGTGCTGCTGCCTGAAGCCATGTTGATGTCAATGGGCTGGGCTACTGCCTGGAACCATATTGATGTCCATCGCCCATGTTGTCCCAGAGATCATGTTGATGTCCTTAGCCTGTGCTGATGTGGAAGGCTATGATGGTGTCCATGGTCCATGCCATGGCAAAGAGCCATGTTGATTTTCGATGTGGTCTGTACTGCCACCAGAGATCATGTTGGGGTCTGTGCCAGGTGCTGATGCCTAAGACTATGTGGATGTCCATGATCTTTGTTCCCGCTATCTGTAAAGGGCAAGGAAGCTACTTTTGCAGTGGTATCGATGACTGCAGACTCATAGTTAAGAAAGAGGAACTTAGAAGGCTTCTGTGACAACCCTTATACCCATCTCACTCCCACTCCATCCCCCAAAAAAGTAACAGCCTAGACAGAAAGCCATCAAAGAGAACTCTTAAAAATTGAAGAAGGCCAGGGGTTGTGGCTAAGGCCTTCAATCCCAGTACTCGGAAGGCAGAGACAAGTAGATCTCTGTGAGTTTGAGACCAGCCTGGCTACAAAGCTAATTACAGGACAGCCAGGACTACACAAAGAAACCCTTTCTCAAAAAACCTAAAATAATAATAAAAATAATGATGATGGAGGTGATGATGGTGGTGGTGATGATGATGATGATGAAGTATATCTCTCCAGAGTTGACGGCTTCTGGCAGGGGTGCAAGTGGAGAAGGACAAGGGGCTGGCCACTGGGAGTTTGACCATGCTCCAGGGAATATATAGTTAATACAAACTGGACTTGTGATTTGGGGGTAGGTTGTTTGTCTTCTTCTTTTTTGTGTGGAGGCAAGTCATGGGGAGGAGGGCAGACCTGGGTGGACTGGAAAGTGAATGTGATCGGGCACATGATGTGAAATTCCCAAATAATCATTAAAAATATTATGTTGGGAAAGAAAAGAAAACAACATTGATAGCAGCCAAAGGGATTTCTCTAGCAAATTCATGAAAATACATATGGCCAATACTGGAGATAAAGTAGAAGAATTACTACTGTCAAAATGGCCATTTTACCAAAAGCAACCTACAGATTCAATGCATTCCCCATCGAATTTCTAACAAGTCTTCCCAGAAATTGAAAAAAAACTCTTCAATTTCATATGGAAACACACACACACACACACACACAAAAAAAAAAAAAAACAGTTAAAAACAATCCTGGATAGTAATAATAGGACAGCTAGAGGTACCACAAACCTAGATTTCAAGTTGTATTACAAAGCTAATGTAATAAAAACAACATAGTATTAGCATAAAAACAGACACATTGATTAATGGAATAGAATAGAGGACACAGACATAATTCCACACACATATGGACACAAAGAAGCCAAAAATATAGATTGGAAAAAAGATAGCATCTTCAACAAATGGTGCTGGCCAACTCGATAGCTGATGCAGAAGAATAAAAACATAACTTTATCTCTACAAGAGATAAATCCATAACTTTAACTCTACAAGAAAAAAAAAAACTCAACTACAAATGGATCAATGGCCTCAAATAAGACCAGGTAACCCAAATCTGGCAGAAGAGAAATAGAATATAGGTTTAAATTCACTGACACAGGACAGGACTTTCTGAACAGGATGCCAATAGCACAGGCATTAATACAAACAATTAATAAATGGGACCTCATGAAGGTTAAAAGCTCTGTACAGCCAGGCGGTGGTGGCACATGCCTTTAATCCCAGCACTCAGGAGGCAGAGCCAGGTAGATCTCTGTGAGTTTGAGGCCAGCTACAGAGCAAGATCCAGGATAGGTACCAAAACTACACGAAGAAACCCTGTCTTGAATACCAACTATACATTTGATAGAGGGTTAACATCTAGAATATATAAAGAACTAAAAATAAACCAAATATCAAGAAAATAACCCAATTTAAAATGTAAACAGAGTTCTCAAATGATGAAACACAAATAAATGGCTGAGAAATATTTCTTTTAAATGTTTAACATCTTTAGCCATATGGAAATACCAATTACTACTACTTTGGTATGTCATCTTACCAATTCAGAATGGCCAAGATCAATAAAATAAATAACAGCACATGCTGGCAAGGATGTAAAGAAAGGGAACTTATTCATTGGTGGTGGGAGTGAAAACTAGTATAGCCACTGGTGTGCAGGTTCCACAAAAAGTTGAATATTGATCTACAACAATATGCAGCACCACTCTTAGACACATACCCCAAGTACTCTATATCTTACTACAAAGATATTTGCTTAACCATGTACATTTCTGCTTTACTGATAATAGCCAGAAACTGGAAACAGCCTAGATATATGTCCATCAATTGATGAACATTAAAATTAAAATGATACATGTATACAATGAAATTATGAAATGTGCAGGTAAATGGAACTATAAATAATCATCCTAAGTAAAGTATCCCCAAACCAAAAAAGACAAATATTGTATGTTTTCTCTTATATGTGAATGCAAACTTTTATGTACTCCATATTTGTGCTTCAATCAAGGAGAAATAGAATACTGTTGCAAAGAGATAAAGAAGAAACTAGAAGAGGAGGATTAAATGTGGTTAGGGATGGGAGAACAGTATAAAGGAGACAGTATGGGGAGAGACATTAAAGGCCTTTTGAAATACCAAATGGAAATTTTCTATTCTAGATGTATACTAAAATATATACATATATGAAGAGTTTAAATGGAGTCACCTTATAATAGGGGAGACAGCATCCCAGTTAGAATGCCAACAAATAAAACTTCTAGTCCCAAGAATGGGTTATACCTTTGTTGAGTTATTTATCATCCTCCCCCGCCAAAGAGTCATAAGCTACTGACAAGGTTATTGGTTATTCTCCACAATTAGATGTCATTGAACATGGAAAAATTAAGCTGATACCAAACTAGATGCTTTACCCACCACTGACCAGTATTCATGGTGCTGGAAGGTACAATGCACACCACCACAGGAGAAAAGCAATCGTCAGTATCACCCAGTTACAATCCCTGTGACCTACAACAGAGACCTGCCTGTAGGATACATTGGTGCAATAGTGGCACAGATGTTACCAGAGTAACCACTTACTTTTGGAATTGGATTTAAGGCCTGCCCACTCCATGTGAGTTGCATCCCTACCTGACACTGCTAAAGTGGCCAAGAACCTGAGATTAGATAGGTCATGGGCACTAAGGGAAACCCTACTACTACTATCCTGCTAAAGGAACACAGCAACAAAAATGACATATTGTTATATATAGATCAGTGCACCACTTACCCCTCATAAGAGAAGATTCTTCTTTCAATAGACGGTAATTAACAAGAGAAACACAACTGGACAATGTGTAGAGAGTGACTTGGAATGAGATGCCTTTATAACCGCCCCCCCCCCAAAATCAGGGCTCAAGAATCTATGTGGAAGGGCAAGCAGAAAGAATTTAAAAGCCAGAGGTGGTGGATATCTCAGAGGAAACAGTATCTTCCAGACACAACAGAACTAATACACATGAACTCACAGAGGCTGTGACAGAAAGAACTTGAGAAGAGGTAGTGGACACACCTAACCAAGAAGCTATTTACATTTGTTATATGCTGGGAAAGGAAAAAAATAACAGACATTCTCCAACGGAGTGATACTGGGTATGTCAACTACACTCCAGAGCAGGGTCTAAGCCACAGAGTATTTAGCCTCCATGGGTGCTGGTGGTGGTGTGGGTTGTTGTTGGTGGTTTTTTATTTAGTTTTCATTTGCTTTGCTCTCTCTCTCTCTCTCTCTCTCTCTCTCTCTCTCTCTCTCTTTCTTTCCAGTCTTACTAGTCTTTTTGTTTGTTTGTTTTGATTTGATTTTCATCTTTTGCTTTCTTTTGTTTTAGAGAGAAAGAAAGAGAAGGAATATAGAGTTGTGTAGGTAAGGAGGTAGAAAAGATCTGACAGGAGTTGCAGAGGGGAAAGAATATGATCAAAACAGATTTTATCAAAAAAAAAAAAAGAAAAAAAGAAATATCCAGCCTTCTTCCTTCTCCATGACCTTCAGTCTTTGTGAAAGCCTCTCATTAGAACCTAGTCAGAAGTGAGCTAACATGGGAACCTGGGAAATGTAATTTTCAGGATCTGGTCCAAGTGTATAGACTAGAACTAATTTCAAACAGGTTAATGATAACCATAAGATGTTCCCATATCTTCTGATCTCTAGTCAACTGAAAACTGCAACCACCCATATTTTATAAGGATTTGTTAATTAAAAGTTTTTAAAAAATGAAAATTAAAGTTCATTATCAAAGTGTGACTATTTTATGGAACATGAAGAACAAAAGCAAAGGCAACATCCTAGTTTTACTAATTAATGTGATTTTTAAAACCTATTTGAAAGTGAGAAGAAGCAATAAAAGATAATAAAAAGCTAATTATAATTGAAAATTATCATCTTGAAAAGTTGTGACTAGACTTCCCCATATATACTATTATCATCCATATACTACTTAAATACTTATGGAAAGAAATGGGCTACAAGCAAACTCAACCAATTATATTTATTCAAAAGATGTGTGTAGCTGAAGTTTTCCTGTGTGCCACTTGGCCCATGGTCAGGACAAATCTCTCTCACCCGCCAGTCCTGCAGCCACTTGGACCTAAGTAAACACACAGAGGCTTATATTAATTAAAACTGTTCAGCCATTAGCTCAGGCCTACCACTGACTAGCTCTTACATTTAAATTAACCCATAATTCTTTTCTATGTTTAGCCACTTGGCTTGGTACCTTTTCTCAGTTCTGCCTTCACATCTTGCTTCCTCTGTGTCTGGCTGGCAACTCCTGATTCAGCCTTCCACCTCCCAGAATTCCCCTCTCTGCTTATCCTGCCTATACTATAGATGTGTTCCCTTCCTTGCTATTATCTTAATAGTAGTGCATAGGAAGGGGGTTTTGTGCACGGGGAGTCACCTTTAAAGCAGTGTCTCAGATTATTCAAAGAGAGTATTTGAACATGTGTATAAATGGGGTTAAATTAAATACAATTCACATTTATCTGTTTTTTTTCTAGGATTTTAGGTTCAGAAATAGAAAATGAAATCATTCTTAGAGAAAAGTTGTTTGGGAATAATATGCATTACTTCTTCCTCAAAGAGGAGACAGAGCAAATAGAAAATAAAACATACAAGTAGACTCATAACTGTATGCATTTACACATAATTCATTAAGGAACTCTGTAGTCTAACAAACAAATGAAATCTCTGCTATTAGAATTTCAGTATTCTGGCCATGGGTCAGAAACAAAAAACAGAATCAAATAATTGCTCTACAGTTTCATAATTAACAAGACTTCAAAGTTCTAAAAATTTCTCAAATAAGGTATCTAGGAAAGATGAAAAACACCTCTATATACCATTACTATGATCCTTTTTCTCCTAATTTTTTTCTCTAAAATAGCTGTGAGTTTATAATGTGGAGTGACTTGGAATGAAGTAAGGTACTATCAAGAAGGAAACTTTCAGCAGATCTTATATTAAAGTAGTCATTAAATAAAAGCATCTAGATGTTATCCTTGAGACAATGGATAGTTATGACAGATTTTTAAGCAACTAATAATAAAATGAGATACTTTTCACTTAACCTTGGTGGCATTGTGGTGAACAGACCTGAAAAAAAATGTTGAGCTAAATCTAAGTGGATAATTACTAAGATGCTGCACAAGTAAGGAGAGATCACTGGTACAGTCTGGTCTAGAACGAAAATGACAAGGCTAGAGAAGTTGTGAAATATTATATTCAGTCATTTAGTTCTAAGTAGAAAGAAGCAAGAAAGAACTGCAGAATACTTCCTCCTTATATCATCACAGTGAGAAAACTAGTAAAGGCAAACTTAAGACATTGGTGAGGACCAAACATTGGATTAGCAAAACTGTGTAGCAATAAAATTGAATCAGGAAAGTTCAGGAGAGCTTCGATAGAGAGTAAGGTTGTAAAGAAGAAATCAACTAGACATTTAAGAAAATGAGGTAAGAATGTGGACATGTGGATGGCAACAATATGATATTTGTTTAAATAGGTAATATTATTCATTTTTTGGAAAATAAGTAAGAATAAGAGACTATATGCATATGAAATAAATTTTGAAGTAAAAGTAAGTTCATTTAAATACAACTTTAATTGAAATCTTATTCTCAAAATATTCTTCACTTCTAAGTTATTTGTAGTTCTTCATTCCCTGAAAACACAAATACTTCTCCGGTATTCGTGTACTATGTGATAGCATGAGGGCCAAGGTAATCCTTATCAAAATCTGTAGCTAAAATTTTCTTACCAACCTTTCATGACTTAGCTGATTCAAGTTTCTTTAAGAAACATTATTTGAACCAAGCCTGGTGGTACACACCAATAATATGACTATTCAGAATGTAAAAGGATTGGTATGACTTTAAGGATAGCCTAAAATAATAAGACATAAGTTCTAGTTGGTAGACTAATAAAGATTTAGGAAGCAAGATTCTTTCACACTCCTTAAAAGAATCTATGGCAAAATCCCTGCCATGGTCACAATTACAATACCCTTATAAATACAAAAACCTGCAGGAAGTCCCATCCCTACTTGAGGAGCTATTGGCATTTGATTGCTGCTAGAAGGAAAGTCCATTTTATTCAATGGAGTGTTGCTTGGTTTATAAACTATACTCCAGGGTATGCTCCATGTCCAGATGTAGTCAGCCAACACAAACTGAAATTGATGGAAAAGAGGAGAGAGAAAGTGAGAATAAAAAAGAGAGTGAGAGAGAGAGAGAGAGAGAGAGAGAGAGAGAGAGAGAGAGAGAGAGAGAGAGAGAAGGTGTGTGGTTAAGGAGATGAATAGATCTTGGAGGAGTTGGAGGGTGAATATAATCAAAATAAATAGTAGTATGAAAATCAAAAAGAATAAATTGAAATATTATTTAAATTTTAAAAAACTTCCATTGTAAACAAGATACTTGTTCCTGTGAGGATGAGGAGTAGAATGAATAGAAACTTCCAACACTATGAAAGCTAGCCAGTAGTGATTAAGCTTCTCAGTCTATACCAGCTTTATATCTCGTGTTTTAGGATTCAAGTAGGTGGTGTCCTCAGTAATAGGGTCTTACCATCAAGTTCAGGAGGGTAACCAAGAAAAATGGCAATATTCTATAATGTTTGGGAGTCTCTGAGTCCCACTGATCATTAACTCCAAGATAACCAATGCCTGCCTCTGGACTTTTTATTGAAAGCATTTGGTGTCCTATTATAAGATAACTCTATTTAAATTCTTCTTATATAAGTATATGAATATATTTTAAAGGCTTCTGTAGTAGTAGGGATTCAATACAAATTTTTCAAAGGTCTTCTATTAGTTATTATTCCCCTGCCCTACCCATTCTCCACCCACATAATCCTTCTTGCTCCATCACTCCCCATTCCTTCCTCTATTAGCTGCATTCAGTCTCCCCTCTCTTGAAAGAATCCCTATGGCCTCTCATGAGTTTCCTAATTTCTATGACTAGTTCAATTAAAGCACACGTAAGCAAAGATTTATGTGACATTTGTCTTTCTTGGTCTAGGTTCCCCAATCATAATAATTATTTACAGCTCCAGCCAATTACCCAAAAATTTTATAGTTTCATTATTCTGAACAGCTGAGTAACATTCTATCACCTAAATGTACCATGTTTTCATTATCATCAGCTTATGGACATCCATTGCCTCCCTATTGTGAATAGAAAAGCAATGAACATGAATGAGCACATATAGATACAGAGTCCTTTGGATATATGTCCAATAGTACTACAGCTGGATCATATGGTAGATCCATTTGAAGCTTTTTGAAGAATGTTCACACTGATTCCCATAGTGGCTGCACCAGTTTGCAATCCCACCAACAGAGATTAAGTGGTCTCCTTTCCTCAGGCCTATGCCAACATTTGTTGTCATTTTTTTATATTAAAAATGATGACTGAGATAAGATGAAATCTCAAAGTAGAATGAAATTATATCCTTAGCTTTCACCTTGCACAAAATTCACCGCCATATGGATCAAAGACCTCAACATAAGACATGAGATGCCCTGACTCCATTAGAGAAGAAAGTGTGGAATACACTTCAGTTTACAAGCACCAAAAAAATACTCTAAACAAAACCCCATAAACACAGGCATAAGACGAGAAATTGATAAATGGGACCTTGTGAAACAGCAAATGACATCATCATTCAAGTAAAGAAGCAGCCAACAGAATCAGAAAAAGAACTTTAGTAGCTATACATCTGACAGAGGGTTAGTACATTGAATATACAAGTAATGTAATTATATTTTAATTAAAAGGAAAAATAGTAAAAATATTAAACATCTAGACATTTTAAAATGGTAACTATACCTAGCCATTTTTAAGCCTTTGGGAAGAATCTTCCACATTTTAAATGGATAGATCAAGTAATCCCTAAGATAAAGTATTCAAGCTAGGACTCAAATCTAGGTCACCATGTTCCAAACTTAATTCTTTCCTTGCCATATAAGGTTAACTCCTAAAGCCATATGGAACATTAACTAATACTCCAAATATTTCTCTAAGTTTGATAGTTCTTAATATCAAAACAAACAGAGCACTTTATTTCCTTAGCCTAAAGAACATGACATAGAAAGATCAAGAACATCATACTATATGTTCAAGACAGCATGAATTGACTAGAACAGCAATTCTTGTCTACCTTAGAGTTTATATTATTCACTTAATATTTGTGTCTTTCCCATATAAAAAGTCATACACTGAAAAATGACAGTCTTAGGGTACAGGGTCTTAAAGAAACTATTAGGCCATAAAGGTGAAGCACTTATGAACAGAATGACTGCTCCTATTCAAGAAACCTCTCAGAGCTCTCCAACCTTCTTTTTACTATGTGATGATATATTTTGGGATCACACTGAAGAACTGAAAGGGAGACCTTTAGTAGACATTGAATCTGCCAGCGCCTCAACCTTTGATTTTCTAATCTCCAGCTCTGTAAGTAACAAATGTTTATTATTTAATATACATACTCTATGGCATTTTTATTATAACAGTACAAACATTAATAATGTGCTTATAGTATAAACATGTGTTTTCCCATATGTTTCACCTGCTGAAGAGTGAGAATTATCTTTACCCATATCTTGTTTAATATGAATACATACTGGGCAGTTATCATGAGCTTGCAATTATTGATTTACATATGTGATTTCCTAGACAAAACACACAAAAAAAATGCTGTTTCAATCTTGCTCACTGTAACACTCCCATTTGTATTAGAATGGTGTTGTATATAAAGTCCAATTACCCCAACTCAACATATCATGAACAATTCAAGCCGTAGGGATAAGCTACATGCACAGTGCTCCAGTATTGATATTTAATATCAAGTGCTAGACATTTGACAGAATATGTCTTCTAATATCCCTAGATCTCAGCATTTTAATCATCTCCAACTAAATGTTTTCTGTTCTGAGGTCCTAAACACTGTAGCAGGCTTTCTTTTGGTCCACCAATCAGCTTCCAAATCATGACACAGAAACTTATTTTTGGTCATGAATGCTCGGCCTTATCTTATGCCTGTCTCACTAGCTCTTATAACTTAAATTAACCTGTTTCTCTTCATCTTCACTTTGCCTTGGGGATTTTTAACCTTTCTTTCATTCTGTATGTCCTACTCCATGTCTGTCTGTCTAGCAGCTGCCTGGCTGGCCCCAGGCATCTCTCTCTTTTTCTCTTTCATTCTCTCTTCTTGCTCTTTCCAGAGCCTAGATTGATTCCTCCTACTACTTATTCTTTCTTTTTGCCAGCCCCATCTATCACTCACTGCCTAGCTATTGGCCATTCAGCTTTTTATTAGACCAATCAGGTGCCTTAGGCAGGCAAAGTGAAACAAATGCAACACATCTTTACATAATTAAACAAATTCAGCATAAACAAATGTAATACATCTTTACATAGTCAAACAAATGCAGCATAAAAATGTAACACACTTTTACAAAGTTAAAGTAATATTCCATAACACAAGATATCTTCTACTATGCTCCTGAACACCAGACCCACCAAACTCAATAGCATAATAAAATTATGATTTTATGACACTATTTTCTTTTTAAATGTTTATTATTTTATTCTACATGCATGGATGTTTTGCCTTTATGCATGTCTGTGCACCACATATGTGCATGGTGCCTAAGAAGGGCAGAAGAAGCATGAGATCCTCTGAAGATGAAATTACAAAAGTTTGTGATCCATTATGTGGGTGCTGGGAATTGAATCCTGGTCCTCTGGAAAAGTACCCAGTGCTCTTAATTGAAGAGCCATCTTTCTAGCCCAATAAGTCATTATTCTATTGAGTAGTGTGTTATTCAGAAATAGTAACTGAAATACTTTTACACCATTAATTTGAGTCAGGCTTTGAAATACACTGGGCAAGATACTACTACATAAGGAAATAGCTCAAAATACTCAAGTTTTTCAAAATTCCACCAGAACAGTCTGTAGGATCTGACCAATTTGTATCACTAGAAGCAAAGGTAATATATAATAGTAAATAGATTCTGAAGGTACTAGACTGGGATAGAAGCATAACGTGATAGGGGATCATTGATATGAACTAAATAATGTACTAGCTAAGGCATCTGAGTCTATTTGAACTGTCTACTATGATGGTTCATTGGATAGTTTACAACACATCACATTAGGAGGAAATGGGGGAGAGGCTGGAGGGGCAGGAGGAGGGAAGAGGGGAATCTGTGATTGGTATGTAAAATGAATTTTAAAAAATTTCTTAATAAAAAAAAGAATATCATAAAAATAGGAATGCTCACATGAATCCTATTTTATCTTTTGATACTTGGAACCCAGAACTAGGTTTCATGGAGAACTACTATTGCCAGCTTTAGTCTGCAAAAGATAGACATCCATGAATTTCTCAATGATACTGGTGTCCACTCTACTGATACATTTTTTATTTTGCTGTTGTAAAAGAAAACTCCTCTGGGCCCTCTTGGAGAATATAGTCAGATAATGGATTTTCTTATCTCCTGTAATAAATCCATTCTACCTGCAATATAGATGTCAAGAGTCCTTATAATCCCTTGGCTTGTATCTGCATTGATCAATTTTCTGTCTCCACCTTCACTGGGTCACTTTATTCATATACATATGTATCTCTAGCTTCTCTTTCAATATAATGACAACAATAATTGAAATATAGTCCCACACAACTATTTAAAATACATCTTAAAAGGTTCTATTTCCAAATAACAAAATAGTCACTGAAGACCATATATCTTTTATGGGGAAAAAAGAACATCTACAGTACTGTAAAAGATAAGTTACTCGACACTACATTACCTTTCACTAATTAAAAAAAAACTTAACTGTATATTTGAACTTTGGTAAATGAATAGAATTTAAATGTTCTAAGAAAACAGGTATTTCTGTGAAGAAATGGGTATATAAGTTTGAATGTGTGAATCATTTCACAATGTATATGTCAATCAAAACATCAAAGTAAGCAGAACAACAAGGTAAAGTGACTGAAGAGAGGTACCCAGAACACACCTATTCCTTCACAAAGAAGAGACAAAACAACAAGTATATAACTGCATATTAAGGTAAATAATTGCTGGAAAACACAACACTCCTAGAAATCAACAGTACACAAAATGGAGATCTGATACACTAAATCTGCTAGAGGAAAAATGAAATAAAATACTTCAACTTACAGGCACAGGAAACAAATTCCTGAATAGGACTTCAGTACTTGAAATTTTCATTTTTCTTAACATCTGAAGGAAATTCCATAGTGTATGTGTACCATATTTTCTTTATCCATTTATCAGTTAATGGGGATCCAGGATGTTTCCATTTCCTATATATTGTTAACTGAACAGCAATGAACATGGATGAACAAATATCTTTATAACTGGATATAGACTGGATATATACACAGGAGTTGTATAGCTGGGTCATATGATAGTTCCATTTCTATTTTTTTTTTTTTTTTGAGGAACCTCCATACTGATTTCCATACAACAGTACCTTAGAGCACCAGACAACCAGGCTTCCAGCTTCTCCGGACCAGAGAGTAGTGGGAAACCAAGCCTCTGGCTTATGTAGGACCAGAGAGAACCGCGCAACAAAAATTACAGTCTACTTACCTCAGAGGTCAGTGAAGAGCCCAAGTTTTGCCTACAGTGATCACAGAGTCTCTTTAAGACTGTAGCTTTGGTTCCATCAGTCAGTGAGGTCATTGGGAGTTTGAAGTTATTATATCTGAGGTTCTAGTAGTCACTGGAGGAACTGGAGTCTATAGTGTATGGTTCCAGAGATTACTTGGACCTGTATATCTAACCACAACCCCTAGAGAGTAGATAGATTTCAATAGGTCAGACCTTTGTATCCAATCTCCAGCAGGTACACAGAAACTAAATGGTGATGAAGGTTTTGACTCCATCTGGTCATCTTGGTGCTGAGTGTCCAGTTCTAGTCATGATCTGGTAGTCCCATAGCCAAGACAGGATCACTTCAGCAACCTATTTGATAATAAAGAGCAAGTCTCACCAGTTCTCCTAGCTGAACTTCTTTGATGAACATAGAGGCAAAAATTCTCAACAAAATACTTGCTAACAGAATTCAGGACATTAAAAAGATTGGGCAGCAAAAGGGAAATGCCTAATACTGTAAACCTAGATAGCTACTCAGTGCTAGTGAAGTCATGGTTATTGGAGGAGAGCTTATAACCACTAATTTACCAAACCCACATTATCCTTAATAACAATCTATAAACATCTGACCTCATAAACACAAATAAGTGTAGCCATCACCCCCTCATCAAGGAAAGTTTTCTTTTCAAAAGAGACCACTACAGAAAAACCAAAAACAATAAAATCAGAGTCCTAGTGCATACATCCACAAAAATACTCCTGCACCTAAGATTCAAGGAACATTATGGAAGAGGAGCAGAATATCAGGAAGATATTGTAAGAGCCAAAATATCAAGAAGTTTGCTATGAGATTGTGTCTCCTAGTATCAAAAGCCACACCCATAAAGTCTCACCATAATTACTACCAAAACACAAGCTAAACAAGGACAACACTGATGCACATACCTAAATGTACAGGGAAAAGCCTACAAGGCCTCAATCCTACACAAAGAACTAGAGGCAACTCAGGAAAGGTGGGAGCACATAAGGTAGATTTCCATGTGGTTGTGGTGGATTGAAAGAAAATGGCCCTCAAAGGAAATGGCACTATTTGGAAGTGTGGCCTTGTTGGAGGAAGTGTGTCATTGTGAGGGTGGGCTTTGAGGTCTATTATGCTCAAGCTTCCCTCACTATGACAGTCAGTTGACTTCCTGTTGCCTGCAAGATCTAGCACTCTTGCTCCAGCACCATGTCTGGCTGTGTGCTGCCATGCTCCCCACCATCGCTGAAACTGTAAGCTGCCACCTCAATGTTTTCCTTTATAAAAGTTGCTGTGGTTATGATGTCTCTTCACAGCAATAGAAACCAAACTAAGACAGAAGTTGGTACCAGCGACTGAGGTATTGCTGTGATAGCCTGACCATGTGTTTGTTTGGAGGAATTTGGACTTTGGTATCTTGGGTTTGGAAAGCAGTGGAATGCTTTAAGCACTGCTTAATGGGCCATACTATTAGCAACATGGAAGACAGTGGTGCTAAGAGTTATTTGGACTATAGGGAGGTCATTCAACAGGTTTAAGAGGAGAAGAATTTTAGTATGTTGCCTAGAGATCTTTCTTGTGACATTTTGGTAAAGAAAGTGGTTGCCTTTTACCCTTGTATGAAGAGTCTGCCTGAGACTAAAGTGAATAGTTTTGGATTAAATCTGTTGGCAGAAGAAATCTCAAAACAGCCTCATACAGACTCTGTCATGTAGTTATTAATGGTAACTCCAATGAAAGATTTATAATGAAAAGGAGCAAGCTGAGCAGAGTAAATTACAAAAGTAAAATTTGAGGATAAAATGCACCAGAAGTGGAATGAAGCTAAATCTTGTGTTCAAGGAGATAAATAAAGGGAGTGGTGACCTTATGGTAAGATCCTACTCAGGTAAGTTTCTAACTTGTGGAAAGGAACTAAAGAAAAGCTTAGAGCTAGGTAGTGGTACACACCTTTAATCCCAGCACTGAGAAGGCAGAAGCTAGCAGATCTCTGAGTTCGAGGCCAGCCTCATCTACAGAGCAAGTTTCAGTACAGCTAAGCTTAGGCAGTAAAAGAAGGAAAGCTGGTGGAGATGTAACTGAATGACAATGATCTTAATAAGTTACCCAGTGACAAATGGTCAGCCCTGAAAACATACAGACAAACAACATTATATAGTCTAAACAGGCTATACTTAGAAATATAATGCATGCAGTAATAATTAATGAAAAAAGAGGACATGGCATTGAAAGAGAGTGAGGAGGGGTATATGGGAAGGTGTGGAGGGAGGAATAGGAAGGGTAAATGTTGTAATTTTATAAAAATTTCAAAAATAAAATTAGCAAAAGTGGATTATACATTAAAACCACATAGGCTTCATCCCAGGAAGGGAAAGGTGGTTCCACACATGCAAATCAAAAATGTAATACACCATATAAATCAATTTAAAGACATAAGTCACATATTGTTTCAATTGATATTGTGAAAGTACTTAATAAAGTCCAACATGCCTTCATGATTAAATTTATGTAGACTTTATGAATAGATGGACTATACCTCAAAATAATAAAGGCTATATATACAAATCTACATGAACAGCCTGGACATGAGTGGGGGTAGTGAAGGGCGAGGGTCGAGGGAAAGAGAGCTTGAGGGAGCGGGAGATCCCAGCTGGATCAACAACAGAGAGGGAGAACAAGGAATAGGAGACCATGGTAAATGAAGACCACATGAGAATAGGAAGAAGCAAAGTGCTAGAGAGGCCCACAGAAATCTACAAAGATACCCCCACAACAGACTGCTGGCAATGGTCGAGAGACAGTCCGAACTGACCTACTCTGGTGATGGGATGGCCAAACACCCTAATTGTCGTGCTAGAAACCTCATCCAACTACTGAGGGATCTGGATGCAGAGATCCATGACTAGGCCCCGGGTGGATCTCTGGGAGTCCAATTAGCGAGAATGAGGAGGGTTTATATGAGCGAGAATTGTTGAGACCAAGGTTGGATAAAGCACAGGGACAAATAGCCAAACGAACGGAAACACATGAAATATGAACCAATGGCTGAGGGGTCACCAACTGGATCAGGCCCTCTGAGTGGGTGAGACAGTTGATTGGCCTGATCTGTTTGGGAGGCATCCAGGCAGTGGGACCGGGTCCTGTGCTCATTGCATGAGTTGGCTGTTTGAAACCTGGGGCCTATGCAGGGTCGCTTGGCTCGGCCTGGGAGGAGGGGACTGGACCTACCTGGACTGAGTCTACCAGGTTGATCTCAGTCTGCGGGGAAGGCTTTGCCCTGGAGAAGATGGGAATGGGGGGCGGGCTGGGGGGAAGGTGAGGGAGGCGGGAGGGGGGAGAACAAGGGAATCCGTGGCTGATATGTAGAACTGAATTGTATTGCAAAATAAAAATTAAAAAAAAAATGTAGAAGAACAGAGAATTTCTAAAATCGAGGACAAGATTTCATTCTTCCTAATCATATTTCATATAATGTTCAAAGTCTTATAGCAATTAGAGAAGAGAAAATGGATACAAATAGGAATGGAAGAAGTTAAAGTATCCCTTTATTTGTACGCTGCATGATTCTTTACTTAAAAGACCCTACTAGTTCTAGTTCTCAAGAGTGCACTTTATAGATGACAACACTGTGTCACAATGCCACAAGACTGGACAAATCTGGGAGTAAGTTTACAGCATAACAACTTAGTAAACAACAAGACATGACCAAAGGAAAAAATAATCTTACATCCTGTGTTAAACACCCTAAAATAAATCTGTGAATTGAACTATATCATATGAAATCTGTGTATGTCAAACAAATTACTTGAAATGGCTATCAGATTGTGTTGTTCACTAATAAATGATTAACATCACTCAGCCTATTGGAAAGGATGTTACAAATTATAATCTCATGGAATAAATTATTGCAATGCTGTTCACATTTCAGGAAGCCCATTAGGAAGACTTACTCTATGTTTTTAGTACATAGTTTATCTATCTCATAGTGGACCCCAGAAAATCCACAACTGCATTTTTGTCAGTTTACGTAAGATTCCTAAGACTGCATATCATGTATTTATGTACACATACAAATAAAGGGCTTGGTCTGCTATTTCTCCTATGACAGTTAACTTTATGTGTTAACCAAATTGGAACAAGTGACTCTCAGATTAAACATGTCTGAGAGGGTGTTTCTGGATATTACAACAGATGTAATTGATATCACCAATTATCTACATGTTCTAAAACAAGTATTAATAATTCAGCAATTATGTTTTCAGGTTGGGAAATTTCTTACACTGAACCTTCTGATAAGGTATGAAAATCTGGATTGTGCCCAAGGAAAAGACATTCTTTAAAAGGAATATCTACTTTATCAAGTGTTAACTAAATCAAAACATCCAATCAGTAAAATAAGGGAAATCTCTACTTTTGCAATATTGGTATTATTATAAAGGGCCTTTGGATCCTTGACTAAGGTAAAAGCAATAAAAGGTACTTTTTAGGAAACAAGTAGATACCAGAAAAGGCAGAATTACAAGCTTGAAAAATAAAGAAAATACCGTTACTAATTATGTAGACAGTATTCAAGTATGCCAAAAAGAACAGCATTGCAATACTGAGTGAAAGTTTGGTTGTATCCCCTCCAAAATTATATATATTGAAACCTTTATCCCTAGTATCTTAGAATATGACTTTACTAGAAGTTAAAGGCTTTGTATAAGTACTCAAGTTTGAAATCATTTAAGTATAAATAATACAATATGATTGGCATCAAGTGGAAATTAGAGACACACACAAACATAGAAAATACCATATCAAGAAAAAAGCCAAAATCAGGATGTTTCTGCAAGCCAATGAATAAAAAAATTTAGTAACAAATCACCAGAAGCTAGAAGAGAATCATTGAGCACGTGATTTCACATAACATATGAAGGAAACAACTCTTGATCTCAGGCTTCTGTCCTGTAAACCAAAAGACAATGACTTTTTCTCATTTAATCTATTCTATTTATGATGTCTTGTACATCAGCCATATCAAGAAAAAACAATGTGGAGTTATAAAATAAAAACTACTTCGTAAAAGAAAATTTCCATTTGTTTGCTATCAAAAACCTTCAGGGTACAAAGAACTGTCATATAATTGACATTGGACTATCTCTTCAGAGAGATAGATACATATACACACACACACACACACACACACACACACACACACACACACCCCTAAAGGAAATTAATAATTACTTGTAAATACAATTATGTTTACATTTCTTGTTAATATTTCAGAATATTCTGAGTATCTACTATGCATTATTCAGAAGATTAAGTTGAAGACATAGAAAGCTAGGAAGAGACAGCTCCTATTAAATGGGAATACGCAATCAAATCTTGATCACCCATTCAGAATAGACATTCAAAGAAAAAAATAGAACATTGCTAAATAGTGCCAGTTTTATTCCAAAATAGCAATACCATTTATTATATATTTAATTATAAAGACAATTAAATATCCAGTATTTCCAAGTTAACTCACACATCTTTGAATTATGAGAAATTATTACTTCTGTTCTTTGTTTGTGTCTAAGTGTTTTCTAATGGTAATGATCATTTTTACTTTTTGTTTATACGAAAACATACCTTGGTAATAATTAGAGACATATTTCATACTATCATCAATTAGTAATTGTTTTAAAAAGTACAAAGAAACCTATCTCCAAAAGACTAAGTTCTGAGAATGTCTTAGACTTATGTAGTATAGAGGAGATATTCAAACAATAAAAATGTATAATACTGCCAAATAATTCCAGTTCTATTTCAAAACAGCAATATCATTATTACATATTTAATAATACAGAGCACTGAAAATCCAGTATTTCCAAGTTAATGCTAATTCCTTTGTAATTAACTTTTTTCCAAAAATTTGTTCCATTATGGTGAAAAACTAAGTGGACTGAATCACAATAAATGGTAAGACTAGGTTAGATTACAAAAAAGCAGCCTCCTCAGACAAACTCATAGATAAATGTTTTTAATACACTTACCGCTTTCAAAGCAAGCATCAAAGGTAAGATGTCCTTTCTTGGGTTGTCCAGAGTATCCATTTGGGAGCACCACATATTTGCTCACATTCCCTCCAATGACATCCTCATTTCCTATATCATTGCCTATTCAAGAAAAAGAGTAGTATTAAACAGAAATCTAAGTGTATTTTGCAATTAAATTCAATAATATTAGGATGCATTTTGAAGTTTAGAAGATGAGGGTTGAAATCTTACTTCTATCACATACTAAAATTGGGCCCTCTAATAACAAAAAAGAGAAGTATAAATTCATTTCCCAGGTTGTTCTATATTTAGATTTAAATATATCTAGCATCACTACTGAAATCTGAAATATGTTCATGAAACTGAATCAACTCATTAATAATTGTTATTGTAATTCATCATAAAAATATGTTGTTTTAGTATGAATGAGGCAACTCTTCTACAAACATCACCACAGTGTCTTCAAGTTCCATCACCAAAATAATCTGAGAACTGAGAGAAAGTCTGATTCTTCAGAAGTTACTTCTATTTGAGATGTAGAAAAATGAAATGTCCATTGCTTGCAACAGGAAACGCCCCAACAAAACACAAAACCATAACTTTCTCAAATCTACCACAGAACTGGTACTGCAGGGCAAGCAAATACTTGATATCAAAGAAAAATAAGGCCTCAGAATAAAAGATGTGCTGTAAGAATTGACTCTTCTATGACAAGACTATAGGAAGAAGAAATATTGGGTACCATACAAGTGAGAAAAAAAGGATACATTTTTAAAATTAAAGATCACATAAAAGAACGATGACAGCATAAAACCAGTAAAGTCACAGACACAGCAGGAATTCACATCTGCTTGAAGTTGCTTTCTTAACCTCTAGCAGATATTTTGGATAAAGTTTAGGGCCAGAATACTAGTTCAGAAAAATGCCCTTTGTGCTACATGCCTGCATAAGAATGATTTCTATTACAGAAAAGCTATAAAATTCTACTATTGCCAGCATCTCTTATGGAAAAAATGAAAGGCCGTATTCCACTAGGAGAGAAAACAGAAACCCTATCATCTTAGTGTAAACTGTGAGTCATTTCAGGAAGGAAAATAAAAGAATATTCTTTGACACCAGGAGAAGATGCAGAAAATAGTCATAAGACCAAGATTTTAGACATATTATGTGTAGGGTAGAAGAAAAACTCAAACATGGCCAATCAAAGACTCAAAGAGTGTTTTGGTGCTAAAGGAGAAGTACATAGGATCATTAAAACTTCCATCCCTGAACAAGGGTAAATGGGACCTAAGTAAGTCTGAATATAGCACAAAAATTGTCCTTCCCTCTCCACTCTAGCTTTAATAATTCTTATTAAAGTAGAATAATGTAGAGAGCCATGCACGGCCGTGCCTCAAAGATGGCGCGGCGTCTGGTTTCTGCCTTCCCGATGGCAGATGCTCCTTATTTGGCTAAGGCTAGGATCTGGCTTGCTTCTGCACACCTGGACCTAATCTGGCTTGCTTGCATATGTCTGACCCTAGCGGCATTGTCCACGTGGCACCACGGGGTTGATTGCCCAGTGGCTATAAAGGGCGTGGGCTGACTTTCCCAGAAAAGTGATTTGTGAGAGTGACTGTGAGAGTGACTGTGAGAGTGACTGTGAGAATGAGAGAGACAATGGGAGAGTGAGTATGAGTGAAAGAGAGAGAGAGAGAGAGAGAGAGAGAGAGAGAGAGAGAGAGAGAGAGAGTATGAGTGAGAGAGAAGAAGAAAAAGACTTTCCCCGGGGTCAGAAGATTGTTCAAGGTTCCTGAATAAACTGCTTGGAGAAGAGCCTGGCGTCGCGTCGTCCTTGCTGGTCGAGGTGGACGCGACAGGTGGCGGCCCGTATGGGGACCCTTTAAGGCTCAGAACTCTTCGCAGTCAGGGCAGTGCACTGGTAAGTCCCCAGGTAAACGTAGAGCTGCGACCAAAGCGGACAGGAAAAGGCGGGGATCCGCGATAAAAGCGGGAAACGTAGAGCCGCGACAAAAGCGGACAGGAAAATTAAGTAGAGCTGCGACAAAAGCAGACGGGAAAAATAAGTAGAGCTGCGACAAAAGCAGACGGGAGAATTAAGTAGAGCCGCGACAAAAGCGGACAGGAAAATTAAAAATAAGGCATAGGGTAGTAATATAGTGTAGGAAAAACTTAGAAGTGTAAGATTGTGTAGGAAAAATAAGTAAGGCAACTAGACAGAAAATCTCTTCAATTTTCTAACTTTGGGGGCTCTGAATGCAAACTGGGAAAAAAAAAGAAAAAAAAATCTTTCTTTGGGCTTTACAGGTAGTAAAAAAGCTCTTTGAGCTTATGGGGAAGAAAAAGTTTCCTATGGAAGCTTTTGTCCTGGGGACAGCTGAAATGCTAAGTCCAAGCGGCAGGAGAAAGTAACTTCTCCCTGAGGCAAAAATGGGGGTGTAAGAAGTCAAAGTTTAAAGTTGCAAAGTTTTGGGAAAAGTTGGTCTTTCTCTCTTGGGGAAAAAAATCTTTCTCTTAAACTATAAAGCTTTTCTTGGAAAATTTTGGGGGGGAAAATCTCTCTAAAAAGCCTTAATCTTTCTCAAAAGCTCTCAAACTTAAAAACTAAAGCCTTTCAGAACTCACTATCTCAGAAGGACAAAAATTAGAATCACCTGAAGATTAGTATGGGGACCACCTGTGATTAGCTCTAAGGGAAAACAACAAACCTCTTAAGACAGCAAAACCTCTCTAAGTTCTCTTTAAAGCTTTAAAAATCCTCCCTGCAATGCAGGAGGCAGGGACAAGTTCCTAAAAACCTCTTCTAAGCTGTGTCTCTTCAAGCTAGTAAAAGACAGTGGGTCAGAGTACCCAGAGGGAAACGCTTGGGAGAGTGTGGGTAAAGAGCTACAGAGAGCCAAAAAGGGCGGGAAACTTTACCTGAGAAAAGCAAAAAAGCCAAGCTTTTCAATTACAGCCGAGCTGAGGCATCAAGGGTTTTGTTTCTGAGTGAGCGTTTCAGAATGAAAAGGTGCTCCTAATTGTCCTAATGCAAAGATCCCCTGAAGCAATGCAAACTGTTAGCATTGTATCCTCGCTTCTGACCAAAAATCCAGAGCGTCTCTGAGTTGGAGTGCATTTCGGGGATACTAGGGTTCCTGCAGTTGCAAACTTCCTGGAGCACAGAGCTGAGGCAGGAAGGTGCAGGACCCAGGGGAAGATTGCCAATGAACAAAACTAAAGCCAGTGGGAACGGCACAGTTGTCCACTTTCCTACAAGTCCCGGGTTGATAGGTCCACAGCTGCAAAAAGAAATCTGAGAAAAGCTTTCCTATCAGAGTAAGGACCTTTCTGGGAAAACAGTAAAGCCGAACTGTGTCTGAAGCAGTTGTGCTGCTGAGTCAGAGAGCCCAGCCAGGGCAGAACAGAACTATCCAGGAGTAAAAGTCAGAAAACACCTCTTAGAGAAAAGCTTTGTTTCAACTGACTCCCTGAGATGAGGGAGTGTAGCCCTGAGGGGTGATTGCCTCTGGCATAAGCTCTGTCCTTGAGCACCCAGACAAGCAAATGCAACCCACTGGGGGACTGGGCCAGGTGAAGGTCTGATAAGGCAAAACACCTGTCCTAACGGGAGTTTAGAAATGGCAAAAAACCTCCCTTGTTAGATTTTCAGTCTGTATGCAAACCACACAGACCCTGAAAACAGAAACAGAGAAAAAGCCCTACCTTCAGTAGCAGGGAAAGCCGCCACTGTAGTGTCGGAAACTGTTTCTGGGGTAGAGGGGATAAACTGAGACCAAACTGGGAACTGTCTAGGAGAAAGACTCTGAAGAAACAGAAAAGGGATATAATCCTCCCCAGAAAAATATGACCTGAAAAAGCTGCTAGAATTTGAGGCAGATTCGGGGGGAGGAAAAAAAAAAAAAAAAGCCCCTACTTCCAAAGGCAGCTAGCAGAGGTACAGAGCCGCAGATACCTGAAGCTCTGCATCTGGGGGAGGAAGAAAGGAAGAAACAAGCAAAATGAGATAGATCAGTGGGAGAAAATCTCTGAAAGAGCTATGGAAAAGCTGTAGTGCATGATCTTGTTTTTTACTGACTGGTTAAGACAAACACAAGCCCCGAGGAAAGTTGCTATCAGAAATTGCCCACTTCAATGCGTACTAACGAGGCAGGTGCGGTTCTGATTTGGGAGCCAGTGTCAAATAAAGGAGAGACACCTGCTAAAGCCAGTTGAGAGAATAGGAATCTCCCAATGTCCCATAATTGAAAATGTAAAATGCCTGTTCAAATCTCCCATTGCAAAAGCAAAAAAACCTTGTTCAAACCCCCCGGGCAAGAATTTGTAAGCAAGTCTGGTAAAAGAGAACCAGTTGACTCTCAGACCCGAAAAGAACTATGGGAAATGACTGATATAAGGGAAATGATTTGAGGGACTGATATTATGGACTGATATAAGGGAAATGCATTCTGGGAAAGGTAGTTTTTCCACTAAAGATGGCGACATTGCCCTGAAACACGTTTGTCAGCTCGAAAATACGTTCATGGTAAATTTAAAATACAGCTTTTAAAAGAATAAGGAGAAAAATCGTCTAAGAGTTTAAGTGTCAGTTCCATTGAAAATTGAAATAATATGGAACTAGGTGCTTCACAGTTTGGGGCTCCATTGGAAAATGCCTTATTTATCCTAATAGCTGTGCAAAGTTTTTACGGTAGTTGGATGACAAAAGCTACCTTTAAGAGCAAACAAGCCACTTTAAAATCCTTAAAGCAAGAGAGAGCAGTTTATACACTGAACGTTGTCTTAGATATGAAGAAATTTATGTGAAATTAAAAATTATTTACCTCTTGAACAAACAGCCTGCAATGAGTGATTCCTTTGCAAATCTAATTAAGGGGATAAGAAACAAGCATTCAAAAAGAAATGACTGCTTTATAGATGAGAAACAAACTTCAGAAAAATTTGTCTTAAAAAGCTTCACCTGAAAGTTCCTTATAAGAAATCAATGCTAAATATTACAGCCGCTAATAACATCAGGAGTTAAAGCTAATGAAGGAAAATACTAAATATAGTTCGGAGCTGTGCCACTTGTGGCTTTACTCGCTCCTTTAGAATACTTTATATCACCTTATAGCTGTGCAGTATTTGGCAAAGAGCTTTACAGCAGCTAAATATGGTAATTTCACCCTCAGGGTGAAGTGAAGTTTTTCAGTGATAGAAATGTTTGTCTGAATTGAAGCATTTAGGGGAACTACTATGAATTTGGGTGAAGGGACAGCCTCTAGTTAAAAACCGTCTACCCCTGACAGTGCATCTCTGCCGGTTTCGGAATGGCTGAGAGAACTGGCAACTTTGGAGTGTAGTGTCATCCCAAGAATGTTACAGTCCCCTAGCAACAACTATCACAATTCTATAACAACACTCACTAAATTCCAGTGCTTTATAACAAAGCTGACTATAAACTCCAAATTTTAGAAATGATGTATGTACTTCCTGTCTAGTTAAGAGAATCTAATAGAGATAGTGATAATAATTAAGAGTAAGAAGTAAAAATGCTGTCTTGTTAAATCTGTGTTAAGAAATCTTTAAGTGTTTGCAAAGTTAGATGTATATTAATGGTAGCCCTGTAGAGTTTGCTTAATAGTTATTATGAATATAAGTGTGAAAATAGAGCTGTAAGTAAATAAGTATAAGTAATATAAATGTAATAGATATATAAAAGAACAAGCTTGTAAGAAGTAAAGATGCTAGTTGTAAATGCAAGTTTAAGTAAAGAGATAGAATGAATATAAGATGAAAGAAATAAATGCAAGTTTAAGTAAGAAGATAGAATGAATATAAGATGAATATAAGTGAATAAGAAATATATGCTAATGTAGTTCTACAGTTTCCTTAAGAAGCATAGATAAGTAGATGTTAATGTTATATGTGATAGAGTTCCTTTAAGAATATAGGCTTGCAAGAAGTATCTAAGGTAGTCTTAAGACATGTAGTAATAAGCTTGTAAGAAGTAAAGATGTTAGTTGTAAGTGAAAGTTTAAATAAGAAATAAGATAAGAAGTATATAAGAAGTAATAAGAAATATATTTGCTAAAGTAGTTCTATAGTTTGTGAAAAGGTGTAAATGTTGATCGTGAATCTAAGCTTAATGTATGTGGTGAAAGAACCTGAGATACAGAGTTAGTGTCCTAGTAGACTGCAAAGCAGGCAGTCTGAGCGGTTTTCAAAAGCTCCAAAAGCCACTAAGAAACTAAGAATGGTGGATGCCAGAACCAGCACAACAAAGCATCCGCAGCTGAGATCTGTGGAAAATCAATGCAACACAGAAAAACCTGAGCTAACAGCGATTGAAGCCAGGCACGGTGGGTTTATTGATAGGAAGATCCTCCACCACCATAAGAGGTCTTAATCCATACAGCCCTATGAAGGGCATGGTGAAGTGGAAAGATATTCTCACGGGTAGCCGGCATGGCCCCGATCCCGTGCTGACATGGGCGGGAGGTTCTGTTTGTGTTTTCTCACAGGATCGGCTAGACCCTATCTGGGTACCTGAATGATTGGTGTGACGGGCCCCTCAGACAGAGAGACATGATGACACCCCAGAAGCTGATGTGCCTGATCCTGATAGCCCTGATTCTGACAAGCGTGCCAGCGGGAGCAGCTGACTACTCTGGGCTCTTATAAAAGCCTGGCTATACCCTTTGCCCATAACATCAATTCTATCACCTTTTTAAAGAAGTGGGCGGGATTAGGTGCCCTGGCAGGCCTACTGGTACTTGTCTCCCTGATGTGCCTGTGGTGCATTGTTCAAGGGTTTCTCAGCAACGCAATGCAGCCATGATTATCCAAGCCTTTACAGCCATAGAAGCTGGACAGTCTCCCCAGGCCTGGCTGGCCGCATTAAAAGCTTGATCGCGCAGGATGCGAGGCTGGTGCACTGCACTTGGGTCTAGCTGTGTTGCAAAACCCAAGAAGAGCAAGTCTAATTGCATGTGGGTTGATGCCCTAATTCCCACCTCTGCAAAAAAGGGTATCGAACGGGTCAAGTGTTCCCTGGGTGGATGACACCTGGACTAACACCAGTACAATGTCCAAGTTGTATTCTGGCAGAGATTAGACCTCTGCTCTTGCCTGCTGCTTAAAACAATAAAGGGGGAGCTGTAGAGAGCCGTGCACGGCTGTGCCTCAAAGATGGCGCGGCGTCTGGTTTCTGCCTTCCCGATGGCAGATGCTCCTTATTTGGCTAAGGCTAGGATCTGGCTTGCTTCTGCACACCTGGACCTAATCTGGCTTGCTTGCATATGTCTGACCCTAGCGGCATTGTCCACGTGGCACCACGGGGTTGATTGCCCAGTGGCTATAAAGGGCGTGGGCTGACTTTCCCAGAAAAGTGATTGTGAGAGTGACTGGGAGAATGAGAGAGACAATGGGAGAGAGAGTATGAGAGAGAGAGAGAGAGAGAGAGAGAGAGAGAGAGAGAGAGAGAGAGAGAGAGAATGAGTGAGAGAGGAGAAGAAGAAAAAGACTTTCCCTGGGGTCAGAAGATTGTTCAAGGTTCCTGAATAAACTGCTTGGAGAAGAGCCTGGCGTCGCGTCGTCCTTGCTGGTCGAGGCGGACGCGACAGAATAATTATTCTACTTTCATAGTATGAACAGAAATATGGAGATCAGCCTCTATGTTGGGCTAGAGAGATTGCTCAGATTTTAAGAGCATATACTGCTCTTAAGGAGGACTAGTTTGATTCCCAGCACCCACCTCAGGTGGCTAACAATCACTTCTAACTCCAGCTCTGGGGGATCCAATGGCTCTGGCCTCTACAGACACCTGCACTACATTAACATAGCTACACAGA